>NC_045147.1:9450919-9770826 GCF_008831285.2 Nymphaea colorata | reverse complement strand
CCCGAGCCCAAGCCCGGCCCGACTCGAAAGACCGGCACGAAGGTTTCCCAAAGCCATCGGCCAGCCCGACTCCTTCTTAAGCTAGCGGAAGCGTTCATCTATCTTCTGGGACTCTAGACTAGACGAGGAGTGCTACGCACTCGGCACACCATCACCCAGGTTTATCTTATTGTAGACCATCGGCAAGTCGTGGCCATGAGGCCCTATCAGAACTTCGCCATTCCTCTTGCTGTCTCGTGGCTACTTCAAAGGGGTTGTGGCTGAGACTCGCTTTTCTGTAGGTTGTAATAGAATTAGGCCACATCGAGCAGCTTTACCCAGTATTTCTGGTTGGCACTGACAAGTGATGCAGGTACTGTTCCATCAAGGCATTGATGTGTTCGTTCTGGCCATCAGTCTGTGGGTGGAAGCTTGTGCAAAACACAAGTTTGAGCCAAGCAACCGAACACTTCATGCCAAACTTGCCCGTGAAGCGAGCATCGCGATCACCCACAATACTCTTCGGTACGCCCCAGTACTTCACAGTGTTCTTCACAAAGATCTCCGTTGTTTTTTCCGCTGGGCTCTCCTTCGTAGTTGGGATGAACGTGGCATACTTAGAAACCTGTCCACATAACAAAGATAGAGTTGTAGCCATCAACTCTGGGTAGACTCACAATGAAGTCCGTGGAGATGCTCTCACACGGACGCTCCGGAATAGGAAGAGGCTCAAGCAGGCTGGTAGGCTTTTGATTAGTCCCCTTGTCCTGCTGGCAGATGAGGCAAGTCTTTACATACGCCTCCATGTCGTCGCGCATCTGGGGCCAGTAGTACCCACGTTCGAGAAAGGCCCCTTCAGCTTGGGCTTGGGCCTGGTCCCAGCCTGATTAAATTTAAAAATATATTTTTAATATAAATAATACATAAATATAATTAATGATAATAAATATTATATGTATATTAATAAAAAATTAAAAAAATAAATTACCGGGCCCGAATCGGGCTTATTCGACCCACCTAGGCTGGCTTGATAACGGGTTGGGCCAGGTATCGGCTACCCTGCGGCAGCCCAGCCTGGTGCCCAGCCTTACTTGCAAGGAGCTACTTGGCTTGTCGTTAGCTTAATTCTTCAACTTTTGTTTGGGAAGGAGAAGAACAAGATGATTGTCATCATGCACCTACACAATAAATAGATGAATAAATCAATGACCCATCCATCAAAGATGTATACAAAGAATTGAGGCTATTTATTCTTTATTTTTTCACATTGGTTATATTTAGTGATAATTGTGGCACAAGAATAAACTGGTGGTACTGGCAATTCATCGATGACTTAGTAGTGGTGGACAACTGCTCATGGGGCATAGTTATGTAGACTCATTTATTAAGCCAGCTTGACCAACAGAAATAATTCACTCAATCCCAAACAAGCACACAATCCTATAAGTTGTTTGATGGATGGATGCAATAATTATTAAATTTGTAGGACTTGTTTTATGTGCAGATTACCTAGAGACTATACATGGAAGGAGAACATGAGGATATGACAGAAGTTTTAGAGGCTACGAAAGATGTCATGTAGAGATATTTGGCTGATATGCATGACGGAGATCAAAAACATGATAGTCAAGTTCTTCTATATGTTGGGAAACATCAGTCAATTCCAAAGTCATTGTTGGAACACAACAAAACAAAAAAGCCAGATGGTTTCCAATATATAGAAGAATAGTGAGTTCTGTTTGCTACAGAACTAGAGCATTGTGAGAAGCGAGGCATTGAGCTGCACCTATACCCTAGACAGGGGTTCACGCTAAGGCAAGACAAGCTTTACTAATAGAGAGTGCACTCATGTCCTGTTGGGAGCTATAGAATGAAGTATCTTGTCGATAGTAGTAAATGTTGGTGGCTACATTCAACAGTCAAATTCAAACACATGGATCCCTCGAAGCACACCAATTTCTCCCAAGTTCTTGCCATGGTCACAAGTTAGTCAAGTGGCCATGTTCTTTGACAGGCACCTCAGATTCATCCTCCTCCATTACCTATGCATGTTCTCTTCTCAAGCCAGCCTCATCCCCCATATGCACATAATGAAGAAATCAATAACTCGAGCAATATCTTATTACATTTGTTGCAAAAAACAAAGAAATTGAATAAGAGTGTGGAAGATAAGCATCGTAGTTTTCTCAGGCTGGTGGATTTTCATGCACAATTTGAAGGCACTATAAAAGAGATGACTCAGATTCCCCGAGCTATGACATAGGACTAGAGAGGTGATGATGATATGCACAACTTGATTCATAGTTTTCTCCAATGGACAAGGCACTATGGATCTACACCTTCTTCCATTATTCAGGATGTGGGAAAAATTCAAGACGCGATGTCTTGTGCTTGCTTTGGCCGGTCTTGCATTTCTTACCAGGGGTCTCACACTGTTCATGATGAGAGATTTTGACATGATTGAGGGTTGCCTTTTGTTTATTTAGGAGTGGTTCTATAGGTATGTCGTGCAAGATGGGCGAGTTTTTAGATTCACTAGCAACAATTTCTTATCACTCCATGAATACAAAAGATGATAGACGAGTTAGTGGAGGAGCACATGGTCTGGGATTTCTTCAAGAGGAAGGAGGACAAACATTCTTCTAATAAGCCCATTATTTGTCATAACAGGTTTTATAGGTGGCAGATGGATTTCTATATGATCAAAGGAGGCTTAAGCACAATCGTGGACTACGATGTTGATAGTGAAGCATGGGAGGGTATTTGCAGCTAGCCAAAATAGGCTGGCCCTCTATAACGATTGGGAATTCTATATATGGGGAAGCAACTACTTCTAGAGGCCATATTGTCATTGAATCATCGTCTTGAACAATATTTAGTAATGACATTTAATTTCATCTTTCCTCCAATCTGCCAATAAATACATGTCTTTTCTTCTCTTCTTTTCAAAACCATGTTATTTTCACATTCCTTTTCTAAGCTACCATGTCTCTTTCTGTTGAAAATGTGACAAGATTTTCTATGGCTCCTTACATGAGATCACAAGGTGCATAAAAGAGAAAGCGTGGGACTCCAAAGAAATGGAGGACCGTCCTCAAATGCATTCTACATTTATGCTGGTCCTTCAAAAGATGATCCAGCAAATGATGAGCCAAGAAGTAGCAACTGAATCTGGTCACAAGAAACATGAACGTTACACTAAGGCCACAAAACCTGAAACCTCTAATGGTTGTATTACAAGTCCAATTCAGTCTTGTATAGAAGAAGTGGAAAAGACAATCAGTCAGATCTAGAGCAAGGAAAAAAGTTAATTACTCTATACGAGATTTCTGTAAAGGACTAGATGATGAGAATCTTGATGTACTTCGGAAGAAATTCTAAAAATTCAAGGGAACAGAAAACCCACATGCTCATTTGTCTATTTTTCTTTGTTGAATGTAAGAAATTCCGCGATCAGAACAAGGCAGTATTCATTTATTTTCTTCCAAGTGTAGAAGGTAAGGTAGCATAGTGGTACTTTGGAACCATTGACCCAACCCAGATGGGAGATTTTGATGATGTGGACAATGCCTTCATCAAGAAATATGTGTACAATCTCTCTATGGTGTGGACCATCGACAACCTTATCAACCTCCACTAGCAGTTGAGAGAGACTGCCAAAGAATGTATCAAAAGGTGGTGGATGTCAAGTCTAAAACTACATGATCATTGGGGGTTTTCAATAACATATCCACCACTAACATAGACAACATTAGTACTAGAATTTCTATGATCTCACTAAAAAGGCTGAATGTATAGAGACAACCATAAGAAATGGCTATCTCTGTGCAATGAGGGACATTGCAGCAGCAACAATAAAAAAGATTATTACAAGAAAGCAAGTAAACTCAGGTGCATGTTTGCTTTGTAGACAATAAATTAGTGAATGTGCAATCTATCTAGCCAAATCAGCAAGGGAGGCGGTAAGTAAACACTATAGTCCAACACAACAATGATAAAAGTCCTACTTGGATGCGACACATGAAATTTACTCATTTACAGAAAAAAGAAGAAAATTCTAGAGTATCTCCTAACAGAACTACTCTACCATTTGCCATGTGTTTTAGATCCCTAAAAAATGAAGGGGAAAAGGAAAGATCAATACTACAAATTTTTACCATGCTTTCAGCCATGACATTGAAGGATACATACTAGTCAGAAATATTATTCAAGACTATATTGACAAAAATATGTTGGTCGATGATGCCACTCCTGAAGTCCTCAAGGATACATTCAGAAACGTTGGTAAGGACACAGGAGCAATGGATGAAATGCCTTTCTATCCACATGATCATATAAGACCCTACACACAAGAAGAAATGATTGTAATGGCCTTGGATGATGGATCTATGTAAAAGCTGTTGTATTTTATTCATGTCATCAACAAGAAAACCATGGTTATAAGAATTTAATCTACACCTGAAGATACCAAGCCTTATCTCAAGGTGTCTCAATAGTGGATTAAAAGAGAAGAGAAAATTTAAAATCAGCCAGTATCTTTCCAAGCAGTGGAAGAAAGAGCAGCTCAATAGGTCTTTAACATCCCACTAAATATTTGTGTTCTAGACCTCATCAATGCTTCTATCGTACATAGTACTCCTATGGAGGAAGTGCTCAGAAAAATCAAAGACAAATCTAGTACCCCTTCAAAAACATTGGCACTGACCATAAACTCAATCATGGTGAACACTCCAATTACATTTTCAGTTGATGATCTGTTGAAGCATCATCAATTCCATAACAATGCACTTTATATTTTGCTAAGAACTTGCAGCATGAACATCCCACATGTAATGATAGATGGAAGGAATTGTTTGAATATATGCACGGAGATAACCACGAAACCCTTGGGTCTCAAGAATGATCATTACATACTAGACGATATTACCATTTATGGCTTTGACTAGAGCAGGAGGACAGTAAAAGGAAAAATATACTTAGACTTGCATATAAATTTACTATTCATTCGGTCCTCCTTTATGTGATGGATGTGCCACCATCCTGCAATTACTACTTAGGAGGTGATGGATCCATGAGGCAAACATCATGCCATTCACCTTACATCAATGCATCAAATGGAGTCACTGGGGTATCATTGCAACAGTCTTAAATCTTGAGGAGAGGCTCCCCAATACGTCGCCCAACATACACAATTGAAATAACGATTGTTCAGCACCCTAACAAGGTATATCTAAAAGACAGCCTTGACTATTTGGGCATGAATGAATCTTAGATTAGGGAGCAAGTCAACAAGATGGAATGGAAAGGTCCAACTTTTCACAAGCTTGGAGGTCAAATCCATGAGATAGCCATCAAAGATAATCCTCTGCATGATCAATTTGTAGACCTGCTAAAAGGGCTTCATCTGATGATTAGGATGGGCTACAAGTCATGCATAGGCTTAAGGACTAATGAAGATGGCATCATCAAATGAATCAGTAGAGAAGGCAAGCACAAAGGAACTGTAAGTCTTGGCTAGAAGAGAGCCTACAAGGGAAAAGCCAATGAACAGTCCAAAGTTTATCAATAAAATTCAAGTTTTGCTCATATCCATGTGCCTCTCTGTCTTCTCTCTTTCTAATGATTTGTCTCACTATGCACACTTAATGCACATTCAGTTTATTTTCCTCTCATCACATTTTATAGGATCAAGGTGCATTCAAACCTAGGCACAAGCTAGTCATTAACCTCAAATTCAAACAGTAGAAGAATATACATACATGTGAGGTCAAGAAATAGAAGAACCAGTTCCATAAGTAGAACTAGGCCAACAAATGCAACCAGTAGAACCAAAGTTTGATCCTACAGATTTGGTTCAACTACAAAGAGATCACAAGATGACCCAACCAAGGAAGTGCATATTGGAACCACAAAAGATCACAAGATGATACAAGCTAGTGTCAACTTGGGTCTAGAAGAAGAGGAAAAACTGATTCGATTTCTTAAAAGATACAAAGAAGTTCTTGCATGGATATATGAAGACATGCTAGGATTGGATCCACAGCTAATGGAGCACATGCTAATTATCAAACCAAGGAGTTGTCCAGTCATGCAGAAACTGAGGAAGCTGGACCCACAAGTTGAAGATAAGGTCAAAGAGGGATTGCAAGATCTACTCATGCAAAGTTTATCAGAACCATCAATTTACCTGAATGGCTTGCCAATAAAATGGTGCCTAAGAAAAATAGGGAAGTTTAGATCTGCATTGATTTTCAAAATCTAAACAATGCCATGCCCAAGGATGATTACCCTTTACCCAATATCAATGTACTGGTTGACAGCACAACAAGCCATGCCATGTTCTCTTTCATGGATGGTTATTTCTACTACAATTAGATCAAGTTAGCTCCTAAAGATCAACCCAAGAAAATATTCACCACTCCTTGGACTATTTTCTACTATACAGTGATGCAATTCAGATTGAAGAATGCAGAGCAACATATTAAAGAGCGATGACAACTATATTTCATGATAAGATGCACATGTTCATAGATGCATATGTAGATGATATCCTCATCAAGTCCAAGATATGTTAGGATCATATTGAGGTTTTGACTCAACTTTTTGATAAGTTGCTTCAATAGAAGTTGAGATTAAATCCCTAAGAATGGGTGTTCCATATCGAACCAGGAAAACTCATAAAATACATGGTGAGCCAACAAGGCATTGAAGTAGAACCCACCAAGACCAATGTCATCACTGACATGACATCTCTAACCACTCTAAAGGAATTACACAACTTACAATGCAGGATGCAAACAATTTAGTGATTTATCGTCAATTTGGCCCTTGGAAGTAAGCCATTTAATCAACTGCTCCAAAAGTTGTCAAGTTGGAGTGGGACCCACAATGTTAGGAATCCTTCAAGCAAATTGGGCAGCATTTTTTAAATCCTCTAGTTCTAAAGCTGCCAATCTTGGGACGTGCCTTGTTATACATTTCTGTTAACAACTCTACTTGTGGAGGATTCTTAGAATAATATAAAGAAGGTTGCAAGATAGAACACACAATACATGGTTGCAAGATAGAACACACAATATACTATGTTAGAAAAACCTTCATACATGAAAAGAAGTATTCAATGGTGAAGAAAACATGGCTCTCCCTTATTTGGATGTGTCAAGAAATGGAGACATTGTATACTCTTATGCAAAGTCAATATGGTTTCCATATTAAATTCTCTCAGATAAATCCTCAAGCAACCATTTCTCACAAGAACAATTACCATGTGGTAGGTTCTCTGCATGCAGTATGGCTTGGAGTACATTTCTCATAAATCTATGAAAGGACAAGCATTAGCTGATCAATTGATCAATTTTTCACTGACTAAGAACTAAAAGCCAATGATAATTTTTTGGATGAACAAGTTTTACACATTGAAACTGCTCATTTATAGACAATGTTTTTTGACAGCTCCAATAACATGGCCAGAACATGTATTGGGACTCTCCAACTTACCCCTAAAAAGGAGATGATCCCCTACTCTCTCAGGTTGGATTTTATATGCACTCATTGTTTAATATGAAGCATTGATACATGGACTCATAATGATGCTCAATTTCAATATCAGAAAAGTTTACACTTATGGAGATTCCCAACTCTCTAAAAAAAGTCAATGAATAATGGAATGTAAAAAATCCTAAATTGACACCTAACCAAGAAGTCACTCAAGCCTTGGTGCAATAGTTCAAGGAATTCCAGCTATTCTATGCCAATAAGGAGTTTAACTAATTTGTGGATGGTTTGGCCGGCCTTGGATCCACTATCACTTTCAAGAAGAATGAATCATGTAAAGCTTTTGAGGTCACAAGGTCGACCCTCAACCAACATGGCACCCTATAGAACAAGTAAATCAAGTAGATTCAAACGAATCCCCTTGATATTAGAAAGTTAAGAATTACTTGGAACCAATGGATTCCTTTGAAATATACCCAAAAGAGAGCATAAAGTCATACAATGCATGTAAGATAGATATTTTATGCTGGCAGCAATATGATATACGTGTATATTTAGTTAAGAATATTCACGATGACTTGACAAGCACGAAGCTCAAGAAATTATTCAAGAAGCTCACGAAGGAGTTTATGGATGATGTGTCGGATATCAAATCCTAGTCAAACAATTAATTTAAGTAGGATACTATTGACCAATCACACAACAAGATTGCTACAAGTTTGTCAGGAGATGTTTGGATTGCTAGATTTATGCAGATGTGATACATGTTCTTGTGGCATATCTATATCATGGCCTTGTTCGATGTATGCATTTGATGTAATAGGTCCCATCAATTCTCTCGAGTCCAATGAGCATAAGTATTTCATGATTGCTATAGAGCATTTCTCCCAGTGGGTGGAAGCCATCACCCTAAGAATCATGGAAGACAAGCATGTCATCTCTTTCATCCACAAGAATATTTTGTGCACGTTTGGTGTGCCACATGATATCGTCTCTGGTAATGGAGCATATTTCAAGAATGAAAGATGTGCAAATTCTACTCCAAGTTCAAGATCAAACATTTTTCAGCACCTTGTTATCCATAAGAAAACAGCCAAGCAGAAGCAACGAACAAAATCCTAATCCAAATTATTTTAATGACCGTTGAAATTGCCAGAGATTGACATGAATGATTACATGATGCATTGTGGGCTTATAGGACTACAATCAATACTTCCACCAATGCCACCCCAATAGAACTGGTATATGTTACAGATGTGATCTTTCCTTCACATGTGCAAAAACCAATTTATAAGTTTGCACCTGTTATCGAGCTTTCCATGGACCAATACCAAAAGTAGCAGATGTTATAGTTAGACCTGCTCAATGAGAAAAGATTGCGAGCAGCAGAATATGCAGAAGCATATCAGCAAAGGATAGCTGGACATTATGCCAAATCAGTGATCAAACAGAGTTTCAAAATCAATGAACTAGTGTTGAGATCAACCATCCCATGGAAGAATCATCCATGTGGAAAGTGAGCCTGAATTGGGATGGTCATTATGTCATCAAGGCAGTTTTGTTGGGCAATTCATATCGATTGATTGAATTAGCTAATCCTATAAATGCTCTTCATTTAAAGAAATTCTATGTATGATCTAGTTGTATCAAACTTTTCCTATCAATACAATTTTCTTTGATGTCTAGACTAATCTCTCTCTTTCTTTTTCATGCATTCTCTTCACTACCTTCATACTGGGGCATTTTTTATAAAAGGAGCAACACAAGTTGCACATGAAAATGGCCACAAAATGATTTCAACAAGACTTTCAATTCTGAGAGCAATTAGTCCAAAAGTTTTCATAACCATGTATCTACCAATTTTTCCTGGTTTTGTGAATTTTCAAGAACCATAAGTTTTCAAATATTTACTATAAGCTTTTCAAATGTCACATTATGGTGCATATAAGTTCTTCAAATTTTACACAAGCTTTTCAAATCTTGCATACTGCATGCATGCTTTTTAATGTTACATTTCCTAAGTTTTTTCAATGCACCTCGGTGTGCTCATACTTTCTAATTTCATATTTCACAAGTTTTTTCAATTTTGCACCTCAATGTTCACATACTTTCTAATTTCATATTTCTCAAGTTTTTTCAGTTTTGCACCTCGGTATACATGTACTTTGAATTTCGTAGTTCACAAGTTTTTCCAATTTTGCACCTCAGTGCGTGCATACTTTCCAATTTCATAATTCAAAAGGGTATTTCCAATTTTACACCTTTGTGCGCATATACTTTTTAAGTTCACATTTCACAAGTTTTTTCAGTTTCGCACTTCAATTCACAGACATTTTCAT
This sequence comes from Nymphaea colorata, assembly GCF_008831285.2. Lineage (NCBI taxonomy): Eukaryota > Viridiplantae > Streptophyta > Magnoliopsida > Nymphaeales > Nymphaeaceae > Nymphaea > Nymphaea colorata. Next base: position 9,761,014 of record NC_045147.1, on the reverse strand, counting down.
TTTGCACTTCAGTACATACAAACTTTCAGGTTTACACATCAATGCACATAAATTTCCATTCACAAACAAGTTCATACAAGTTTTTCAAATTTTACATATCAATGCACACAAGATTTCCCAATTTTGCACCAGGTGCATGCAAGTTTTTCAATTACACATTTCAATGTGCACCCATTTTCTGGTCATATAAAATATTTCACAAGTTTTCCAGTTTTGCATTTGCATGCATACGAGTTTTCAAAATAGGCATTTTGGCGTGCTCAAGTTTTTCAATTTCACACAATTTCCAAAGTTTCATGCTTTTACATATGGTTTAGCATTTTGGTGGACCAAATTTCACAAGTTTCAAAATGGTTTTCATGCTTCAGCACACAAATTTCATGCTTTGGCACATACAAATTTTGCAAGAACATACATTGATATAAGATTTCTTACTTCACTGCTCTCAAGTAAATTTGCCATGGTATAATATTTTATGTCTCGGTGCACCCAATCAAACGTACCAGTTTACACAAGTGTTTTGATATAAGATTTAATGTTTCAGCACCGCCAAATAAACGTGACTCGACATAAGATTTTGCACTTTGCTGCCTCCAAGTAAGCATACCAGTGCATAAATTTTCAGGGCTTCGGTGCACACAAGTCCTCTTGAATCGGTGTGAGATTTTTATGTTTCAAAACATATAAGCAAATGTGCTTTGGTATAACATTTTGTGCTTTGACACCCCGAAGTAACTGTGTCGTGACATGAGATTTCACACTTCACCACGTGATTGTACTACTTTGCATAAGTTTTCAAATTTTTGCAATCTAGTATAAGGTTTCACGTTTCAGCACACAAGTAAACGTATCTCGAACGTAACAACTTGTATATCAATGCCCCCAAGTAAATGTACCATTGCATAAGATTTCGGCTTCTGCACACCCAAGAACGCACAATGCAACACATATTTTTGTACTTTGGTGCACATTTTCATACAAGCATTTCAAGACTCATGAACATTCTTACAGGTTTTCATATTATATCATGCAAACACTTAATGATTTCAGTTTTCTAAAAAAAGCAATAAAATTTCAGCCAATGATTTGATGATTGTCCAAAAACAAAAGTTTTAACAATGCCTCATTATGAGTCATGAATGGAGCTCAAGGAAACATAGGGAATCAAAGTTTAGGAGATGTTATTGACTTTGACCGCTAGTAGAACATGAGCATGTCAAGAATCAATTAGAGAACAAGAGATTAAATTGACCCAAGCAAAACATGCAATGTAAAGTGACCATTGCGAGATGGTCTTGGGGCAAGTGTAGTTGTTCAACTAGATCTGCACTCAAGAATACTAAGTAGGCGTAAATTGATTTGTGCCTTTTATGTGAATTTATATGTTTTTATGGATGTTATCTAGTTATATCTTATTTAGCCTTCTGAGCTCAAGCAATTAAGTTTGAGAGGTGTGCTACACTTGGCACTCTAAGCCTAATTGGTTTGGGAGTCATCAACCTAAAGCTCATTACAAGGGTTCAATAGATAACCTGATAGACATGACATTGCAACCAACAAAGCTGCATGACTATCAAAGTTATGGAGATTCACTTTAGCCTGTGGGGTGGTGAGGTATTTCCCTTGTAGGTGAAGGTCGGCCTAAAAACATATGGAAAGCAGAAACAAGTATGAAAAAGCCAAAAACAACTAAATTCAAGAAATTTTTCAAAACAATCAACATGTCTGCCTAGAAAGCCAAGGTCACTCGAGTGTAGAATTCCCTAATGATAAAATAATAAGTTTCTTTTGACTACATAGGAAGTTAGGATATTCGCAAACTGTACACTAAGAAACCCTATGGCATAGAGATCAACTTTTCTTGTCTTATCATGTAAAAATGAAAGAACAATTGTTTTAAATGAATTTCATAATGCTGGCTGAAAAGTTTTGTTCTTAGAGTAACAAAGTCATGCAAGTCTTTACCAGATACAAGCCATATAAGCAAAAGGATTTTATCAAAATTTACAAATATTTTACAAGATTTTTACAAGTTCACAAACACTCATATTTTTATGTGAGATTTCCATGTTTTGGAACACATAAGCATACAAGCACATGCATTTTATTGTATGAATTTCACAAGCATTGTGCAAGTTTACAAGCACTCACCTTTATGTGAGATTGTTGCGCTTCAGTGCACACAAGCATACAAGCACATGCATTTCATTTTATGAATTTCACAAGTATTTCACAAACACTCACATTTATGTGAGATTTTCACCCTTCAGCATACACAAACGTACAAGTACATGCACTCCCAAGGGTGGCTTTCACAAGCAATCATTGGGGCACTTTTTTCATGTATTTAAAAATGGATTTTGCTTTCGAAAGTCTAATTTCAAAAAATTTCATCATTTCTTGTGATGGTGTTTTGTCTTTGCCACTAATCATGGTTCCTAGTTCAGTAGCAACGAGGGGCATTCGTGAACAGCCAAAATTTTTGCAAGTATAAATGACTATTTTACCCTCCACTATGATATTTTCAAGACCAAATTTCAAGAACAAAGGGTCATTTTGAGCCCAACAAGTACTTTTGATGCTAGAATTGAGCATCTAAACTTAGATTGCCAATTTGTCCAAGCTAAAAATCATCATTCCACCCTTGCATCTAGGTAGTTTACCCAAAAGGTAGGAATTTTTCACCAAATTTATGAGGATTGCCAAATATTTAAGTAATTAGGTCATTTCTCAACCCATAAGTTGCCAGAGTTAGCTCACTAGGGTTATCTCAGCTTGAAGTCAACTCCTCTGTAACTCAAATCAGCTTACTGAAACTTAAAATTGTGATTTTCAGCTCAACCAAGTCCAAAATAAGTTTTCCTTAATGAAGAGAAAGTTTATTTCACTTACTTTCAATCACTTAGCCCAATTTTTAGTCCTACACTAATTTGTAGATTGCCATTGGGCCTTTCACTATCTTATTTTAAGGGGTTTGAATTGGATTTGATCTCAACGTGATAGAATCAGCTGAAACCGAGAATAGATCATGCTTGTCATGTATAAACAAGGTTCTTGTAGTTCGATTTGAGTTCATTCGTCCCAGTTTGAGTTCAATTAAGTTTTGAGATTTTTTCTCTCCTATTTTTAGGGGTTTGTGCTTAATTTGAGCTCAACCTTATGGAGTAAACTGAGCTGCACTCTTTTAGTATGGTTTGAGTTCATTCGTTATTGTTTGAGTTCAATTCAGTTTCAAGTACCTTTTTTTTCCTACTTTCAAAGGATTGAGCCGAGAGCTCAACCCAATAGAATGACTAAAACTGAGCTAAGATCATGTTTATCATATATAAATCAACACTCCCTTTGTAAGTTTTGAGTCCATATATTCTAGTTTGAGTTTAGTTAGTTCTAAAGGCCTTGGATCTCATTCCTAGTACTTATTACACTCTATAGACTATTGTTGAGCTCAATTGTGCAAAAATAAATCAATTTTTTTCGACTTTTCAACATGTTTTTATAGGTAATTAGCTTGTATAAGCACCTTCAGCTCCACCAGTGGAAATGTATACCTTGGTTTATGATTTTCTTTGATTTCTAGAACCTTAGTTCAACCAATCCCCTTATTTGGACCCATTTCAGCCCAAAATCACACATAAAGGTAGTTTAGTCATTTTCTACCATGCACGTATGTTCATAAAACCTAAATTAGGAGCCACATTCCCTAAATTAGTTTTTTACATACATTCTTATGAATCTAGTGGGCTCGAACCTAAGCTTAGGCCACCTCAATTTCACTAGACAAGGGTTTTTCAAAAACATCACCCAGGATTGAGCCCAGCAAACTTGCGCCCAAACTAGGTCTGAACCTAGTTTTTCAAAACTAAACCTAGACCAAGTCTAGTCCATGTCATGCAGCTTGAACACCACCTAGACCAGCTAGATCTGGGTCCACATCCATGCTATTTTCAGATCTTCATTTTATATTTCTGATCCAAATCACAAATCCAAGCCTTATTTTATTGTCTACATCATGCATCCAAATTTTTTATCTGAGATCTAACTTTATAGATCTAGATCCATTATTCAAATTTAAAATCTTGGATATCAAATCATGATCCAGATCTCATTATCATATCCAGATCGATCTTCTAGAATTTTCTTTGGATCTGGATTCAGATCTAGGTCTCGGTATTAAACCTGGATTCCTGATCTACATATGAGCTTAATGCACATTATATTTCAAAAATGTATCATGATTTTTCTTACTCATGCTTAGTGTCAATCTGCGCACAAGTACTTGAAACATGCAAAATTCTTTGTTGAGCACTTAAATAAAATCACGTATCTGTATGTGGCTGGAACAAACATTTTTTTTATTCATTTCAAGTTTTAAAATATAGTTTTAAATGTGTGTTTTCTTCTCTTTAGATTCTCATCTCATTCATTCTCCATATCAATGTCAATTTGAATCCGTTATCACAAATTGATCTACAATTGGAGGCATGAGTACCTTTTTGCAAAATTGAATTCGAAGTCCAAATGAGATCGCAATGTGCAAAATTCAGATGAAAATTGTCATTTTAACTTATGGTTTTGATTGAGAGAGGGGAGAGAGTGTGGAAAAATTTAGTCTCATATCGAAGGCAACAAAGGGGATGCCCCCTCACTCTCCTATAAATTGAGCTCTCCCCCCTCCTCATTCTACACTTAATTTTAAGAGTTAACTTGAGTGCTCTATAATTTTGAAAAAATCTAGTTGGTACTCACAAAAAAAGTGTAAGCTCAAACAACTTAAAGTTTAGAGTCTTGGTTTGGACTGCATTAGCACTCAATCTAGAACCAACTAGGCTCAGTGCAGAGGTCATGGAAGTGGGCTTACGTAGATCTCTAGAGTCGAGTAATTTCTTTTTTCCTCTTATTTTTGTCTTGTTTGCAATTTGGTGCTTTCTTTATTCACTTTCATAATGCTTTAGTTTAGTATGTCTATTTTTCAATATTAGATTTATTTAATATTTTTACGGTATGAATAAGGGTCAGCTATGCTCCTCTCTTCCTTGTCCCTTTCTTTCAAATTCTATGCTTTTGCTTACTTAGTTTTGCTTAAGTCATGCATATAGAATCTAGTTTTCTCTTATGATTTCTTTAATCATGCATTGGACATCTATTTTAATATGCAGTGGATTCCTTTACATCCACATGCACCCCTCATCTGAAGCCAGACTGGGTCATCCTAATAGCATACCATGTGTAATAGGCCTAAGTATGTGAAAACTTGAATCCAGTTTGGATCGAACATAAAGAACCATTATAAAATCAAAGATTTCTAAACAGTTTTCAAAATCAAATTCTTCAAATGATTTTAAAAACCCTAGGTCATGTAGGCATAGAGTCCAAATCGCTTAGTTCTCTAAGACCTAGCTCTGACCAGTCTTAAAGTCCAGTACTTGTGAACCAAGTCCTATAACATTGGTCTAGTCAAATTTCTTTGAACCCTCATTCATGTGGAAATGAATGAAGTTTATATCATAAATCACATTATTTAATAAAGACCAAACACACTTATCACAGTCAAACCCATCCCAAATAGGTTCAAGCCCAGTTTAGGTGAAGATTGAACCTAGTTCTCTTGCCCAACCTACCTCTCGCCTATTTGGATTTTGGATCTCAATTCAAGGCATTATTCAAATCATAAACCTTATATTGATCTAAACCTTGACATTAAACCCAATTCTAGTATGGGGTTTGAATGTCAATTATTGAATTTTAGATCTCATATTATGGATATTAGATCATGGATCTGAAATTATGGATCCAATTTTTTGGATCTTAGATTTTAGACTTTGGATTTTGAATCAGATTTTACATATGAGTCTCAACTCATAAATCTCACACTATGGATATTGCATTATGGATTTTGGATTTCAGACCCAAGATTTTGGATCTTGTACTTCAGAATTTGGATCAAATTTCAAAGCACATGAGTATTTGATCATGATCCTTGGATCAATTCCCTCAAAATCACAACCAAATACTAGATTTTAAACTATGTAATCACCAGATTTGAGTGCATTCTATCAAAATTTGGATTTTAGAAAACCTAGTTATGAATATAAGATCATGAACTTTCAACTTCAATATCATGATATGATTTCTATGGCAGTTTTTGTTTCAATTTAGAACAAGAATTATGTAAATATCTCATATCTTGATTTCAATTCTTGGATTCAGATCACATTTTCCTCTAATAGGTTTACATCCTAGCGAAAACCGGATTCCATGTCTACATGGCCTAGCTTTTGTATGCATCATATTAGATTTAGGATACTGGTTTGTATTGATATATGATAATTCAGACATAAAGATTTTATTCTTATTGTTCATAAGTCCATTTATGCGATATACTTTGATTTCAAATCATGCACAGTTCTTAAAATGATGGTACATTTGCTTTTCTTAGAATTTGTATGACTTTTTGGTTTAGAAATTGAAACAATTTAGTCTAGTCCATGGTATGATTACTCCTGGTAAAGGTGCAGAACAATCAGACCTTGCACCAACAGGTCGGGTCCCATCTTTCAGAATCCAACACAAGGAATAAAGGCAAGTATAGGTAAACAAGTTCAACTTATTGTGGTCTGCATGTATGATTGAAAATTTTTACATGTAAACAATTCAAAATTTTATATGCAGGAAAGGTCTCAACAAGGATGAGCATCCTTGGTGAACCTAAAAGGGCTTTTACATTCTCTTAAGAAGTCAAATATTAGGAAATATTTCATTTATTTAATGTAATTCAAACATATCATTTTATTCTGGAATTTCAATTACTTGAGTCTAGAGAGACATGCATTCCAACATGTCTCACCTCTCCACCCTTCAACTTGTCTAATTCTACCTTACGCCATCCATCAAGTCCTCTTTTTCTATGCATTCTTTCTTCTTCTTCTTCATAGCTCTCTCTCTCTCTCCCCTACCCCAACGAGATAGTATAAGTCTTCTTCAATAGACAAAAAACAGTAGATTTATAGTAGAGATGTTTGTTTATCTCTAGAACAATTTGTGTGAGACATCTTCAACCATGTGGTGATCAGGTCTTCCCCCCAAGCAGGTTATGTATTTCCTGCCGTGCATGAAATTTTCATGCGAAAATATAGTAATGACAAAGAATCACATTGCTTAATAGAAAAAGGAACTTTTTGTAGGGACAAAAAAGCAAACCGAAAAAAGTAGTGTTTTAAGATTCGATAAAGCTCATACGAAATGAATGTGTTAGTTTGTATATGTATATCTTTATGGCCAATATACCCCTCTGAGCAGCAAAGAAGCATCTTTGGCTTTTGGTCTCACTAATGTCCTTATCTCATACCCTTGTCATTATCTCATACCCATTATCTTATACATCTGGCATTATCTCATACCCCTATTGTTATCTCATACCTCTATCATTATATCATACTCTGTCATTATCTCATACCACTCCTATCATTATCTCATATGATAGCGGACTAGATAATGATAGAGGTATAAGAAAATAAATATGATATAACAATAAGAGCATGAGATAATGATAGAGGTATGAGATAAGAATGTTAATTGTGCATGTACAATGTTAGGGCATTGAAGTAAATATGCATATTGGCAGTAGGGTCCACACCTAGCATACGCTCGTTGTGTACATGGGGTGGCGTACAACACTCATTTCTATCTTCCCTTTGCATAAATTTCCAGACTGGTAACAAGTCACACTCATGTTAAATTTGCTAGTTTAGGTTGAAAGTCTATTACAGTTTAGATTACATATGATTGACCATAGTATTGGTTCTTGTTTAGGTTCCTTTAATTAAGCTCTGTAGATCTTTCACTTGCTGGTTCAGATTTTTATCTTGAGGTTTTGTCATTGTTTTTTTGGTTTACTTTTGTTCCAGTATAGGACTGATCATGATCCGTATAGATTTTGATTTTTATAAAATGATTTCGGCCATTGTTAATCCACTACAAAAAAGCATGCCATCCAGGTTCGTTATGGTTCTCATATTGTTTGTCCATTTTTTTTCCAATTTGTTTCTGGCTGTACTTAGTACTTTATAATGCTACTGGGGTCATCTCTGGTTCAGATGTTAAGCTGCAGATGTGAAATCTTGTAGCCATTAGTTGGTATATTTAAATGGAAGTCCAATTTCCATTCTCTGCCAGCATGCCTTGTGTCTAGTGTAGGCAGTGATTACATATTCTTGTTTTTTGTTTACTTGTTTGGCCTAGCTAAGACTACCTTTTTTTTATCTTAGATCAAATAACCTGTAGTAGCAACTTTTTCTTCAATTATTTGTTTTGTGTTTTGGTTGAAATTATGTGGAAATAATTGTTTAAGAACAGCATGTTTTAGACGTGTCTCATGGTTCAAATTGTTGAGTGTATGCAGTAAGTGATGTTTATTTTCTGTCTTAACAGTAATAAGTCACTAGATAGTAGTTTTGTATTGGCTTTGTGCATAAGTGGTTGATAGGTTTGAATGTCTATAAGGTGTTTCATGTGCCATGAGTTAATATTTGAAAATTACATGCTTGAACACATGCGCACAGCTAGAAAATAGACATTGTTGATTTTTGTTCTAAAATAAGCCTAACCGCATCTTTCTAGTAGGCATGTTGATTTGACTTTTTGACTTGCACTTGGTCAAGTAGTTTCATTGCAGTCTTCCTAGTTATTCTTTAGATTCAATGTTCTATTGATTTACACATGAACTAAGTGCTTTGTGTTGCTACCATGCTGTTTTGGTCGATGCATGTTTGCATCGAGGTTTGTAAAAAGGCACACAAAGAAATTGGGAAACTCTGAGGTTACCTCACATTTTCAAAGATAATTCATTATATAGCAAAAGTACAAGATAATGTTTTATTTGCAACAATATTTTGAATTCAAATCTTTGACAGCTCATCACAGATATGCATGTAATCTTTGATTCCAAGAATCATGCAGCAACCTTAGTTAAGTGCTAGAATCATGCACTTGCATTTACAGCTCCCTTCAAACTTAATGTGGATTTCAAGATGCTAAGTTTGTTTCTGAAGTCTTCAAATTTGCTAGTGGATGATGGATTTGTAAGTCCATCCGCCAACTGCTCATCCAAACATAGAAACTATGTTTAAGTTTTCTTTATTCACATGATCACATATAAAATAAAAGTTGACTTCAACATGTAAGTTAATCCATGCATGATGAAAAACAGAAGAGGGTACGAATGGAGAACACCACAGAAAGAATCTAAATAGGAACCCATGGATTCGAGAAGAAGGAAGGGATTGCTGCCAAATACAATGTCCCGATGTTATCACACCATAAGCCTGGGGATTGAGATAGGGCAATTCTGAGTTCCTCTAGCAATGATTTCAATTGTAATAGTTTCCCTACAGCTTCAGCCAAGATTTATGATCTTCTTGAGTTCCAGCCCAATCATTATCTGCAAATCCTTTGAGTTGTAGAGATGATGACACTCAAAACTTTAATCCATGATCTAACATCCCCTTCAATTAATGAAGAATTCAATTAATTAAGATCCATAGGTAGTTGGTGGGATGGTGCATGTATTGACTTTCTCAATTTACTATGAATGAAACATCTGACCTAGTAAGAGTAATTATTGGACTCCAGGAATGATGCTGCGATAGAGATTGAGGTGACTCAAACATACAGCCATCATTGTGCTTGGAAATGGTTGTACTCATTGGTGAAGAAGCCAGTTTAGCATGATCCAAACGTGCCATTTCGACAATATTTTCTATATATGTTCATTGCAATAGGTTATTCCCATATCTCTTGTTCTCAACTCCCAATGAAAACAACAACTCTCCATGATCTTTAATAGAGAAGGGATCTCTCAATTGCTCAATAACATAATGAGGGGATCTGGTTACTACAAGATCATCAATGTAAACCAATAGATATACCTTATACTATCCATTGTGAGAAGATAAATAGAGAGAAATCAGATTGAGAGATTTCAAAACGATGATTGGAAATCTGCTCAACCTTTGCTACCATGCCTTAAGGAGAGCTTGTTTAAGGCTATAGATGGCCTTCTCAAGCTTACAAACAGGTTGTGGTCAAACTGGATCTTCATAGCCCTTTGGTTGATACATGTACGCATCCTCATGTAAAAACCATATAAAAAGGATTTGTTGAAGTGTAATTGTCACAAAGGCCATCCAAAGTAAATTGCAAGAGCAAGAAGATTTCAAACTGTGTATACTTTACTATCTTACTGAAAGTTTAAATTCTTTAATACTTCTTGTAAGTAGCATTTAACCACAAGTCTCGCTTTGTAGTGGAAGATGGATCCATCGGTATTTTGCTTCAATTTGAAAACCCATTTGGATTTGATGACATTAAAATGTAGTGCAACTGGTACTAGATGCCAAGTTTTGTTATCTAGGAACACCTTAAACTCTTGACCCATAGCAGCTCATCATTGAGGATTTTGAGCAGCTTCACTTTAGCAACACGGTTCAGTCACATCATGGGTTTTGGTTTGTTTTGATGCTAAGTCTCTAGGATGTAGAGATCCAAGTCATGAATTTGGTAACCATATGGTACATATGGCTTTTGGGTCTACATTCAACATTTGGCTGTGATGAGGGGATTATTTGGGTCTGCTTTTCAGGTTGAGGTTTGTTTGGAACCCAAAATTGATTTTACTTTTTGAAAAAAGTGAGAAATGGACTCACCCATCAGTATGAGGCTTAGCCATTCCCCGTCCCTTTACTAGGGGCAACTAATCCAATGGCTATATTCATTTTCAATGCATTTTATATTCACTCAAACATCATCTTCAACCTATATGTGATGTCGTGTTTGGTAAAGAGGTTAAAATTTTATAAAGTGAAGAAATAATGAAAAGAAAATTCCTTTAAATTAATATTTTGTAAACCTTTAGGAAAAGGTAAATAAGATGATCGGATAACTCTTTTGGATGAAGTAATTTTGATTTAGTAAATCATTTTGATTTGGGAAGATCCTTTCAAAATTGAGAAATCCTTTCAAAGTCTTTTGAAAATTGTGAAAACTAGGTTTGATCTTTGAAAACTCTTGTCAAAATTTGCAATCGATTTGTATTTCTCTTTGAATCTTAAGTAGGTTTAAGATATTGTTCTAATTCAGTTACTAGCTAATTAGAGTTCTACCTCATCTTGCTTAAGTTATTTAGATGAGTGCTTATGAGCATTCGTGAATCCAGCCCATAAATATACCATCATCACATCGTCTGCCTTGGTTCTCTTTTTTATTACAGCAGTGACAAAAAGTTGAAAAAACAAGAATGAAAAAGAAGAAGAAGAAGAAGACGAGAGAGAGAGAGATGCACCTTGTTTCAGATGTGAGCCCTGTTCCTTGCTTGTTGAAGACGAGAGAGGAAAGTGTCCCTTCACTCCTGGAGAAGAAGCAGCAGATGTGAGGAAGAGTCTTCTTGCGTAGGGGAGGAGGCCTCCCACTTCCTTGCTTGTTGAAGACATGAAAAGGAATGGGAGGGGTAGTGTGGGAATAAAAAGACTCTTCCTCTTCCCTTCCTTTCCTTTCTTTCTCAATCCGTCTGATTTGGGAGGGATTGGATTTACACTACACAATCTCTCCCTTTCCTTTCCTTTCCTTTCCCTCCTCTCGCAGCCAAACACACTTTCTTCCTTTCCCTCCCTTTCTCTCATTTCTAATTAACCAACCAAACAAAGGAGGGATTGCTCAATCCCTCCCTTTCCCTCCAACCAAACAGGCTGTTAGAGCGACAAGCTCTAATACCATAGAGAGTCACATGAGAAAATCGGAAACTCTGAGATTACCTTACATTCTCAGAGATAATTAATTATATAGCAAATGTACAAGATAATGTTTCAGTTACAACAATATTTTGAATTCAAATTTTTCACAGCTCATCACAGATATGAAACCTTTAATGCAAATATCACTACAAAAATTACATCTATCATCGACGGCCAAAAAATATCAGTAAAGATAGTAAAATTCTCGATGAAAATTTTATTGCCCAATCGTCAATAAAAAGTTTGTCGGTGAACACATTCACTGACATGCAACCTTTAATTGTTTGAATTGTGCAGCCACCTGAGTGAAGTGCTAGAATTATGCACTTGCCTTTACAGTTTGGTAGTCTAGTCGTACAGACTCATAGCTATCTTTATGAGTTATGTTGTTTCATCATAACCAACTTTGCTCCTTCAATCTATTCACTTAGGGTGTTGTCATCTTTGTTTTAAATACCATTGGTTCTTGTTTGCTGTTCGACTTAGTAATACAGATTTTGGTGTGGATTGTTTATCTCGTAATGCCCAATTTTGAGCGAATATTTCCAATCTATAAATTGATGTTATTCCTTTGATGTTCCAGTCAACTGAACTCGTCTAGTAGGCTTTTTTTGTCTTCCAAAGTTGTGTCCACTCATGCCTTCTCTACTTCTTCTACACATGGACAATTTTTTGTTCTCCATTTTAGTCACATTATAGATCTTGGTTTAGGATTAGTTTCCCCAAACTATACCTTGGAACTGTTTCTCTTATAAAAATGAAGCCTCAGTCAAATTTCATGGAAAATCCACTTTGTTAACCATGAGTAGGCCACTTGTCAAGGCTAAGGTTTTTTTTTTACCACAATTTGAACTGTGTCGTAGACTGGGTGTGGATTAATTTTTTGTTTTGGAACGAATTCTTCAAACCTTTCACTTGAAGTTCTTTATCTGATATGAAGAGAACATTCATACCAAGTTTTAGGCCAAACCAAACTTGCTGGGCATACCCTTTCATAGTCCCCAAATTGGCAGTTGAAATATAGATCTGTTTTCTGTTTTTGCATAAAATAATTGATGACAGTTTGGTCCAAACCTTAACTTTTATATTAGGATAGATTTGTATGAACTTCCACTTTGGATTGTCTTCCACAAGTGTGTAGAAGGTTTATATCAAGTACCATGAAGTTTTATGGTCATTCCAGGTACTTCCTAATCATTTTCCCAAAGTCAGTCCATGTCATGCTCCATTTTCATAACATGATATGCCTTTCCATATCAATAATTCTTTTTTGGTATCTAGATGCAATATTAATGTCATTACTTGTCAAAGGATGTTACTGTATCTAGGAGGTTTCTACTTTCTATCACATTTCGTGCTAATTCCCATCATTTTGGGGTCAAGTTTTACAAGGCTTTAGGGTCATTGGAATCTCCACCTGGTTAGTTCATGTCATCTTATTTTCATGTCTATCCTTACATATAGTTGTAAGAAGATAATGAGGGAAGCAATGTGCATGAACGAAATATCTATCCCGTGACAGTTCCAAGTCAACAAGTTTGCCTTGTCTTGCATACATATCTTTGTTCCACTAACCCATTATTTCATGTGTAGGTTTTCTATATTTTTTAATTCTTTGTTATTTTTCAATTCAAAGAGATGTAAATGATTTTTAACTACACCTTTGAGGTTCTTTTGGGAAGCTGCAAATAAAGGAGTCGTTTTAGCACTCAGAGGTGCATCTATTTTTGTCCTCCATTACACCTTTATAAATGATTTTCAATTTCTAACTTTAATATGTTCATTCTCTATCATATAATTGTACTTGTCTAACAGCCAAGGCTTGGTAGAATGATTAGACTTGGCCAGCTCCTGTTCTAGTTTGGGAACAAATTTAAATATGTAACCTTAGTAAAAGCACAGCGGTCTAGGGGACATGGTGGAAATATCTAGAGAGATTATGGCAAAAGCATAATTGGGCTCGGACATGGAGGGAACTACTGTAAAATTTAGCGGCCTTATCTCATGTTAATCATGGATAGCTTAAATTTAAATTTGAAGAAGAATGATGATAGGCTATGGCTTCTGTCGTTAGAATTTGGAACCCACCTTGTCTGACCCCTAATTCATTGAATTCATGTTTGAATTTGGGCAGTTTATATTTAGAAGACCTCACACGTCCAAAAACCTAACTCATGCCCTAAACTACGGTGCAACTAGGTGAGTTAAGGTTTAGACTACCTAGCATAAATTTAGTGCACCCATCTTAGTTTACATCAAAAAGTTGAGGGTGTAATTTTTAGAACCCATGATTCAATAAACCCTATCTTACCCCTGCATTACAAATTGTACTATGACCTGTTCGGGTGTGAGACATCATATTATAGAAATGATATACGCACAACTTTAAGGTTATTCATGGCAAAAGATAGTAGAAGAGATGGGCTAGAACTTGCAAATCATCAAATTCTACCCTGGTTGCAAATTTTAAGTTCTAAGACTTGGGTGGGTCCTTCTGGGTGTCTCCTATACCATTAAACATAATTTTTCTCCTAGTTGCAAGGTTAAGCCTAACAAAGGAAAGAAATACATGAATACTTAACGATTGGTAGTCTCCCTTTGCATAACTTGTACATCTCCTAATTGATGTCATTTATGTTTGTATGTGTGTTAACCAATGTTACTATTATACTATAAACACCTATGTTGAAGCTTAAGCACATTTTTATTGTGTACTAAACAATTATGTATGTGGAACTAAACTAAAAATTTCTGCACTATTGCCTCACATGCAATCTGACTTGTGAGATGAGTATTGTGAATGTACTCTAGTTGTAAGTGCAACCATTGAAGTTTACTAGAGATGTTAAACTAGCAAACTACAATGAAAAATGTTATATGTTGCCTTGCATTGGGCTGGGCACAGACTTTGGATGAAAAATGTTATATGAAATGAGCACACAGTCAGGCTCTAGCATTGGGCTTGTATATTTAGGTGACAATAATGAAAACAAACTCAACTGCATTTTACTTAATGAATTGGAATGTATTCATTACAATGAGATGAAATGCATTATACTCTACTTGATTGAGTTGGCATGTTTCTTGCATGATGACTTGACCACGTTCTGATGTTTTTTTGAAATATGTGCCTTGTATGTTTTGACTGATTTTTGTGTGTTATTCATCTTGAGTATCAAAGTGTGGTAGGCAACGACCTATGACTAGGAAAATTCGAGCATTACCAATAATGATTATTACGGACTGAAGCCAATCTACCACTTTGTAAAGGGAGTTGATGGCACTGTGGGGAATAGGGTTCTATTATGTTTTGTTGATATGCAAGGGTGATTCCCCAAGCTCCTCCTCCGGGCTACCAAAGGGGAGCTAGTTTCCATCGCATGACACTAGAGTATGGGTCTTCACTACTGCAGTAACTATGCTGAGCTCGGCACCTCAGACAGGAGATACGACTGGGTTACCATTCCCAGTTACTCATTTGTAATGTTTGTAAGCTACACCATGGTCCTTTGTATCGTGCACACCTTCCAGATGTGCACCATCATTACCCAATAAGGTGTGGGAGAGTTTGCATAGATGTACATGGTTATGTGTTTAGCTAATCAACTTGCTATGCACAATATGTATTTCCACGTGCAGCAATTGTTGGAGCTAGTTAATTAATGACACTGTTTTGTTTCTCCCACCTCTTTGCTTGGGGCCAGTTATTATACATATGCACTACATTTGAGCTTGGAGTGTGTTTCTACCATATAACATGCTTATGGGTTCATTGGGAAAGCAACAAGTAGGTGTCTGACCTTTGAGGACTTATGGGTTCATTGGGAAAGCAACAAATAGGTGTCTAACCTTTGAGGACCTCAAATAGTCACCAACCTTTTGCAACAAAGTCATACGGATGTGTCTCACATTAAAAAAAACCTCAAAATGAATATCTTTGCTCAATGGATACAAAACACGAGAATTTTTAAAAAAGGTAAACAACCATTTGGCAAAGTCCATATTTGCTGGCCACCTACATCCGATGAAGGCCCTGCAATGAGGATCCAACTGAGGCCCTCACTACATGAGGGTTTCCCCCAATGTTTCTAGCAAGGGTAGTGGACCCTGGCTATTTTTGTAGGGGTCGTCTAAACCTGGCTGTTTCTACACCACTTTATGGACAATTGAGGGAAGGCCACCTGTATTAGAAAGTGAAGGTCGAGACAATCAGCGATGAAACAGTGAGGGTCATCCTGACCCTACATTCTCCATGAGGATAGAGACGAACCTCGCATTTTCACTGAGGATTGAGAAGAATCTCACCAGTTCGATGAGGGCCATCTTAACCTTCACTGAAGTCCACACCGGACACTTGACCCTTACTAAACCACTGAAGGTCCAAATGACATAATGCATGGCCATTCAACCATCACTAGAAGGGTTGCTCGACCCTAGTGAGGCTGCAGGTCGAGGGACCTTGCCAGTCCAGCAGGGAGGGCCCCAATTCACCTGACCATCGCTGGACGGCGATGGCTAGCGACCTGGCCCTTGCCCTTTGGTGAGGGTTTTCTCATTCTTTTTATTTTTTTTATTTTCTAAATTTTTAAAAAGTTGGAAAAGAGGGGGTGTTTTAGTCATTTTTTATTTTAAAACTACTTCTTAAAGAAACACACCTCTTTGTGAATTTGTTAGAACAGATCAGTGTCTTTTTGTGGTGTAGTTAGGCAGTTGATCGTTATTTGCCTATTTGTTGGGCAGTTATTTGTAATTTTTATTGGTTCAAAAAGCCCAGAGGTCAAATTTTTTGGCTCAGTTCACATTAGCAATAAGCGAAATCTACTCCAACTCAGACTTCTTTTACCCTAAGTCCCAGTCTAATCAAGGTTTGAATCTCTAGGAGCCCATGGCATGTCATGTACTTTTTTCCCTTTTCTTTTCTTAGTTTTCTTTCTTTCTTTCTTTTTGTTTGCTTAAGAAATTTCTTTTCATTTTCTTCATGCTTGAGTTAGTTTCTTTTGTTTCGCCTAAGCATTAGTTTGTTTGTCTTTGTTCTCTCATTTTGGCTTCATTAATTTTCGCTTGATGACTAGTCTAGCTTGCTAGCTTTTTATTGCCTAGGTTTAGTTTATTTTCTTTCTACCATGTGTATCTTGTAGTTTACTTCCTGATTTAGCTTTATTGTATGAATGTTTAGATAGGCGTGGAGGCTGGACATGTCTGTCTTCCTTCGGTTATTTCAAGTCTATATTTTCCTTCAACTTTAAGTTACTTGCTTAAGCAATTTTATTTTGTATCATGATATTGCTTAGCTCATTATGCATGCATTTGCACAATTTCAATTATGCACACATGGTCTACTTGTATAGTGCATGTTGCACACCTAGTCAAAAGTTATGAAACCGGTTAAGTAGCTTATTTTTTTCCAGTATCGACATACAAAAGACCCAAATTTCATTGAACCTTTAATTGAGCATACTTTAAAATACCCATGATTTCAAAATGACTTCAAAACATACATTTTCCAATAACCCTCAGTTTCAAAATCCCCTAGGAACATCCCTGATCAGGATGACCCAAACTTTAGATTAACCTATTCTAAGCTTAAACATAGTTTAAATCTTACTTTATTACCAAATTAAGATATGATGCTTGAGACTACGACAATAATTCCCAAGCATTAAGACTTTAAAAATCTAAACCCCTGGGTCATGACCCCATTCTGATTCATTACACAAGACCTAGCATTAGAGACATCAATCAAGAAACCCTAATCTTTAGTTGCCCTAGCTCCTCAAAACCCTAATCATATTAAATGTATAACCTTAGGCATCAACTTTACTTTAATGCTCAAACCAAGGCTAAGTATTAGATACCTCAACCATGAGTTCCCATTTCAAAACCATAATTCCTAAAACTGGAATTTACATAACACCACAAAACCCTATGTATAAGGCCATTACTCCATCATTCAAATTCCTAGATTAAAAAATCCATTAAACTTAATCCATCAACCAACTTAAGATATGAACTTTCAACATCCAAACACCCTGGGTCTTGAATTTAAATCATATTTAATTTAAAGACTCAATCCTAAGTCAAAATCTCAAGTTCAAACTCTAGAGTCACTTTCAACTTTCAAATCAAGTGGCTGACCCTGAACCCTAACTTTCTGAGCCTGCTTCCCGTTTCAACCTTAGGAAACGAAGTCTTGATCATTCATGCTGTAGGAGCACACATTATGTGGGTTAGAACGTTTGTGTTGACAAATGATGATTAAGAGACTGAACAAGGCCTATCTGGATGTTTCTCTTGTTCATAAACCCTAAATTTCTTATGGTCAACTTATATTTTAACTAAAACTTTGTTTGAAAACTATGGCATATTTGCCTTTATTGCTTTTAGGTTCAGGATGACATTCAGTTGTCTAGAGATTAGAGCAACATAATTTCGTTCTTCATCTGATTACCCCTCAAAGGCTCCTAGAATGGTCATACCTCATATCGACAGAGTGGCTTACATTTCTTGAGGTTATCCTATGTAATTTAACATAGGCGAGTATATGTTTCTCATTTTACAGTAAAATATAAAAAAATTTCCATTTAAATGCTAACCTATGAAAAAAAAAGGGACAATTTAGGTAGCCATGAACCATTTTGCGGTAGCTATGAGAAAGACTTGGTTCTTACTTATCAAGGTTGTCAACTATCCCACTCGAATATAAATGTATGTTGCAATCTAGTGATCATAAGAAAGGGAACATCGGAGGAAATTTTTTACCCATCTCAATGACAAAATAAAAGTGCAAGGAAACTATGTCTTTTAATCTCAAATTAACCTAAATGTTTCCTCTCTTTCTTTCTCTCTTATGAATTATCATGCTCAATGAAGGTTTTATTCAGTCATGTGAAAATTAGACATCTATGCATACTTATGCATGAAGTATTCATGTTTAGACAAAGTAGAAATATTATTTAGCTGACCATGAATAGTTTACCTATTGCAAGACTCTTGAAGCATAGCCTGATAGAATTTGAACTCATGGGATAGGAGCATGTTTCTATGTAGATTTGGCTTTTATAGAAATTGATTGAACATGTTTTCTTTCAAGGAAAATACTTCTTCAAGTAGTATTTGTTCACAATCAGAATTGGGCAGCTTTCACATGGAGTTACAATTCGTGTACTCTATTTAACATTATGGGCTATCCATTTTGGTCTTGAATTTAAAATGAATACCAAAAAGATATAGAACGATAGAATTTTGCATCATAGTATGCTTCTTTTCAAAATAGCTCACATTTCGACCATAATCACCAAGCATTCTTTCTTGATATATTTGTAGTGGCTGATGCATTTGTGACCTGTTTGCATTACAAGTGTGAGCTTTAGCAAAACAAATAGCACCCCTCGCTTCTTCAGTTAGTGAATCATTCATCAATAACCCTAATGTGTGAATTCAAAAAAGTGTTGTCCTTACAACATGCCCACAATTTTGTGGACAATTCTGAAAACGAACTCAAACACTCAAAATAAACTTTTAGGTTACCTATATACGTTTCTATATCTTGAGGCCATAGCAAGAAAAATGTTGGTTTTCTCTCTTTGCATTTGAAGGTATCTCCTTTTAAACCCACGTTGAAACTTTCAAACATTTCATTGTCTATGTATGAATTATGTCTTCTATTGCAGCATGATGTCTCCCACAATCACTCTCACTATATCTTTTTGCTTCAAATAAGAGTGTTCAATGTTCTCACTCTCTCTATGTTTTTTATATTTTCTTTGTAGATTAATAGGTTCATACTCTCTCGCAAAGATTCATTGTGTGTGGGTTTGTCACATATGGATCACCAACAAAATCTCAAAGGTCCTTTATCCCCCCCTTTGTGTGTACTGAAATGGTGCAGTTTTTCTCTCTCTCTCTCTCCTCTCTTTGTCTCTCATGGGTTGCTAAAAAAAAATGGTGCAACATGATACATTCTATTGATGAGTGAAGTCCTTGTAAACTTGGATGAGTACGAAATACTTTATTTTTGAGATATTCCCTCTTGATGCTTTAAAAGGCCTTGACTCTAGTGTGGCTTATTAAAAGAAATTATTTCGGTACTTACTAGAGGAAATTATTATTGGCGTGTGTAATTGTTGTGCAAACTTGTAAGGAGACAATATGTTCATGAAAGCATTTATGTTTAACATTATTTGAACTATACTTCAATTTCTCATTGATTTTGTTGCCACCATCTTGACATTTGAAATAAATGCCTTGGACCATTTGTATCCATTTTATTCCTTGGGTGGAGTCTTAAGTGTGCCTTGCGTAAATATAATCAAACTTGAGAACAAAACTAAGACTCATATGAAGCGCAAGTTGAGCAAACAAAAATAGTTACTAGAATTTTGATCCAAGAAATATCACCAAAAGAAACAAAGTATTGCAGAGTGGCAGGCATGACTTTATAATATACTATCCTTTTCTTGCTTTCTTGATTGTTATGATTCAAAACTCTGAAGATCATGAATTGAGCATATCTTCCATGTGGGAATTTGGATTTTCTAAATGCTAACATTTTTATTTTTTGGCATACATATGTGAATTTCAAAGTCTAGAGAGATCTCCATGTGAAAATCTAAACACTATAGTTCACAATTCACAACTTATCATATCAAGATCTATTATCCATCACCGTGCAGCTCTTAGTATTGATTCCTATGTGTGTTTACCTAGTGCTTTCGCCACATTGTTCTAATGATAGTGTTTGAAAAGCATTCATTTCATACAAACATTGACTCCAGAAAAACCTTGACTCCATAATGATGCAGTTTTGCAACACTAAGAAGGGCCTAAAGCTAATTGTTCCCTTATTGAATATTCATGATTCTTGCATTGCAACATAGAACTAACACCAACTAATAATGCCATAACAAGAGACATCTTGTTTCTATGCTTATGAACAAATTAGCTTCCTAGGATGTATTTTCAAAAATTGGTGCCCTTTTGTCTCATCATCTCATATCTTCACATAACTAAATCACAATATAAATTTCAAGGAAATTACCTACATATGTTATGTTGTGCATTTCACTAACTGGGAACCCCAAGGAGAACTCCAGGTCTACTTAAAATTATTTGTCCACATGCTAAACTATTTGAAGCTTTAATCTTAGCTTCACTGCATATATTTATGGTTGATGTGATGTTTGAGTAGCTACCATGAGTATTCTTTTGTATATCAGTAATTGCCAGAAAATGAAGTTTCATATACCATAATTAACTAGTGTGTTGCACAGACTCAAAAATATGGAAATGCAAACAAACGAATCAGAGTCACAAAAAAGCCACAGTAGGGTTATGTTTCGACATGAAGCCTACATCCATGGAGGTTGAAGAGTTTTTGTTTTATCTTGCTTTTCATAAGCAAGAATAAAATAAACCACATTTAGATTAGACAAAAAGACAAGGCATAGACAAGAGGATGAATATACACAAAAGGAATGAACATGAGCAACGAACAAGTTTCCAAAAATTGTTATATCCTAATTCAGTAGAAAGATCTCTTGAAAGAAGTTGCGAACTGGGATGAATCATAGCATGCTCTCCCTCAAGATAGAGCATAGATACTTATCTTTCCCAACCTGTCAACCATCATTTTATGCTTGTCGTGATGCAAAGGCTTAGTGAGAACATTAGCGAGTTAATCATCAATTCTGCCATGACTAGTTTGGATGTCCTTCTTTTAGATTTTCTCTTGAATGAAGTGACAATCTACTTTTTATATTATTGGTTCTTTCTTGATAGATAGGATTTGCACTGATACATACTAGTATTGTATTTTCACATTTGAGTTTTATCTGTTGATTCACCTTGATTCCCATGTCATATAAGTTATACTTTATCCAAATATGCTCACATGTATTTGTTGATATGGTTATACACAATGCTTCTACATTGGACCAGGTGAAAAATGCATGTTTCTTACTCTTCCATGTGACTGAGCTCTGTCTGACAGACATACACAATCAATGATTGACCTTCTATATCTTTTGCTCAGTCCACACTCATGTATCGAACAATATATTTTGTTTCTTGCCATAAGTATACCAAGGCTAAGGCTCCCTTTTAACTATCTTAGGATTCTATAGGCAGCTTCCATGTGGGCACATTTCGGTTGTTGCACGAAATAACACTGACAACATAGGCTAAGTTGCGGTTAGTAATAGGTAAATATATTAGCTTTCCCCTAGACATTGGTACCTGCCAACATTACTTATAGGTTACCATCTTCTTTCCACAATATGTCACTTGCTTCAAGTGGCATATCCATAGCATTAACTTTGATCATCTCTATATCTTTGAAGACATCCATAGTTTACTTTCTCTAACATAGAACAATGTCTTTGTTTGAATGAGCTACTTCAATGCCTACAAAATAATGTGTGCCATGCAAAATTTTCTTCACACTCCAGATCATCTATTCATTGTCACTTGTCATAACTATATAATCCCCATAGACTAACAAGATCATAAAAACTTGAACAATGCAAAATTATTAACAAAATATAATCATTTAGAGACTGTTTAAGGCTGATCTCGAGAAGGACTTGACTTAGCTTTGAAAACCAGGTGCGTACATGCAAAATTTAACAACTTTGCATATGACCATGGGAAAATATCAAAGAAATTGTACTTTTCCTCTTTATTTCTTGTAGAAAATTATGGGAGATAGGACCCGACCTATTGGTACAAGATCTGGCCGTCACCAGGAATAATCAGATCAAGGACTAAACTTAGTATTTCAAATTCTAAGTTATGATTGCCATAATGATCCTAACATACCCTAAATTTCAAGAATATGAAATTTAGAATATCTAAGCAGATCATCATAAACTAGAGTTGATAAACTAAAGAAAAATATATTTAGAACCCAGGGATGTTGTTCATAATTCATGTCATCATTGATTTATGCAACGGTTCATAGATCTAACATAAATGCATGCAAAGTAGGTCCAAGCAGTGTGGAGATCTGGCTTCTTGAGTTTTGGGATATGGACCTAAAAAGATCTATGATATGAAATTTAAATCGTTGAGATCCGAATTCAAGTTCAGTATCTTATTCAAAACAACCAAAACATGTACTTTATGGTCCAATCTAGTAATTTGAATGTGAAGATACCACATTGAGGTTTTGGATCCAAGGTCAACCAAGATGAATATATAACTTCATGTTTGCACCCCACCCCTTTCTCAAAAATCGTGTGATTTGGTTAGGTAGAATTCATTCTTTTGATGAAACATATGTTCCAAATTGTTAGAAAACGTGTTGTTTTTCAAATATACTTTAGCCAAGATCATGAATGCATTGCTTGTGTTTTCTTTTGAAGTTAAGAGAAGTTTACAAATTTTTGTTGCAACATGACTTGGTCACTTTTTGCAACTCAAATTTGAATCACTTAACTTCTTGAGAATGTGCATGTGGCGTCATTGATTTTGAGTGAAAGTGTGCATAAAAGGAGAAGGGAAACTATATGAAACATTCCTTCTTCTCTCTCTCTCATAATCTCTCAAGGTTCATTCATATGAAACATGCATTCTTCACTCTCTCATAATCTCTCAAAGTTCATTCATATGAAACATGCATTCTTCACTCTCTCATAATCTCTTAAGGTCTATATTGCAATTGCACATCATATGATCTATACATAGAGATTGATTTTAATTAACATGTAGGACTTTTCTCTAAATATGTTTATTATATGATTAAGCATATGAATTAGAGATGTAGTCCATAAGCTTGAGACTTGTCATAAAACTATCAAAATGATGAAAAATACACAAATGATGTCAAAATCAATATTTTTTTTTTTAAATAGATGGGAGGTGTGGATGACATCCACTTTTGTCTCAAAATAGCTGAAAAAAATCAGACCTTATGTTGATTTAGATAGCTGAAAATTGTGGACATTGATTCCAATAAAGAGCTTTTTTCTTAGATAGAAATGAGAAGTCCTTGATCAAATTTCAGATTTCGTACTCATGAAATCGTCAACTTCTTTGGATGGTTCTAGGATAGTTGGCATTTCAAATATGTAAAATTTGACATTCTTAAACCAATTCCGATAAAACATGGTCTGATTTCAACAACATACATACATCTTACGTATGGATTGCTGAAGTTAAGCAAATTTTAAAATGAAATGAAAATGATTTCATAACTTGGTACTATGAAAATCAAAATGAACTATCTTCTTAAAACCAGTTTGGAAGCGTGTTCCAATCTGATTTTAAGAGAGGAAATCAATTTTTAACAAGAGATTGAACACGCACATGTATACATATAACAATGTATACATATACATTCTTTACTCTTCAAAATGAAATTTCATGAAGGGACCACATAACTCACAAATCATGAAGATTCATGGCTGGGTTCTTTTACGTGGGAAGATTGAAAACTTGTTTCAAATCTCCCCAACTACCCTTGATCAATTAAATAAAACATGAAACAAAATAACTTTAAATAGAAAGGGATAAATGAATGCTCAAGCTAGTTCATCCTTAATTTCGCCATGCAAAGGTAGATTACATTCATGAGAATGCATCCATCCTTAATAGGCTTTTTCGTCATATATATATTGCAGCAATATCATTCTCTCACCGTAATATTCTCTCATGGTGGGGAGTTCAAAATGGTTTTATGCTGGTTATTTTGAAAGGGACGTGGCCTTGGGGCCCTTTTCAAAATTTGATATATGGGTTCATCTTTAAGAAAAACCGACGTATGCATGCATGATGCATTAACATGTACATTTAATCGTATGTTTTCCTTAGCTGGACATCATTCTTAGTCATGAAACAAATGAAAATAAAACAAATGCAAAAGTAGTTCAATTCATCACTCCTCATTCACTAGGTTTAGTCACTACACTAGTGACACTTAGAATGCTCTTTTGAACTCATTTTTTACCTCAGTTCTCATTAGAATTATTTAATCCATCATGAAAAGACAACTGAAATCTGGGTTCTCTCAGCTCATATTGGCAAAATTCCATCTAGATCCCCATCCCTAATTTTGCCTTCCCACTACTCACTCCTTTAGTGGTTCTAAGTTCTAACCAAAATTGTTCAGTCTATTTTTAAATTTTTTTTTGTTAAGTTAGAAGGAATATTTAAATGAAATTTCAAATTTAGGTGATCTCAGTCATGAACTATCATAGTATGATTCAGATTGCATAAATCATCTATACTTTGGATACTTTTATGATGGGCAAAATGGAAGAGTACCTTAGTCTTTTTGTCCATGCTATATATTTCATGTTTTCTTATTTTAAGCTTTATAGATCTGTGTTTAACATGTTAATTGAGATCCCACATGCAATCCAACTCATTTCAAACTGAACCCAGCCACATGAAATAGTCTAGAACACCATGCTGAGTCTAGGCCTAGGTTATGCCCCAAGTTCAAGTCAAACTTATTCTTGTTGATTTGAATCAACCTGGTTTATCCTTAGCTTAGCCTAGACCCAAAGCATGTCCTTAACCCTACCCTAGACTCAGCTAACTTAATTTAAACTCAGGTCCACAAGTGCAAGCCTAGTCCAACTATATTAATCTCTTGAACCCTAATTCAATCAAATTGAACCTACCTTAACCAAGTTGTAATTTAGTCGACAACAGACTGAATCCAACCTTGAAGAAAAGCGGGCTCATTAAACCCATATTCTAACCCAGTTGAGCCTAGAAGGTCCCAAAAAAGGCATACCCAACTCATCTTCAATCTAAATATCTTGATTCTATTCTGTCAATTGGATCTACATTTGTCCTTTTTGGACTTTGGATTTTAATTCATGCATCAGATCCAAATCTAAATTCATGATCTACCCTTATTTCATAATTAAATCTTGATAATAAACCCCCAATCCAATCCCTTGCCCAAATTTTAATTTGGATCCAAGTTCTAGCCTTCAAAATCTATTTAGATTCATTAAAGGTCACTCATCTTCATCCAAATGAAGTAGCACCTCTCATATAGATCTAGCATGATCCAGCTCTAGATCACGAACCTTCTATTGATTCAAGAATCAAGTCCAAATCCATATGATTTAGCCACTTCATCATCAAACTTAATCTTGATGCTCCATACCAGGGTTTAAAACCCTTACATTTTCTTAACATATTTGAAGCTTCATTAAATGTTCCTAGCTTGGGTAGCAACCACCGGAGCTTTTTAAAATTATCAAATTGCCCTCCTTATGATGCCTTCTTCTTTTGGTTCTCATTATCTAGATCATCATTAAAAATAGATAATCCAGTGAGGAGATTTTGACATTATCATGTCATCCAAACTCGACAACTGATTTTAATAGAACCTTTTTTTTTTTATACAACCAATATTAGGGAGGCCTTCATTTGGGCAGCACATTGGGCCTACGTTCATTTCCAAAATGCCCCCAAATTGGTGCCATATCCACTCCCTCTTTTGTATCTTCTACCTACCTATTTTCTTCCCTACTTGTCTTCTATTTTCCTTTGTTTTATTTCATTCCTAGAGAAAATTTGAAGAAAGAAGAGCAAAGAGACTACCCTTGGCCTACCCACTCACAGCCCACAATAGGAGGTGGCACTACAACAAATATTAGATATAGCTATGAATCCATAGCACCATTTTTAGATTTGTCCCTAAATTGACTTGAGACAAGGAACCCACTCTCTCTCTCCCTCCCTCTCCCTCTTGGTGTTCTCTATGGGCATTGTGAGCAAGTGAATGACTCCCCCCCTCTACTGGTGGGAGGGCCTCATGAACTCCAGTAAAAGGATTGCTAGCATCCACAATCGACCATGGTCTTTGTGTGATGGAGGAGGAACGCCTTTCTTCCCATGCGCAAACTTGGTCCCCCTTGATGCCTGCAATGAACAAGCGCCAAGCAAGTCTTGGCTACCCCTATCCCCACCTTAAGGAAGCTTCTTCTGGCATAGGATCTACTGCTTTACTGAAGGTTGAAAAAAGAGGATAGGCATATCAGAATATTCGTTTCAAATGAGGACTATGATCAGATGAAGGCCCTCTTCGAGTTTAGAGCCACAGCTTGCCTTACGGGTTCCTCCCAACTTACCAGAATCAATTACAATGCAGTGTTCAGGGCTTTGAACATCATAGTCTCACTCAAATTCACCAATTGTTGGCAATGGAGTGTTTCTAATCAAGGTCTGTAACAAGGAATAGCTCTAAAGCATGACTAGAAAGAGTGTGTGGCAGGAACGAGAAATCCCTTTTTGCATGCAAACGGGAGGTTGGGATGCCGCTCAAAATGCTGGTGGTGCCTTCTGCTCCCTTTTGGATTTGTATTCCCAAATTGTTACCTGAGTTGTAGAACTATAGAATCTTTTGAGTGATTGTAGAAGGCCCCAACATTGATTTCAGTGGTGTTGATGTTTCAATCTCTTACTTCTAAAAGATAGGTTTTGTTCGACGAATTTAGGTGCATGTTTCCGTATATTAATCCCTCCTTGCTAGAACTCGAATGGAAATTGGGCCAAACAAGGTGATTGTTGAGACACTCATCTATGAGGGGCGTCTTCATTTTTGCATTGGCGAGACTTGCCGCTAGGCACACGCTGTCTCTCATGCTGCATGAGCTTTCTATTTCTTGCTTCTTCCTTACTAATTCAATGATTCCTAATGAGAGGATTATTCATGGTGATGATCTTTCACCTAATTTTGCTTAGGTTTTCAATTCAAACCAATTGGGTGGCATCGTTCATATCTTTTTTAGTTGGAACCTAGGTATGCTTCATGCTTCTGTAGTCACTAAGAGTTGATATTGGATCATGGTTGATTTTTATGATATGAATTCTCGATCGAAATTCTGCCTTTGTGGTGTGTATTTTCCAATTGACTTGAGCTTTCAGTGCTATAGTTTAGAGCTTTTGGAATATTTTCCACACTATGCTTAAAAACTTTTTCTCATGCTTGGGGACTTTAATATCATGTTTGACACCTCCAATAAAACTGGTTGCACCCCTAATAAATCCTATTGTTGATCCATGTGAGGGTTTGTCACTAATTATGGTGTCTCACCCTTTGATGACTGGCAGTTTGTCTTTATTTAAGAAAACAATCGGGAGAAGGTACGTTTTAGTTCATTAATGCCTCATAGAAAGCTCGTTTTTGGTGATTTCTAAGCTCCAAGTGTTGCCATGCATGGTCTTTGATTACTCTATGCTCTATGTTTTAGTTCATTTTCTTGACCAAAGTTTATCAAGCTTTTCACCTTTTCAAGTATTATCCACATTGGGTGGAGTACCAACAGTATCATGAGAGGCTTAAGCATGGTCCTGCCCCACTAGGAGTTGTCAGCTTATTAGGTTTATTTCTAAACTTGAGCTCTCTTCGTCGACTATTGGCTTGATGGAATTTGGCTTCACCTTGGTGATATTGTTTGGTGCATTCGAGAGATCTCCTTAGAGTTGGATAAGGTGTAGGAACTCCTAGCAGTACGGTTGTCTGAGCTTTATGAGTATGAATTTTCTATGAGGGATGAACTATGGTGATACTTGGAGGTGGAGGAGGAGTTGTGGAGACACAAAGCCCAAGCCACATGGATGACGTGCAGCGATCGCAATACGACCTATTTTTAGGAACTGGCACAAGGTCACTGCTCCAAGAATCATATTGACAAGATCATGTTGGGAGATGGTGGTGAGAATTTCCTCATACATACACAAAAACGAATATGCCCTAAATAGGATCATGTTCATGCTAAATCATTGAATCAAAACTTTAACTGTAACGGAAGCGTACCTGAATCCATCTGAATAACCGAACAGTGAGATCACGGTATGATCTTCCAGGGTCTGTGTGGAGCATGTACGGTTTCTCTTAGATGGGAAAATGACAACCTAAGAAAGCAATATTTCAAGCAACCATGCACGACCCTAGGGACCACTACTCTTTTATATTATGAGCAATTACGGATTAACCCATTAAAGAATTCATAATTACGTGCAGGTATCTATACATTATAAAATTGTCTCATACCATATAAAATGACGTAATATCCCAAAACGCAATCACTTAAGTGGATATTTACATTAAGACAGCCATAATGTCTGAAATTTCTCGTTGATATATGCCAGCCCACCAAATCATCCTTACAATCTCCCACTTGAGCCAAATCTGTCCTTATACATTCAGACATTACGTAAAACCTTAGGAGCTCATAATTGTTATCTTATTAAACGTCATTTTCACCAATCTTGTCCATGATCATATCAACACAGAACTAAAGCGGCTTTCGCTATATTAAAATTAGCTAAACATTCAATGATCACAAATGTTAACATAACCAATGGCATAGATCTGATATGGATGTATAGCATGAGAATTACATGTAATGTGATTACAACATGTCTATTCTCAAACGGTCCTACTTTAAAACCTTATGGAGATAGAAAAAAAAACATAAACACAGAATGGAACCAAAGAACTTTAAACTATATTTTGCAGAAAACTGAATATGTGTTCATACATAAGAGCAAACAAAATACAAGCTCCCACTAAACCAGCACATCATCTAAAGATAAAATCTCCATACGAACAACATGTTTGTAAATGACCTTAGGAGCTAAACCTTTAGTAAGCGGATCCGCAATCAAAGAGTTAGTCTCAATATGCTCTAAAGATACTAACCATTATGTATCCTCTCTTTAACAACCAAAAACTTAATGTCGATGTGTTTTGACTTTGACAAACTGCGGGTGTTATTAGAGTACATGACTGTTGAATTATTGTCACACAATAACCTTAGTGGTCTTTCTACACCATTCATAATGTGCAGCCCCATGACAAAATTCTACAACCACAAAGTATGATTGGATGCCTTGTAACATGCTATGAATTCTGTCGTCATTGTTCAAGTAGCTACTAGTGTCTGTTTGTCACTTTTCCATAAGAAAACTCCTCCAGCCAATAGAAATACATAGCCTGAACTAGACTTTCTACTGTCTTGACACCCAGCAAAGTCAGAATTTGAATACCCAATGATCTCCAACTGGTCTGACTTTTTGTATGTGAGCATAAAATCTTTTGTTCTTTGTAAGTACCTCAATACTCTTTTGGCTGCTTTCCAATGTTCCATACTATGATTATTTAAGTATCTGCCCAACATTCCAATGATAAATGCAATATCTAGACGAGTATAAATCTGAGCATACATAAGGCTTTCCAATACAAATGAATAGGAAATCATTTCCATTTCTTTATATTCGAGTTCACTTTTAAGGTATTGTTTGAGACTAAACTTGTCTCTTTTAGCAACTGCAATATTTCCTAGTTTGCAATTTTTCATGTCATATCGCTAAAGTACCTTATCAATATAGGTCTTTTGTGATAATCCAAGAATATTCTGAGAACGATCTCGAAATATCTGGATCCCCAATGCAAAAGATGCATCACCAAGATCTTTCATATCAAACTTTATTGACAAAAATTTCTTAGTTTCATGTAATATACTCACATCATTACTTGCCAGCAATATTTCATCGACACATAAAACCAGAAAAATAAATTTACTTCCACTGAACTTTTGGTATACACATTCATCAACCATATTAGTCTCAAAACCAAATGAAACTATAACTTGATGAAATTTGTAATACCACTGACGGGAAGCTTGTTTTATCTCATAGATGGATTTCTTGAGTTTACAAACTATTTTCTTTGCGTCCCCTGAAACAAAGTTTTCTGGTTGCACCATATATATCGTTTCATCAATGTCTTCATTTAGAAACATTGTCTTTACATCCATCTGACGTAGCTCTAAGTTAAAATGAGCCACAGGTGCCATTATGGTCTTGAAAGAGTCTTTCGACGAAATTGGAGAGAAAGTCTCTGTATAATCAACGTCTTCCTTTTGAGTAAAGCCTTTCGCGACAAGACTTGCCTTATACCTTACGATGTTTCCTAATGAATCTCTCCTGGTTTTAAATATCCATTTACAACCAATGGGTTTCACACTTTCAGGCAAGGGAATAACGTCTCATACATCATTATCCAACATGGACTTTATTTCCTCATTCATGGCATCTATCCGTTTATGAGATTTAGAACTCTTTATCACTTGCTGAAAGTTAATAGGATCATCCTCCTTTAAGTATCAACATCATGTTCTTGGAGATAGACAAAATCATTTGAAATTGTACTTCTCCTCTCTCTAGTGGATCTCCTCAGTGGCACCTCTACTTGATTTTCTTGAGGTTGTTGAGTTTGTTCTTCAGTGGTTTGAATAGAGAGACCGTCATCGTTACCTTCTTCTGAATATGTTGATTGAACAATAACAAGAATGAAGAACTGACTATTGCTTACAACATTTGTATGAGTGGACTCAGGTCCCTCTTCAAAGGCAATGCTTCTAACCTGATCACCTTCCCCAAACTCAATATCCTCAAAGAAATTGCCATTTCTTGTTTCAAAGAAAGACTTACTGGTTGGATTATAAAACTTATAACCCCTTAATGTTTGTTCATTTTCTTTTTATACATTCAATGCAAACATTAAAGTCTGCAAAATCAATGGATTCAAAAATTTCATTCAACATAAGTCTTTTGATCCTCTTTTCAGAAATATGCCCTAAGCACCTATGCCACAACATAGTACAATTCTCATTCGCTAATTTTCTTTTAGTACCACTAGATATAACATGCAAGGTTTCATGATATGAAGCAACCGGATCAACCAAATATAGGTTATCACTACCAGATAAAGAACCAGTGGCAATCAAATTTGAGTGCAGAAACAACTTAAATTTACTTCCTCCAAATGAACAATGATAACCAAATTTGTCTAATAAGTAAATAGAAATTAAATTCCATCTAAAAAATGGTACTACATAGATAAAACAACAAATATAAATGAATTTAAATAAAATGGACTAAATCTCATCACAAGGTATCGATGCAACATTAATATACAATCTTTGGATTGAAATATTAACTGCAAGTGGTATTCTTGGTCGACAATGAATATAGATAATTAGCCCTGTCAAATAACGAGCCCATCTTTGAATTGACTCACTATTAACATAGAAACCTGAAAATTATCACTTATTCATTGTCATGTATCCTTAAACCTGACCAAGCAACAATTCTCCTTTGGGTTGATCATTACCCGCATGGTTTAAGTATACTATTATATAATGTTCGAAACAGGCAAATTCGTATAACAAAGGTCTTTTTGGTAACATAAAGTATAAATCTACTCATTTGGAACAATAGACATGACCAAAGATCCAATTTATAGTCCAAATATTCATCGAAGGTACACCGACAATTTTAATAACATGCAAAACATGATACATATATTAAGAGTCACATACAAAATTGTCTTACATTGAATCCAAAAACAAATGCTTCAATGAAATAGACCCAAAAGAGTCCAAAATTTTATAAACTGGTACCATAATTGCGCTTAAGTGAGTCAAGAACCACTGCATCGGCCTTAAAACAACTTGTATCATTCTTAAACTGCAACTAAAACACCAACATGGCCCTAAATAGGGCTGAACCGGTTTAAAATTTGGATTGAACCGGTAAAAAATAGATAGAATCGGTTCTGAAACCTACTGAACCGATTGAAAACTGGCTAAAATCGGTTCCAAAACTGAATAAACCAGTCTGGAAAGCCCTGAATCGGTCTGAAAATCAACTGAATTGGTCTGAAAAGGGTTCGAATCAGTAAAAACCGTTTTAAAATGAAACTGAAACGGTTCAGAAAAGTACGAACCTGTTTTGAATCGAATTGAATCGATCTTAAACCAAATGAACCGGTTCGATTCTCTTCAGAATCGGTTTGACAAAAAGAACCGCATTTTCAAAATTCAAACCGTATGGATACGGGTCGGGTCCGACATGACCCATCCTGGATCCAAAAGAACTGTATTTTAAAAAATTTAAACTGTATCGATACGGGTCGGGTCCCACATGACCCGACTTGGATTCGAAATTCTTACTGCAAAAAATTTAAACCGGATGGATACAGGTCGTGTCTGACAGGACCCGACCCGAATCTGAAGTCCTTACTGCAAGCAGTCAAGTGGGCAGCAAAATGAATTTTTTTTTTTTCAAGATTCTGATGGATCCATATTGGGTTTGTCGTGACCTGACCCAGGTCCATCCGCCCGCTCGACCATGCAAGCGGTTCACAAGCAGCGTCTCCACCGCTCGCCTGTCAAACGGTAGGCAATCTATGGAACTCCACCGGCAGGTCACCCAACAGCGTGGGTGGCCGCCGGCGCGTCGCGCCAGGATGGCCAGCCATTGCCCGCCGTGATGGTCGGTAGTCGCCCCTCACAACGGTCGGTCGTCGCCCCTTTTCCCTTTGTGCGACTGCAACAGAAGCGAGGAAGCCACCGGCAGGCCACCCAACAACATGGGTAGCCGCTGGCGGGTCGCGCCAGGATGATCGGAGGTCGGCCGTCGCCCCTCTTTCCATTGTGACAGAAGCGAGGAAGCCACCGGCAGGCCACCCAACAACGTGGGTAGCCGCAGGCGGGTCGTGCCAGGATGGTCGGAGGTCGGCCGACACCCACCAAGACAGCTGGAAACCAGCCATCCCCCTCCCTTCCTCTTCCTCTTTTGTGGCTGCGATGGAAGCCCGACGGCTTCCATCGCCCACGCCGCCGTCTCTGCTCGGCTCATGGTGGGTGTCGGAGGGTCGCCTCACGACAGCCAGACGTCGCCCAAACGGCTGGACGTCCCCCACCCAAACGGTCGGTCGTCCCCCGCCAAAATGGTGGAATCGACCATCGCCCAAACCTTCTTGCCTCACGGTCTCATCGACGGTGGCTTCCACTATTTCCTCACCAACCCAAGACACAGTACAAGGGGTAGAGAGAGATGCAGTAGATAATGGGAAAGGGCGCGGCCCAAGGAAGCGCACAAATTCATCCAAAAATTGTGCGGATGCAACAACAAATAACGGAAAAAATTCAATGATTCAATAATGAACACAGGCTCTGATACCAATTGATGGGGAGAATTTCCTCATGTATACACAAAAACGAATGTGCCCTGAACAGGATCATGTTCATGCTAAATCATTGAATCAAAACTTTAACTGTAGCGGAAGTGTACTTGAATCCATCTGAATAACCAGACGGTGAGTTTGCAGTAGGATCTTTCAAGGTCTGTGTCGAGCACGTATGGTTTTTCTCAGATGGAGAAGAGACAACCCTATAAAACAATGTTTCAAGCAACCGTGCATGACCCCAAGGACCACTACCATTTTATATTATGAGCAATTACGAATTCAACTCATCAAAGAATTCATAATTGCGTTTAGGTATATATACATTATAAAATTATCTCATACCATATTAAATGAGGTGATTTCCCAAAACGCAATCACTTAGGTGGATATTTACATTAAGATAGTCATAATGTCTGAAATTCTTCATTGACATATGTCGGCCCACCAAATGATCCTTACAGGAGATACTTTGTAAGATCAACTTATCTAGGTCTCTTGGCTATGGAGGAGGGGCTCTGGTTCTCTTTTTCCTCATTTGGTAGAGGGTGCCATGATCTCGAGGGAGGAGAACACCAACTTGTTCCAACTCGTTTCTTTGGAGGAGGTCATGTTGGTTGTGTTCTCAACGGATGGTTCAGAGGCCCTTGAACTTGATGATGTCCTAGCTACATTCTTACAGCGACATTGGAGTGTGGTTGGGTCTAATGTCCATAATGTAGTTGCCTCTTTTCTAGCTTAAGGAAAACTTGTGAAAAAAATGAACAGACCTGTCATTGCTCTTATTCTCAAAAAAGAAGTGCTTAGCAGTATTCATAAGTATCAGCCGATTATGCTACATAATTCACTCTATATGATCATCATGAAGTGTATGAAGTGTATGGCTGATATAATAAAGACCAACCTGTAGAGGGTGACGAGTCAGAAATAGGGGGCTATCCTTCCAGTCATATCCATGGTGGATAATGAAATCCTTGCGCATGAAAGTATACATTCTCTCTCGACGCTAGAGCAACTTTCTTTGTGCCTCAAAACTGACATTTCTAAGGCATTCGACAAGATTCATTGAGGCTTCCTCAGTAATGCCCTGAGACACCTAGGTTATGATTCATGTTGCGTTGAGAGGATTCTCACTTGCATGTCCATGGTGTCGGTGGCAGTATTGGTGAATGGTACGCCTGGCTCCTTCTTTGATACTCAGAGGGGAATTTGACAAGGTAATCCTCTATCTCCCTATCTCTGCCGAGCTATCGTGGAAGTGTTGTCGGGTAACATTCAGTACAAGATTCAACACAAGGGGATTTTGGTCTCCTCCATTTCATTTGTTGGTAAGTGTCCTGGTATTTTGTCCTTTGCAGATGAAGTCTTTCTCTTTAGTAGGGATGAGGCTAACTCTCATAGAAGGATTTGTATTCTTTCAAGAAATTAAAGATTGGAGATGCACTTTAGGCCAAGCCAATTAAGTCTGTTGTATATGTCCTTGGCAAGAATCATTTTATGGGGCAAAGAAATGGAGTGCACATTTATTGGCTCATGGCATTTTTCCACCATGTATTTGGGACTTCCCCTCTTTGATGGAAAGTTCCTTGAAGGACACTATATCCAATTTCTAAGTCACGTGGACAAGAAACTTGCCTCTTGAAAGGTGGGACTCCTCTCTTAGGTCGGGTGCGTCTACCTCATTATGTATGTGCTGAGCAACATTGTTGTTTTGGAGCTTGGTTTTCTCCTTTCCAAAATATATCAGAAGGAAGCTTGAAAAATCAATGTCGTCATTTCTCTGGGGTGGCAACAATCATGTGAACCCTTCTAAAATGTATCAGAAGGAAGCTTAAAAAATCAATGTTGTCATTTCTCTGGGGCGGCAACAATCATGCACACGCGGTTCATCTGTCACTAGGAACGATATATGCAGGACCAAGGATGAAGGTGGGACTAGTGCAAAGAGCATAGAGGAGTGGAGTAAGACTCAAATCAACTCACTATGGATCCAAACCTGTGAGTGTAAGGAAAGGTGGACTTCCTGGTTCTGGCTTATGTACTTTCCTACTTACAGCCTTCGGTCCTAGAATCGAAATGGCACTATTCTTGGTTCATTAAGGGTCTCCGTAGAGGCTAGAAGTACTGTGGAGATCAATTCTCTTGGTTTGTTGCTAACGGGGATATTTCTTTCTCGCTAGACAATTGAGTTGATCATCCTCTAATCAGTCAACTCAGTCTGTTGGAGTGATTTTCCTTCCAAATTTTCCTTAGGCATTCGATTAGTGAGATCCTTTATTCTGATGTTGTCCTTTCTCCCATCTTTTTAGACTATCTGCAGAGGCTAGGTATTGAGCATCCCATGCTTAGAGAGGAGAGAGTTGAACTTCTGTGGAAGGGTAGAGCAACATGGGAAGTTAGAGCCTCTAACATTTGGGAGGAACTTAGGCACAAAGACTATTCGGCCTTGTGGGCTGTTGGGGTATGGAACAATGATGCTCACCCTTGGGCATGCTGGTTTACTTGGCTTGCATGCATTAACAGGCTTCAAACCACTGATTCAGCAAAGCGGCATCCATTTAGCAAACCAATATACTCCTTACAGGGAAGCGGAAACTCAAGAATGCAGCTGAGTTAACTGCCGAGGAAATTTGGCAATTTTGTATAGATGGGTTTATTGCTGCTCTCCATAGATCGGACAAGGAAATGTTAGCTCTTTGTAATTGGATCACTCTTAACTCTAGGTGCTAACTTGACTGGTGTTTCGAGGCGGGCTGGTTCTCTAAGTAGTCCGGCTCGCTCCTTCGTCTGGCCTCTTCTTTTGGGTTCACATTGTTTCTTTCTTTGTACAGATGCTATTTTTTGTATTTACTTCTTTTGTACGTTTCTTCTTCTAATAAAGGTTGGAGGGCCTCCTCCGGCTCCCGCAGTCTCCTATCTGCCCTAAATCGACTTGATATTAAATGAGAATCTTAATATTGTTTGCGCTCATGCTTACCACTTGTCCCTATCTCACCTTTCTCTCTCTCATCTGCACACCAGCCCTATCTCGTTATCCACCCATCTCTCTTTCATCTATCTCTCTCTCTCTCTCTCTCTCTCTCTCTCTCTCTCTCCCCCCCCCCCCCAAAACATTGCATTGCCTCTCTCGATCGCATGTTATAACACTCATAAAGGTCCATGAGAATTGATAGCATGTGGTGGTCCAACCTTATCCTCAACAGCATCGAGATTTGTAATTCATGGCTGCCATCAGCCCCCAAAAACTAAATATCTCTCTCTCTCTCCCTCTCTCTCTCTCTCTCTCTCTCACACACACATTCATATATTATATGTACATATATCCCTCGATCATGACAAGTTTCTTGCTTTTTCTTTTTCATGATTTTATTGTGATTGTATCAAATAACAGACTGGAAAAGTTGGACTAGAATTCGGATGCTTAACAAGTTTGGGATGTGCAATCCATAGCTGTCAACATCCCTCCAGAACTAAGGTTTTGCCTCTCCCTCTCACTCGTTGTCACGATCCCTTGATCTTGATCAGTTTCTTGCCTCCTTTTTTCTTTTTTTGATTTTGTCAAATAATAGATTAGAAAGGTTAGAGTGGACTTAATATTGGGGCTTTGAAAGGGTCAGGTTGATTTCTGATTGATTTTGAGAATTCAGGAAGTAGCAGGGAAAGAGAGTAGATTTTTGGATTTCAACAAGCACTTATAACCTTTTCTAGGTAAAAGGTTGTATAGTTAAATCACTAAGTCACTTGATTAGAGTATGGGCAAATTCAGCATGTTAATGAAAGGAAGCAAGTAAATTCAACTGTAGCTATCTAATTCAGTTCCTTATTCATGTTGTTCACCTTCAATCATAGTTCAGTTGGTATTATACTTCTCATCATTTACATGGATGCAAAGTAAATCAAAAGGAATATAGACTATCATCTTATTCTGAAATTTGCCAGAGATCCTTAAAATAGGTGTTGACAAAATGTTAAGCAAGGCCTATTCTCTTTTGTAGGAAAGCAAAAAACTATTAATGTGTTAGTTGTCAATTTCATTGACCACTTGCTTTGAGTGCAGAATTTTCAGGTCCTGGATGAGATTCACAACTTGTACATGTTTTCTTTGATTATTTTGATATGTTTTCATGATCTTTCTTGTTGGAGCTTTAAGATAATATAAGTTTAACAAGATTGCCCTTCTTCTATAGAGCAAAGTTGCTGCCAGTTGATTGATTTACTTACATGTTTCTCAGGCCCCACTTCCCTTCAGTTTGGTTTTCAGTTAGGAATAAGGCCTCATAGATGTGCCTAAACTGGTGCACAACATGGCATTAGTGGAACAGGATATGAATTATGGCTTTAAGGATTGCCCATGAGTAGAAGAGCAGAAACAGACATGTCCAAGCTATAAGAGGCAGTTTAGGATGACTAGGAAATAAAAGGAAAAGAAAAAAGAAAAAGTGGTCGGAATGTAAAAAAGCAGAGGCTAAGGACATGCAGAAGGTAAGGAATGAATTTGAAGAACAAACTGATTACGCAAATTGCTAACAATGGGTGCACAATTATAATTTTGGATCGACAGGACACTTTATATGGTACAAGTATGTGCCAATCGACATGGGTACGAGTAGGGATACGGCTTGGACATGACAACTGCATTTTTTGGTACATTTTTAAATTTTTTTGTTCGGATAATATATATGTTTATGAATATAAACAATAAATTTATGTGTTTATTTGCAAAAAATATTATATATATGTGTGTCTGTAGGTCTGTCTCCACACAACCAATTTTGTTGAAAATATCTCCGAACAGTGCATGTACCATTGTCACAATGTTCTCATGCATTGTTTCGGACTGTTGTTTTTCTCAAAAAAATCACAAGAAAAACTTGGAAAATATTAAAACAACCATTATTACATACGTAACTTGGCATTCGTCTTAGTTTTTCTTTAAATGTTATCAAATAATTTTAATTTGTGTCCCTAAAAAAGAAACTGCCTTTATATCGAATTAACCCATTTTCTTTGAAAATTTCTCATAATTCTTTTGTAATTTTGCATTTGCATAATAAAGAGGAACCGCTCTAAGAAAAAAGCACATTTTCATTTAGTATTTCTCATTATTCATTGAAATATCTATGTCATATAGATGTGGGTAGAGGTGCATGGGTGTTGGTACAAGCCAGTATCACAAATGTCATCGTATTTTTTAAAATATGATGATATTAATAAGAAAATAAACAAACATGAACATGTTGCTAAATTTTGAAAAAAGAAACATGAAAATATATTTTTCATTTTTCATTTTTCATTTTTTCATGTTTTTTCACTTAATTTTCCTGATTTTTTTCATTTTTCTCTTTTCTAACATTAATATCATCATGAATTCAAATTTGAACTTCTTTTTAAATGATTTTCATTATGTTTATCATCATTAGAGCATTTTTTCGTTTTTATCCCACTTTTATCTTCTTTTTTTTTCATGTGACAATACTAGGTTGAACTTTTTGTGCATATTTATCCCTTGTTGACTTCCTGTAATGACAATGGCTCTTGGAAATTGCGAGTAAACTATTGTGTTAACATAAATGTGGCGTGAAGATGAATTTTTTTTTTTTTTGTTTGAGAGCCAAATATATTTTGAACGTCCCATCATGGTCGCCACTTTGTTTGTGTGTAATTTTTTTTGAAAAAAACTTGTAAAAACAGCCATGATGAAAAATGAAAGATACTCGCATTCTATCCATGAAAAAGTGACATGACTCCTCCTGTCAGTATGTCAGTATGAAGGTTGGCCATTTTTAGCACTTAACCAATACAAGATCTAAAACAACTACACTTTAATGCCTAAATGTTCAAAAATATTATGTTTTAATCCTAGTAAACAAAATGAAAGCAAATGCATATAGACCTAGAATTTAAAAAGAAATTGATTTGAAAAGCTAAGGAGAACCTCATACTATCGCTATAAATGATCAAAATCTCCCTATCATTCTCAGTTCATGACATGTAACCCCAGAAATACACGATGCATGCAAATTTTAGAAAAATGATTTGGAACATGAGTTTTAAAATAAATTTTGAGAAAGCCTTGAAAACCAAGTATGAAATTTGTACTTGAAATTAAATTTGGAAAAAAAGTTGAATTATAGTTTGAAAACCAAACAGAAAACTTGAACTTCCAAAAAGGAGGTTGAAAATGGCTTTGAAACATGCTTGAAATCATCATGATCATTTAGAAATTGCACTCCATAAGGTGTTGGACCTTCCTTGGGTAGGAATATCCAGATAACTACAATTTGATGACAGAGTCTAATCCCAGAATTAGACTTTTGGCTTCCAACCAATGGATGGGGCCCTTGCGAATTCATCCCTAATGGGAGAATTAAAAGTTGGGCCAAACCAGTATAATGGCATGTGTGTGGTCCGTACAATGGGTAAGAACCGGGCTCGCGAGTAAATCTTGACTGACGATGTAGTTGCTTTGAATATTTTGTGCGTGCCTGCCTGGGCTATTAACAACTGGACTGGTGATGATAGATCCCTTTTTGACGCATTTGGTGGGCACCCGATGCCATGCCGTCCTTGTGATGAACCAATCCAAATGACTTTTAATTCCTGGACGGTATCAATTTCAGCTTCACTCGGGGTAAGCTAAGCAAGTCCAAAGGATCATCAAACAAACGTCCATGTTCTGAAAAAACCCTACCGCCGAAATCCCTTCCTTTCCTTTTGATTTGGAGGGAGGCTAAAGCTCCTTCCTTCCTTCCTTCCTTCCTTTTAGATACAGTTGCACCTTTTCAACTCATAGTAATAGCAACCCATAATAACATTACATTGCCACCATTTGTAGAATAGGAATAGGAGAGTGGTGCACCTAATCATGATGATACGGGAATTCATTATTATATTGACCATAGTTTTTGAACGGCCTTGCGACAGATTGCGTGCGTGATGTTATGCTTGAGCAACCAAGGCCCGCCCAAAAAGGCGGGGTCGTTTATTAAGGAGGTTTATTTTTCTTTCTGGCCGGAAGAAGAAGATATTGTTAAGCTAAGCATATTCCATCATCCGCAGCTTTTTTACGGACGAAATCTGAAAGCTTTTTTGTTTTCCACGGCAGCTCCTTAAATAATCCTTATCGGTAGAAACCGCCTCTTTAATCTGATTCTCGGGATGCTGGGTTTGTCCCGTAAAGATGCATGTCTCTGGTTGGTTTTCAAAAAAGTGTTAAATGGAATAAAATATTAGCAACTAGATTGGCCCTTTACTTTTTAACTCCAGAAAAGCAATAATCCACCTCATAAAGAGGCGTGCTATTTAGAGGAAAATAACCTGTCTTCTTGTCCCTGAGATGAAGTGAAAATTAAAGGTCGCCATGTGACCGGGCGCCCCATTGGGTTGACGTAACCAGAGATGTCCAAGTCAGAAATTGTTGGAGGGAGACAGTTCACACACCTAAAATTGAACGCAGGGTCCTTTCCCCTACTTAAAAACAGATATTTCTCTTTCTTATTCTTGTTTTTTTTTTTTTTTATTCTTTTCCCAGCTTCGCTTCTGCGCGTCGTCCTTTTTCGGGTCATGTTCAACGATGCCCATGGCAAGATGGAATAATTTTCCCTGTGTACACCAATGCATAGCATCTCTGATCCCCGATTGGCAGGGAAGCAACCATCCCCAGATGGCACCCGGCCGGCCAAGTGGGACAACCAATACAATACATTATGAGCTTTAGTTAATTATTTCATGACCCCCTTTTTTTTTTTTTAAAGAGTTGACCCGTTCATATCTCCTTTTCTTTTTCATCTTCCGACTTGTGTCTTCGAGTATGTTGTCCACGACAGAACAGAGGTTGTAAGTGGTGTTTGGTGGGACGTCCAGGACAGAACAAAAGTTGTAAGTGGTATTTGAGCTGCCATTACTTTAACCTTTTACATTGTAAAAATAAATATTGATACGAAACTGTGACCAAACACTAAAAACAAGTTTGTGAACCTTAGAAGGATAGGAAAAAAAAGGTTTTGGCCTTCGCTTGCATTAGGGGATTTCATTCTACTCGCCTCTCCGGCTTGAAAAGAACCAAAGTGTGAGTGGAAGCTCCAAATTGTTATAAAGGGTTAGCGGACTTTTTAGTGAATGCATAAACTTGATCAGCACGTCTAGGTAATTCTCCAAAGGTGAGGCGTCTCTATGTAATTTTCGTTTGGAAGCACGGTTTGGCCCGAGTCGTTCGGTTTCCAACCACTTGGACGGCGGCGTGATATTATAATGAGAAGTTGGAAAGCTGACGGGACGGCGCCATGTGAATTAAACCGGAGAAGCACTTCTGTGGGTCTCCGATCTCCACGTATCCCTTCTTGACCGACGGATGATGCAACGGCAGGCAGACCATTGATTTGGGGCGGTTTGCTTAGCGTAGCCTTTGCTCACATGGTAAAAAAAGACTCTGGGAAACGACTCGATGCCTGTTTGGTGATCAAAAGTCACTTTCGCACGTACTAGACGCTTCCACCACCAGCTGCCCAGCTCGACGGCAGTTTCTTTATAAAACAGCAGCAGATCAATATGGGTCGTTCTCCACTACTCATCCTGCCTTTGCCCCTACGAAAAAATGAAATCGACCTGGTTTTCAAATCATCAATCCACTGATGTAACACATTTTGACGCAATAAATTGCCTCGCCTTCAAGTCACCACACATTTGATGCAATGGGGAAGATGTCCCCTCCTTGAAGTCACCGTCCCATCAACAGTCGGGAAGGGAGCGACCGATTGAACTAACGAAGAAAAGATAACGTCCCTTTGACTGACTGCTTCATGGTGGTGGCAGAGTAGGATATTTTGGTTAAGGGGTTAAACTCACCAGCATATGTCTGCTCCATGTAATTTTAGAATTATGATAATGTCATTTCTTATTTTTTCAATGAAATGTTAGATAAATTAATCCGGTAGCCACGACCAGTCTATATGTATCTCTGCCATGCGACTGGTCCACGAATTCTTGGCATTTTTTACCAGCCCTCCGCCAGGGACAGGTCTCTGGATGCGTTTTAGTACAAATCCAGATCTACCAGTGGCAAATCCAAATTCGCTTTCTCGTGGGCCGAATTTGCTCGCAGGTGACGTGATATGAGATCATGCACAACATTATCCTCATCACGTTTCCTTCTTAGTTCCTTCTTCTTTGGTTTCTGATTAATATGTTAAGGATATAATTGGAGGGGAAGGTGGATTCCGACATGCCGATATGCTTTCCTGTGGGTAGCGATGTAAATGGTATAATTTTTGCGCTCCGTCAACTTCTAGATATATCGAGTGTATAAATCTGATTCAGATTTGGATTTGTGTTCGCATCTCGTTTTGAACTACTAAAAATC
Source organism: Nymphaea colorata (assembly GCF_008831285.2). Taxonomy (NCBI): domain Eukaryota; kingdom Viridiplantae; phylum Streptophyta; class Magnoliopsida; order Nymphaeales; family Nymphaeaceae; genus Nymphaea; species Nymphaea colorata. Next base: position 9,717,876 of record NC_045147.1, on the reverse strand, counting down.
AATCAGACGTTTATTAGATATAACTGGACAATCAGATATCAGGTTTGAACTCGAATTCAATTATCAAACTCCATTCCAAATCCCACTAGGATTAGTAATTAGTAATCGACCATATCAATTTCCTTACCAATTCCGATTAATCGAGAATCTGACATGTCTTAAAGGAATCTGCTGACTTTGGTGGAGGTTCAAATTCTGGTTCCATCCAACCATTATCAAACTCAATTTAGTTGAATCGTGTGTCATAATGTAATTGAGATTTGGATCTAAAACTGCTTTTAGGGATAAATTCCATAAGATCCAACATTTATGTGTATTCACATTTATATATATTCAAATTGGACGTTTCTCTAAGCGTGGAGGAAGGAGGGCCAGCAGGGACCATGGCCTCACTTGGCCCCTATAAAAAATTTTTAGAAAAATAAATGGGCCTGTGTGAAAAATATTCAGAAGTAAACTTAATTATGAAACCGGATCCAGGTCTTTTTTTTTTTTGTATCGAATCTAACAAGTATTTGAAGTTACATGGAAAACTAAAAAATATGGTTGAAACGACAAAATGGGTGGGTGTGGGTTTTGAGGGGTTGCATTTTCTAAGTGCATCTCAATCGGCCGATTCCAAAAGATGTGGCCCTTAAAGCGCGGCAGCAGACGGAGAGACAAAACAAAAACAGGGCCTAACTAACTTTCAAGGCAACATGGATACTTTGGTGGTGTTGCTGCTTCGTTTTTTTTTCTACCCATACATTTGCTGCCTGGACCCATGGCAGTCATCTAGATATGGTATCGGCCCCTCACCAAAATGATACAGGGGCCCGATTCAACGCGTCAGCTGGCACTGCACCTGAAGTGACAAAACCGGCCCAGACCAGATGCGTGCATGATTCGGCCTTTTATGATAATACAATAATAACAGTTCACAGTTAATTTTTAGATTAAAATATTTGACAAATACCGAATGAATTCATGTATCGTTCTTCCCGCAAAAGTGTTGGCACCAATACTAACAACAATGCCATTATAAAGGGGGCGTTTGATTGGAGGTGAACAACAAGTTCGGATGACTCGGTGAAGCTTGTCTGGACCTTGAATTTGAGGTGACTCTTTTGAAAAATGACTTGAGTGTCTTATTAACTCGACTCTTTTGGACTCGACTGGCGTTTTTTCAAAAGCCAGAATATCCGGATCAATAACTCAATTCTCGGCGACCATTATTCTAAAGTGAAAAAGGTAAAACAGAATTCCCTAAATAAACCTTTCCAGTTAAATGTCGTTAACGTTCCCATTAAACAGAAGCACTGGCTTTAAGTATCGCCTCATAGCTTAGACCACAAGTATCGTGTGTCAAAAGGGATGACGTATTGATGAACGTACAATAATAAGAGCTTCTCCATTCAATTGCAACATAGAGAAATGGGAACTTTTTTCTTTCGTTGTTGTTGTTCAAATAAAACTGATCAGTTTAGACTTTTCTTTTTCCTCGATGACGAGAGAAACCGTCAAGTTTTTTCCAACTTGTTGAACAAGCTGACCTCGAAGGTGCACTTTACATCTCTCATTCTCTCAATGCATAATCTTCGAATATTCCTCTCTTGGTCACCGAAAAGCCTTTCATTGCATCACCCTACCGGCAACTGACGCGTGTTTTAATTACTTTAGCTCAACATGGCAGTCATTAATAATGAAGGAAGCCTAGAGTATCGAGCACTTATAAGCAATTGACTTTCTACTTGAGCGAAAAAACTAAGATCGAAAGCCAATTTGCAAGAAAATTTCTTCTTGTCTTGTAATCCAAACTCATGCATATTAAATTGTTAGGTTCCTTGACAATGAGGAGGGTAAATGTAAAGAACATGGATGTAACTGCGCGTCCTTGTTCCAATTCAATTGTGCAAAGCAAAACTTTTCTCTTCTATCGTTCTGGTATCTATTAATCGTGATGTGACCCAATGAAATGGCTAAAAAATTCTAATAGGTAATTTATACATAAATGCATCCCTCCACAAAGACAGAGGCACGGACGCACACTAATCATATATATGTAAGCCTATTAACCTTAATTAGACAAATTCATCACTACATTTGCCTTAAATTTGCTCTTCTAACTATATATAACTCAGATTAATTCCCTTTTTCCTCCCTATCCCCCCACCTCTTCCTCCCTCCCTTCTTTCCCGACCACCGGCAACCCTCTCCCTGTCATCGCCGGCAGGCCAGCTGGGCGGTGCCACCTGACTGGTCTGCCGGTGACTGCAAGGGGAGGGCCGCTGGCCGTGGCCCATCTCTCTCTCCAGCCATGTTTTTCAAATCACCAATGCAATGATGTAACACATTTGATGCAATGGGGAAGATGACCTCTCCTTGAAGTTACCATATATTTGATGCAATAGAGAAGATGAAGGTGACCTCTCCTTGAAGTCACCATCTAACTCACCGTCAACAGTGGGGAACGGAGAAATAAACAAGAGCGATTGAACTAATGAAGAAAAGACAATGAGAATAATGGAAACCTTTAACTGGTTCATACTAGTGGCGAAGCGAGGATACTTTTATTAAGGGGTACTCATGTTGCCGGCCGACTGTGTCTGGCCCGGCCAAGCCAGTAAAAGGATATGCTACTTGGCCAGCTTAGGCACAGCTTGGGAAGCATGTTGGATCAATCGGTCGCCAAGTCAAGCAGAAAGCAATGCACGTGGAATGTGCAGCGCGGTGGTGCAGTGACAAGGCGTATAAATGCATCAAGGTGAACAATCCCTCTGAAAGTGCAAGTCCGTCGTTGGGGAATCCAGTGGGTTCCCCACGCATAGTGTTTGGATACACAAGGGGGTGCGCGTGGGTTAGGGGCAATTCCCCCAGCGGGCGCATACGCTGTGTTCCACAACCGCGTAGAGTCACGCGGGAGTGAGCAAGTGAATGCTCATCGTCGAGTAGGGCGATGGTCGGCCGCCTTACTTAATGACATATAGTTGTCAATTGGCTTCGGTTGGGGACTTCCTCCGAAGAGAAGTCTACCCCCACACAGATTTCGCACGGATGGAGACAGGCACTTGGAGGAATGGCAAAGTTCTGACAGGGCCTCATGGCCACGGCTTACCGATGGCCGACAATGAGATAAACCTGGGTGATGGTATGCCGAGTGTTTAGCAGTCCTCGTCTAGTCTACAGTCCCGAAGAAAAGATGAATGCTTCCGCTAAAGCAAGAGATGTCAGGCTGGCCGAAGGCTTTGGGGAATGCCTTCGACGCCGCGCGGGCTGGAGAAACTCGGCCCGTGACAACTCAAGTCACCAGCGTAAGTCTGATGTGGGCACTTAATTTTGAAGTTATCACAATATCGTTTTTTCTTTTTTTCAATAGAATTTTAGATAGGCTTGTGTGGGCAGTGGCCGCCGTCCCACATGTATCTGCCACTGATTCATGGATCCCTGTTGGCACTCTTAACCGGCCCCTGTCAAGGACTCGACGCATCTTGCAAATCCAGATCTACCAGCTTCTCTTGAGATCGCTCTTTGTCCATGCCCAGTCCTGGGTGTCCACAGAAACACGCTTTTAGGTAATGAGATGTGACATCACATACAATGTGACCCTAATCACATGTCCTCCTTAATTCCTTCTTCTTCTTTGGTTTCCAATGAATGTGTTAATTAAGGATATAATTGAAGGGGAAGGTGGAATCTGACATGCCGATATGGCTTTCCTGCGGGTAGCCATGTAAATGGCGTAATTTTTGCCACATCTTGTTTTGAACTACCGTCAAAGTTAATTAATTAGACATTTATTACATTTAATGAAATTTTCATCAAATTTTGCTCTTTAATGTAAAAATTAACAAGAAGATTGTTTTTGTTCCCCTGTGTCTGGGAGTCTGTACAGTCCTTTGCTTTGTTCTGCATTGTGCTTTCTCTGCTTATGTTGAGTCATTTGCTTATGCATGTTTACTTGTAAGGGAGTACCCTCTCACCGGTCTAAGTGTCAAGTATTGGGATTTCTTATTTTGGGTGGTCGGCATAGGAATCCTGTAAGAGGCCTCGGCCACCCTATATAAGTAAAGTCGAGACCATTCTCCTTGCTTATCTTTCTCGTGATGTACTAATTTTTCAAGCGAATACATTGCAAGATTTTTTTATTTACAAGCATTCTTTATACACTTGTTTTCTCAAACTACTTGTTTTCTCAAACTACTTTTGCGCCTCGTTCAGTGGTTTGAAGGCTTGCGGCAATCAGGTTCTTGTCACGCCGCACGGGCTGAAGTTGTCAGTCCATGACAACTGGTATCAGAGCCAGGTTCGGCAATCTGGGGAAGCGGTTGGAGAGTCGGTGTAGAACTACACGTCGACGATCGTTAATCGAAGAGGAAGAAGCCCTGGCGACTCAATACAATCTGCGAAGTGCCAAGGGCAAGGGGGTAGCCCATTCTGACGAGATGGGTACATCCCAAGGTCAGGGAAGACCTGATCGAGATGGTGAACAAGCTGGCTACCGACGTAACTACTCATGAAAAAGCGTTGGGTAATGCAGCTGAGTCCTTCGGGGAAATGAAGGACGAGATGAAGGTACTGCGGGAACAAGTGGCCGACCTAGTGGCCATGAATCGGGCACTGACTGACACAGTGACCGCGTTATAGGCTGAAGTCAAGGAACTTCAGGTAAAGAACCGCACACTACAGCGACAGATCTCTGTAGGTGGAGGTGACGATCGGCCAGCGATGGTCGACGTTCAGAGACCAGCTAAATACAACGGAACTCGGGATAGTCGAGTGATCGACAACTTTTTATTCCAAGTAGAGTATTACCTGCACTTGCAAGGCGTTATGGGGGACGACCTTCAAGTCAAGACTGCAGCTATGTTGATAGAGGGCGATGCTGTGGCATGGTGAAAAAGGAAAATGCTCGACATTCAGAAGGGGATCTGCACAATAGACACTTTCGATGATTTTTAGCGAGAGTTAAGAACTTACTTCATGCCCCCGAATGCGACACGCCATGCCTATCGGATGGTTGGTGAACTAAAACATACCGGATCCTTACGAGATTATGTGAGGGCCTATCAAAGGCTGATGTTAGATGTGCCAGATATGCAAGAACAAGATAAATTGAACTGATTTATTTTGGGAATTCAGTCGTGGGAAAGGAGTAATCCAGAGATCTTGGAGGATGCTTATGTGATAGCAGAACGTTTGGCTGATACTCAGCGCAAGAGCTACACTAACGCCTTCAAGCCGTCGAAGAAGCCTGACCATGGAGGAAAGAAAGAAGATCGAAGGGAACAGAAAGATGAACCATCAACTCAGCGCCAAGTTGATAGAAGAACTTTCTTTCGCAGAAACAACAACTCTCATAATAGAGTGTTGAAATGTTGCTTTTGCGATGGCAATCACTTAGGGAGGCAATGTCCAAAACGTGCAAACAAGGACAATCAAGCAAGTTCTTCAAGGCAATCTGCTAATGCGGCACAAGGTGAAGCAGAGGAAGGACCAAAGATGGGTGCACTTCAACTTCTGAACACCATAAAAAGGGAGGAAAAAGTGAAGGTGACAGCGACACCTTCTAACGACCTCATGTACTTGGAAATCCTGGTAAATGGAAGGTCTACCCTGGCTATGGTAGACACGGGAGCCACTCATAACTTCGTCTCAGTTGATGAGGCGAGGAGACTAAGCCTAACCCTTGAGAGGAGAGAGTTACGCATGAAGGCGGTGAACTCAGAGGCCAAACCCATCCACGGAGTGGCCCGGGATGCGGTTGTGAAGATTGAGAGTTGGTCAAGAATGGCCAACTTCTCGGTGGTCCTAGACATGGAGCTCCTCAGTACTACGAAAATGGTCCCAATGCCGCACCTACGCAGTATCAGTATCATGGACAAGAAGTTCCCTTGTATGGTTCCAGTAACATCGATAAATAGGGATAAGGGCAAAGTCGCAATGATATCTGCCCTTTAGTTGAAGAAAGGTCTCAAGCACGGCGAAGAGACGTACTTGGTGACAATCAGAGAAGTGACTAATGACTCCCCTAGTTTGGTCCCAGAGGCGCTTGCGCCTGTCTTAGCGAAATTCACAGGAACAATGCCTGCAGAGCTCCCTAGACGGCTGCCACCTCGACGTGAGGTGGATCATGCCATCGAACTCCTTCCTGGTGCCAAACCCCCGACAATGGCACCATATCGAATGGCCCCTATAGAATTAAGAGAACTTCGACGACAGTTGGACGCGATGCTAACTGGAGGTATAATCAGACCCTCCAAAGCTCGTTTTGGTGCACCAGTGTTATTCAAAGCGAAGCATGACGCTCCAAAAGGCTATGTGTGGATTATCGGGTGTTGAACAAGGTAACGGTGAAAAACAAGTACCCCTTACCTTTGATTGCAGATCTGTTTGATCAACTGGGCAAAGCTCAAGTGTTTTCCAAGTTACACCTCAGATCAGGATATTGGCAAGTTCGGATTGTTGACGGCGACGAGCCCAAGACCACTTGCATCACTCGCTACGGTGCCTTTGAATTCTTGGTAATGTCTTTCGGGTTGACGAATACTCCAGCCACTTTTTCGACTCTAATGAACAAGATATTCTATCTGTACTTAGATAAGTTCGTGGTAGTCTATCTTAATGACATTGTAGTGTACAACAGCTCCATAAGGGACCATGTGGAACACTTGCGAATAGTGTTCAAGGTATTGGAGGAAAACGAACTCTATGTGAAGCGCGAGAAGTGCCTATTCGGCCAATCGGAAATCAGTTTTCTCGGGCACATTGTGGGAAAAGGTCAGCTACGAATGGACACAGAAAAGGTAAGGGCAATTCGAGACTAAAAACCGCCAACCAATGTACCAGAACTACGTTCTTTTCTCGGTTTGACAAATTACTATCGACGATTCATTGAGGGGTATTCTTTGATAACTGCGCCTCTCACTGATTTGTTAAAGAAAAACCGAACTTGGGCATGGGAAGAGCTCGAAGAAGATGCCTTCGAGAAGTTGAAGAGGGCCCTGACGCAGGAGCCTGTGCTCAGGTTGCCCGACCACACAAGGAAATTTGAAGTCCACACGGATGCATCAGATTTTGCCATTGGTGGAGTTTTGATGCAGGAATGTCATCCAGTCGCTTATGAGAATCGGAAGCTGAAAGACGCGGAGCGACGGTACTCCGTGCACGAAAGGGAAATGACTGTCATTATTCATTATCTTCGCACATGGAGACATTACTTATTGAGGTCCCAGTTCGTGGTAAAGACTGATAATGTAGCCACAAACTACTTCCAGACTCAAAAGAAGTTGAGTCCGAAGCAGGCTCGATGGCAGGAATTCCTTGCAGAATTCGATTTCGCCTTGAAGTACAAGGCAGGGAAGACAAACGTCGTAGCCGATGCACTGAGTCGGAAGGCGGAGTTGGCTGCTACCCAGACAGCTTCATCCGAAGCGCAACTCGAGGGTGCTCTTCTCGGGCAGATTCGAGAAGGCATGAAGCAGAACCCAGTGGCCAAGCACTTGATCGAAACAACGGAGGCGGGAAAGACGCGACGATTCTGGCTACAAGATGGACTTTTGATGGCAAAGGGCGGACGAGTGTTCGTGCCTAGATGGGGCAATCTCCGACGAGAGTTGTTGAAGGAGTGTCATCACTCGTTGTGGGCTGGCCATCCTAGCCAGGAGCGGACACTGGCACTGCTCGAACGTGGCTACTACTGGCCACAGATGCGCGACGACGTTGAAGCCTATGTGAAAACATGCTTGATCTGTCAGCAGGACAAGGGAACAAACCAGAAGCCTACCGGTCTCCTGGAGCCTCTTCCTATTCCAAAACGTCCGTGGGAATGCCTCTCCATGGACTTCATCATCAGCTTGCCCAAAGTTGACGGCTTCAGCTCCATCCTTGTGGTTGTGGATAGATTTTCAAAGTATGCCACCTTCATCCCAGCCTCTAAAGAATGTACCGCGAAAAAGACGGCAGAGTTGTTCGTGAAGCATATAGTCAAACATTGGGGCGTGCCGAAAAGCATTGTCAGTGATCGGGACGCTCGCTTCAGAGGGAAATTTTGGCGCGAAGTATTTCGTTTATTGGGTTCGGATTTATTATTCTCAACAAGTTTCCACCCTCAAACGGACGGCCAAACTGAACGAATCAATGGATTGTTGGAACAATACCTTCGACACTATGTCAGCGCGAATCAAAAGGATTGGGTGAAATTGTTGGATGTAGCTCAATTTTGCTACAATTTGCAGAAGAGCGAGTCTTTTGGACATAGTCCATTCGAAATAGCCACTGGACAACAACCGTTGATGCCGCATACCCTTGCAGCCTAAGAAAAGGGAAGACCCACTTTTGCCTACCAGTTCATTCGCGATTGGCAGGACCAGACGGAAATGGCTAAGTCGTTCTTACACAAGGCCGCCAAAAAGATTAAAAAGTTTGCAGATCGGAATCGAAGGCCAATGGAATTCCGAGTGGGTGATCAAGTCCTCGTGAAGCTCTATCCTGATCGCACAGGCATTTTCCGTTGTCGACACAGGTCATTGATCCGCAAGTATGAGGGACCCTTCTCAGTGCTGAAGAGAATCGGAAAGCTAGCCTACAAGCTAGACTTGCCGCCAGACTTTAAGGTGCATTCAATGTTTCATGTTTTTAACCTGAAGCCCTTCTATGTCGATGAGGAAGACCCCGAGAGAAGCGTTTCAGAACGAGACCCGATCCTACTGCGAGCCCCGTCGACCAAGCGAGCGGCAGACCGTCAGATGGAAGAGGTTCTTCAGTACAAGACAAACTATTTGGGGGAGCCGAAGAAGTACCAAGTGAAGTAGATAAGTGAACACAACCCCACCTGGGAGTATGCATTCCGCATGAAGCAGCGCTACCCGCTGGAAGTCAAGGCCTATCATGAAACTGCTGGCGTCGAGGACAGCACATAACTTGAAGGGAGGAGCCTGTTCCCCTGTGTCTGAGAGTCTGTACAGTCATTTGCTTTGTTCTGCATTGTGCTTCCTTTGCTTAAGTTGAGTCATTTGCTTATGCATGTTTACTTGTAAGGGAGTACCCTCCCACCGGTCTAAGTGTCAAGTATTGGGATTTCTTGTTTTGGGTGGTCGGCATGGGAATCCTGTAAGAGGCCTCGGCTATCCTATATAAGTAAAGTCGAGATCATTCTCCTTGCTTATCTTTCTCGTGATGTACTAATTTTTCAAGCGAATACATTGCGAGATTTCTTTATTCACAAGCATTCTTTATACACTTCTTTTCTCAAACTATTTTTGTACCCCGTTCAATGGTTTGAAGGCTTGCGGCAATCAGGTTCTTGCCGCGCCGCACGGGCCGAAGTTGTCAGCCCGTGACAGTTTTATCATAACATTTAATTACCATTCTGTTGCACTCGCAAGCCTCAATGACTCACTTCTGTTACTGCAATAGACAGAAGCCTCAAATGTCAGTCATGGCTCTTTAGTTTATAAAAGCACCTTTCACATTTTCAAAATTAATTTTAGCTTTGAAATGGATAAATGTATCATGCACACTTGAATCAGCTGACCTTCATCGTTCATTTCAAGAATAACCTGCGTATCAACTTTAGTGATTGTTGTCCCATGCACACTTGGTGGAAGGAAGGAGCTTCCTGTAGACGAATTCATTTTCTCTGAACCCAAACATGGATTGGTTTTGACAACCATGGATTCACCAACGCGTGGGACGTCGGCTATTGGTGATAGTCATTTTTTACTGACATTCAGATAGAGATGTCGATGAAGATTGACTTACACCGACGTCCGATGTACGATTCGATGAATAAAGGCCGTCACCGACACATAGAGAATACTTGTTAATGAAAGTTGGTTTTTATTGATGGTTAGAAGGTGGCCGTTTATAACAATAATGATTTTGCTGACACTTACTATCCATCATGTAACAGTAGGTGTTTTCCGGTGGAATATTACTGATACCCAGAAGTTGGTCAGCATAATTTGCCCTTTTATCGACACTTTTTTCCTGAACATCGGTGAAAAAGGTCACCGACATTCTCTACTTGTCGATGAAAGTTTCGGAATATTTTCACCTACATTTTAAGTTATATCTCAATCAATGTCCACTCATTAGTAAAGGCTTTCCCCTACTTTTAACTCCGCCAAATCCTTTTTTATTCGGTTCTTCTTTCTCCCTCTTTTCCTTTTTTCTCTGTCTTCTTACCACCGGTGATCACCACACATTTCCTTTGATTTTTGGCCTCTAGGCAATTTCCAGTAGGTTCTTCAATCTTTATATTTGGTTTTTATCTATTTGTGAATGATTTTAAGGCATATTATTGTTTCAATGGCATGTATCTAAATTTTTTCGACCAGATTTCATAGTTTTCCAGTTGGGTTTGGCCGTGAAACTTTCTAGTTACTTTTGTTGAACTAGTACTATATATTTGATGTATTGATTGCATGAAAATTCCATACATACACAAAATCCTCATTTTTTTCACAATTTGGACCTTGTTGGATTCCAGCATTTGCCAATTGGATTCTAGTGAGATGCTATGTTCATGTGCTTAGCCTTTTACCCACCCCCAAGTGCTTGACAAATTGTTTGAACCACTTAGGACTTAGAATCTTCTCGACCTGCTTTAACTGCTGCTTCATTTACATATGAGCAGACAAAAAGGAAAATTTGACAAAGTTACCAACAAAAACGTCTCCATTGCATCTGTAGAAAACTCTCTTCACTAAATTGATCGGAAATGGCCCACCATCCCAACATTTTTCATGGCGTTCTTGGTTTGCATTGTGTCACTATTGATATGTACTCCCATCCTATAATGGGGTTATTGAAAAACCTAAAGACTTGTTTAGCAAACAAAATTGTATGTAATTATTTCGGGCAAAAAAAATTAAAACAAATTCATGGAACACCTCTGTGAAAATATTTCATTTGCCAAACGTACATCAGAGTTGAGCAGTGGGGCTAGGATTAACCTTCAACCATTGCGAAATCTAAGCGGTAGCATGAGTTGGACCGAGGAGGAGGTGTTGGGTGTAGACTCATCCTTGAGCAGTTTAGCGCTGATTCGTCCCTCAAAAGTGGACGGTTTCCGGGTCCCGTTTGCTGTCCCTGCAATCTGAAGGAATCTTTGTGGGGTTTGCCTGTACGTCCACTATGGTAAAAAAATTATATAAAAAAATATATATATATCGGCTCATACCCGGCCCAGGCAAACGTAGTGAGGGCATCAAAATTCAAAACCCGTGTCCTACAAGCCCAAAACCGCCAACAAGATGAAAGAGCGCTGGTGGTACCAATTTGAGAACTTCAAAGTCAGGTCCACGTCCATGATGCCATAATAAAAAAAAGGAATGGGTTCGGGTCAACGGGGGCATGATGATACGTGGTCAACTGTTCCACTCCAATCAAATGATGGTATGATCCACTTCATGAGTGCCTCCACCTTCAGCCACGATTTCGTTATACAGACGTTAAATGCTTTGATAGGATTACAAGCCATTGAAGTGGGTCAGTGTCCGGACCCAACCCGGGAAGAGCATATGCCTGGGTGCTGGATCCAGCTTTATACCCGGATCGCTCAAGGTTCGAAATCTGCAATACCGAATCGGTGGTTACTAAAGTGAAAAAAGTAAAATGGAATTACAAAAAAGAAAAAAAACATTTCAAGTTACGTGGAACTCATTTTTCTTGCCTTCAAGCAGCAAAAGCTATGAGAATGTAGATTTTTTTTTTTTCCACTGTTCTAAGCATTAAGAAAATACAAAAAGAAAAACTTTATTTGAATAAAAGAAAGCATAGCTGTATGTGTTGCAACATTTGATCAGGACCTCAACCACGCCCGTTTTAGGGTTATTTGAGGGTTGGTAAAAACTGAGAATCGCTTCAATAAAAAAATGCTGCCTAAATACTTTCATGGCTGTAAACTTCTTTACATTTGTCCCACTGGAGTGGAAGATCAAACTTAGGGATCACAAAGGTTAGAATTAGTTCAGTGTGTGAAGTGCATCGTTAGTGGTATGGCTGACTAGCGGTAAGAAGTTAAATGGCAGTTTCTTACCGCCTTTGGATAGAAATAGAATGGTTTTTTCCCAGCAGCGTAAAACCCAGTTCCGTAGCGTCAATCCTTTGGTGATGGTAGCAGCATCCTAAGGTAAGGAACAATAAGTTGGGTAGAAGCGCAGCTTTCTTTTAAGCGGTAGGATGACTTGCACACCCATAAAATCCAAAAGCTATTGCCCCAAACCCAACCCACATTAAGTTGTTTAGACCACAACGTCAAAAGGGATGACGTATTGATAAACGTTCACTAATTAGAGCTTCTCCATGCAATTGCAACATAGAGAAATGAAAACTTTGTTCTTTTATTGCATTGCAGTTGGTTACATAAGAATGATCAGTTTTGACTTATCCCTCGATGACAAGAGGAAACCGTCAAAGTTTTCTGAACCAGCTGACCTATGGTACAACAATCTCAATGCATAATCTTCGAATATTCCTCTCTTGTCCACCGAAAAGTCTCCTCATTGCATCACTTTAGCTTCATGTCGAGATTGGAGTACATCATAGCCTAAAGAAACTATGAGTTCATCTGAGCATACAGACGTCATCGAAAACATATCAAGGTTCGTTTTATGCATGACTCAAATTGAGTTTTTTCAAAATTGGTCTGTAGGAAAAAAATCGGCCAAACCAGAATGAATGGGTAAGAAGCATGCTATTAGTTGCCTTTGGGGTAAATCTTGACTGAAGATGTATTTGCCTTGAATTTATGTGAAAAACAAAAAAACAAAATTTTACTTATAAGTTTCAAAAATTTTAGTTTTACTTATATAGAAAATTTAAAAAATTATAATTCGGTATATGTTAAAATTTTAAAACTATAATCTGACTGTTGCCGGTCGACTGTGTCTGGTCCGGCCAAGCCAGTAAAAGGTGATGCTGCTTGGCCAGCTTAGGCATAGTTGAAAGGCATGTGTGATCAATTGGTCGCCGAGTCAAGCAGAAAGCAATGCACGTGGAATGTGCAGCGCGGTGGTGCAGTGACAAGGCGTTTAAATGCATCAAGATCAGCAGTCCTTTTGAAAGTGCAAGTCCGTCGTTGGGGAATCCAGTGGGTTCCCTACGCGTAGTGTTTGGATACACAAGGGGGTGCACGTGGGTTAGGGGCAATTCCCCAGTGGGCGCATACGCTGCGTTCCACAACCGCGTAGAGTCACGCGGGGGTGAGCAAGTGAATACTCATCGTCGAGCAGGGCGATGGTCGGCCGCCTTACTTAATGACATATAGTCGTCAACTGGCTTCGGCTGAGGACTTCCTCCCAAGGGAAGTCTACCCCCACCCAGATTTCGTTTGGATGTAGATAGACACTTGGAGGAATGGCGAAGTTCTGACAGGGCCTTATGGCCACAGCTTGCCGATGGTCGACAATGGGATAAACCTGGGTGATGGTGTGCCGAGTGCTTAGCACTCCTCGTCTAATCCACAGTCCCGAAGAAAAGATGAATGCTTCCGCTAGCTTAAGAGAGAGACGGCTGGCCGAAGGCTTTGGGGAACGCCTTCGGCGCCGCGCGGGCTAGAGAAACTCGGCCCGTGACAAGTGGTATCAGAGCAGACGATTTCTCGAAGGGAACTTGAAAGATGAGAACGCTGCGATGATAACAAACAAGTGGTTCAATGAAAAATGTTGGCTTGTTTGGTGCCCTAAGGTTTCGGGCATATTCGTCGGACACTGGTTCAGGTGACCGCGTTGGTGTTGGTCAGATGGAGATCACACGTTCCGAAGATTGTGTCTGGGCATCAGGAGCATAAGGGCCAAGAGAGCCGCTCGCTGAGACAGATAGGGTGAGACCCAACGTGGAAAAGGATTGTCCAGGAGGGCAAGTGCCCTTAGTGTTGACATGTCTCAAGAAAGGAGCATGTGCACGGGTTGGCAACACAGCTTGGAAATTTGAGACTTAGTGGTCGTCAGAGATGTTCCGGACTTTACTAAGGAAAAGTGCAAATAGTGATAGAAAAGTGGGATGATGTTAAGGAATGGACTAGAGGCAAAACACCTGATAAGGTAGCTAGCCGCGACGTGACGGGTGCGTCAACCAGACGAACGGACGAAGGCTCAGTTCAAAAGAAATCAAGGGAACGGTAGCTGAACTTCTATCGCTCGGGGCAAAGTCACTGAGGTCAGTGACGATTTTGGCGGTGGGAGAGTGTTGCCGGTCGACTGTGTCTAGCCCGGCCAAGCCAGTAAAAGGTGATGCTGCTTGGCAAGCTTAGGCATAGTTGGAAGGCATGTGGGATCAATCGGTCGCCGAGTCAAGCAGAAAGCAATGCACATGGAATGTGCAGCACGGTGGTGCAGTGACAAGGCGTTTAAATGCATCAAGATCAGCAGTTCCTTTGGAAGTGCAAGTCCGTCGTTGGGGAATCCAGTGGGTTACACACGCGTAGTGTTTGGATACACAAGGGGGTGCGTGGGTTAGGGGCAATTCCCCCAGTGGGCGCATACGTTGCGTTCCACAACTGCGTAGAGTCACGCAGGGGTAAGCAAGTGAATGCTCATCGTCGAGTAGGGCGATGGTCGGCCGCCTTACTTAATGACATATAGTTGTCAACTGGCTTCGGCTGAGGACTTCCTCCCAAGGGAAGTCTACCCCCACCCAGATTTTGTTTGGATGTAGATAGGCACTTGGAGGAATGACGAAGTTCTGATAGGGCCTCATGGCCACGGCTTGCCGATGGTCGACAATGGGATAAACCTGGGTGATGGTGTGCCGAGTGCTTAGCACTCATCGTCTAGTCCACAGTCCCGAAGAAAAGATGAATGCTTCCGCTAGCTTAAGAGAGAGACGGCTGGCCGAAGGCTTTGGGGAATGCCTTCGGCGCCGCGCGGGCTGGAGAAACTCAGCCCGTGACACTGACCTTATCATAAAGAATTTATAAAAAAAATCTGAGGTTGGCCCTTATGTCCGTAGGTTATTAACAAATGGACTGGATGAAAGCCCAGCATTATTCAATCCCGCTATGCCACTCAATGCTGCTGTTCTTCACGACCAAAAGCCGAACAGCATCGAGATGGGGAAATGCCATTCCTTCCTGTCCTTGTGATGATCGAATCCAATGACATTTAATAAATAATGAATCGGGTCAGGCAATGCAACACTTTGCTTCCACCACTTATGTTGCATTAATTGAAGCTTCCTATGGCCAGGGGACAGCTAAATTTTCATGAGAAGATCAAATTAAAGTGTACAAATTTTGTTACGGACTAAAAATAGCATTTATCAAAATGTTTATATAAGGCAAGTAAATTTTTTTAAAATTTACATGTAAATTTTTATTTTTTTTTTGAGGTGGGGTGCGGGCCTCTCTTTGGTTCCGCCCCTGTCCACGACAAAACAACATGAAGTCAAAGCTTCCTCGGTTGGTTTTTCTACCAACGACGATGGAAAGAAGAAAAAAAAAAACGAGCCACACACGGAAAGAGAGAATAAAGAACATCGACCATGACACCACGAAGTTGGAGACTATTTGATATTATTAAATTACCTTGAAAAGCCAGCGTCTTGCAGCTATTTCGTTGCATTAAGTTTTTTTTTCATTTATATATTGGTGCTCCATAAACATTTTACATTTTATAGCTGGTATCCCTTAACCATTTTTTTTTTTGCTCCACCTTTGCGTGAAGACCTTAATGACTTGGGAAGATAGAGGGAACGGTCGCCAGTTTGCTTGTATTCGCTTCTTATTTGACAAAATAATAATAGTAGGAACAGATAGTCATTCCCATGACAGAAAAGAGTGTTTGAAAAAGAAACAGAAAGGCCAACCTTTTAAGGGATATTGCCCAAACCTCTTCTGGATTTTAACAGGAACAAGAAAGTCGCTTTAGGCAGCATCAATTGTGGCCTCAATTAAGAAAGAATATTAACGCCTTCCAAAAATTTGGAGAAGCACGCAAAAAATTAATACAACCAGTTTTAGTGAAAACGATGATCGGATGCTTGGGGGAAAAAAAAACTACTAGTTTTAGAAATAACCAGAAGTAGCCTGGTGGGGCCCATCGACGCTGCTCCGGTCCGGCCGACCAGATCGGCTTGAGAAGACTTTGGGTCCGGACATCGCTGCCGACGTCATAGGACCAAAGGAACAGAGAACATGTACGGATTGGCTCATGAATTTATTATTTTAGTAATTGTACTGGCAAACGCCAGAATATCTCGTTTGTCGCGTTCAAGTTTTTTCGTTTTTAAAAATCATCGACATTAGAAGGTCGGCCCCGGGTTTAAAGAATGAAGGTCTTCGTCTTAATTTGCGGAGAGAGGGAGCAGGAATATCCAAACATGTGCCATATGCTCCTTGCCTTGTGATCAAATAAAATTCTGCCCCATCCTTAAAACCATTTGGCACGTTTGGTAGCTTTATGATTTAAGATCTATAAGATTTGAGAACCGTGAATTTAAAGATTAAACATTTCCCTTCTGATTTTAAATCAGACGTTTTCTTAATGCAATAAAGGTTTTAAGTGCAGATTTTACGTCCAATAGAAGATCTTTAATTCGACAATTTTGTCAGTAAAAATATGCCATGTCAAGTCCATATCAGTTCCATTGATTTCAAATCCGGATTAATCAAACCAACCAGTTGAGTTTTATAATCAATAACAAGGTAGGTACCTAGGCCTAGTGGACCCGATCAAGTGGAGCACATATAGAAGGAACCCACCTTCATTGGGCGTATAAATGAGCCTGCCCCCCTACTCTAACATAGTGACCAATTGCCTTGTTGTCCAAAGTAAATACCCTCTCTCTCTCTCTCTCTCTCACACACACACATATTCATATCATCCGCGAAAAGCACCATGTCTTCGTCGCAAGCTACATCGGGGTCGGACGCCTCAGTTTACGGTACTCCGTTTGTCCTACAGCCGCCCCATAGGTAAATCTCTCTCTCCATCGGTAGTTTGTATGCTTAACCTTAGCTTTGGTCGATCAACCGAATTTGTCCATGTTACAGCTCCTACAATAAAGATGTAAACGTGCCTGCCTGTTCATGAAAATTTACAAGGACACCAACATGAACTTTTTGTTTGTCCGAGTTCATTTAATCTTTCAATGAGCTGAACATGAGCTCGGTTTGGTTCTTGAAAATGTTGGTTTTTAATCCTTTTTGTGAAACTCAACATCAGTGCCTATCAATATAACACGCACGCACAGGCAACTTGGTGTTTGAACTGCTTTTGCTAAATCGAATAGGTTGTGTCAGTTCAGTAAATTATTACATGCATAATATAACAGACACATATCTTATTGAATACAAAGGGTAGTGTAGTGACGAGCCAAAAAAGTGGCTTGGTGACGAGCAACCTTACTGGAGTAAGACGTTGGAACTCATGTTTAAAAATGTAAAGGGAAGAAAAATACCCAACCAGAAACGCTTTCCAAATAAAACAAAAAGGTCTAAGACCTCGTATTCTTCGTACCCTTGCATCTGAATATTGGATGGGAAATTCATGTCTTTCCTTGTATTTTTCATATCATATAAACAAAAAGTTATGAATAGGCAAATTCGATGCTCAAAAAACACCATGATTTTAATTAAGGAATAAATATGTTCTGCATTAATTTGTTGAATCTAAAAACAATATATATAATCACACTATGTTTCATGGAAGAAGATTAGTATGGTGTTTTCAGAACATGCACACGCGGAAGACATGTTCTCAGAGAACGCAATATTCTTCTTTTCAAACACCTTCGTATCATGCTTTTTCTTTGTGGGCATAAATCGCATTTTGTTAATGGGATAAAGCACAATATTTTGTTAATAGTATATTAATTTGATAAATAACTGCAACAACAAATACGAAATTGGATCATGAAATTCACAGTTCATTTCTTAGATATCTTCCTAGGCCTGCTCAACTTTTTCCTTATGAAATACTGAAATAGTGAAAAATTGCAAGGCATGCATTGTGAAATTTCTTACACTTTCCCTTATGTCTTTCAACCGCCCAGTTGGTGCCTCCACAGCAATTGACCATGGAAGCCAGCTGAGGACGTATACAACCTCAACTTTTTGCAACAAAAGAATCAAATAACGTGTCTGTTAGATTTTTTTTGTTTCACAAATCTTCTTAAATGACAATGCATTTTCTTTTGGCAATCCACATACAGAAAGATAGTTCAGTTGTACATGTTTTATTCTTGCATGGAACAGCAGGTTCTTTGCTAGGTGAATCGCACTTTGACTATCCTAGAAAAAATGAAGTTGCTTTGTTTTTTACCCAATTCCTCCTTTAGATAGATCATCTGTTTACTTGCAACATACTCTAATTCAGCTGTGAACCATACAATAATCTTCCAAAGTTGATACACCCAACTTATAATTGCAGATGTATGCAATAATACTTCTTTTATTATTAATTCAACCACCTAAATCTGTATCCACAAACCCTTGTAGAAATATATCATTTATTATGAAACAAAGTGTCATACTGAAGTTCCTTTCAAGTATCTTAATATCTATTAACAACTTCTTATTGCTTCTTTCTATATCATACATATATCTGCTCATAGGTCTCACTACATGAGCAATATGTATCCTAGTATAAACCATAGCTTATATATCTAAACTGCTTACAACAGATGCATAAAAATTTCAGATATGGCTTTATGCTCCTCTTGACTTTTGGTGTTCACTGGTTTGAGGGTTACTGAATTTTTTGTGCCACTGCCTTAGAGTTCGTTTCAAAATATACTCTTTTCTAGTTTGCAGCTAAGTACCTCAAAGCTTTCTTGTTGCATCAAATAGTTGCATTCTTCCAAATCCATATGGAGACAAGCTGATTGTAATAAGTTCAATAATAGGGGATAGATTCTCAGTGTCATCAACACCTACCTTCTACTAGAAGCCTTTTACAAACTATCCTTGCTTGGTGCATCTTTCAGTCATTAGCTTCCTCCTTCATTTAATAAACCCACTTATTATGTATTGCTCTTTTGTCAGGTAGTAATTCAGTAGGACCCATATTTGGTTCTTATGCAGGACCCCCTTTATTCTTTCATTGCTAGCTCCTACTTGAAAGAATCTTTCACATGTGTTGCATCATCAGTGCACTCCTATTCAACAATATCTGTTGATTAATACTAGATAATGTAAAGAAGGAAAACACCTCTAAGTAGGCTTCGTAATCTTACTCTACAATAAAGGTGTGCTAGGATTTGGTTTGTCTGGAGAAATCTTAGGATTGTCTTGGTTTATTCTGGGCATGTCCTCTTCTGAGATATTTTTCCAATTCTACCTGTTCGCCTCTCGCTTTTTGTTTTGCTATATGATCTTTCTAATTTTATCATCCCATACACGGTATGCAAATTCATCACTACCTTATCCAATAAAATTATATCTCCTGGACCTTAGATCCAACTTATCTTCATCATCAAAATCGATGTGCACGTAAGAAACACAACCAATGACTCAGGTGTGAAAGATTTTTCTGATTTCTTATCCAAACATCCTTAGGCAGTTTGTTAACCAAGGGAATTGAGGATTCATGATTGATCAAGAAAGTAGTAGTGCTAATGACATCAAGCCAAAAACACTTGGAAAAAAAAGCGTGCAATATCATACTCCTGGATCGCTTATTCAGATCCTCTGTTCAAGTGTTCAACATCCTCATTTTGCTGTGGTCTCGTTAGGATTGTTTTATCCATCCAAAACCCTTTAGGTGCAAAGTATTTGAATTCCGTGCAGTCATGCTCACCACGTTGTAAGATCTCAAACACTTGATTTTCATTCGAGTTTCATGTTCAACTCCAACATTCCACCTTTTGAAAATAACAAACACATTCGATTTATTTTTAGAAAATAAACCCACAGCTTTCTACTGGAATATTACTTTCAAGTGCACCTTATATTTTTGACAATTTTCACTCACTTTCTACAATCTGCCGTATGAATGTGATTTTTGGATAATTTATATTATAATATATTAGCATTTTTTTTTTTTGAATGTTTAGTAGGACTTACCTACATATTAAAAAAATACCATTATATATTGATTTATATAAACATGCATATATGCAAAATTGTTTCTTAAGAAAACCTTTAATAAGATAGGATGTGGTTTATTTATATATACCCATGCACACACACACACAAAACTTTTCATTTAGAAAAGTGGAGACTTCTGCCATATTGATGGATTCATTTTGGTGATTAAATTACACTTATAAAAGGAGCTAGATACTCAATCAATTGGTCGCAGTTACTAATGAAAGAGTAACATCTTTGATCACTGTGAATTTTGAAGGTGGTTATATTAGGAACTGCTTTTGTTGTAATTCGTTTAGTGGAAGTTCAAATTGATGTTAATATTGGTGCACGAGTATGAGCAGGAAAATGAAATGAGAATCAGGATTAATAGGAAAACCACATAACGTGAATTATTTTAAAATTTGCAGCCAAGTTTTTGACAAAACTTTCAAAAGTGTACTTGGCTTCGGGAGATACAACCTCATGATGCCCAAAAATACTGATCTATTTGTTCACATTTGAATTTAGATTTTTAAATTATCTTAGATCTCTCTCTCTCGCGCGCGCCCAGAGTCGTATGGCCCTGAGAAATCGGAACCAAATTCCTTCGCGACCGCTCTTTATTTGATTTCATTTATTTTCTCAGCTTTTGGTTGATGATGCGCCACCTAGATTCGTTTTATACGTCTTTTCCAGCCCACGTCTTGACAAGGCTGGAAAATAGTTTATTAGCAGTCTTGTGAAACTGGTGTTCTTTAAGGACAAGACAGCACTTGCCTTTAGCTTGAAAGCATAAGAATAATAATATGAGTGCTCATGCTTCAATGTTTTTTGCATAATCGCTTGAATGAAAAACAATATTGTATAAAGAAGCACTTTCCACGTCGAGATACTTAGAGAGAAAGCATTGCCACATCAAATTCATGGTTCCAAAAGATTGCTGATTTGAGAAGCATGAATGATGTATCGTGATGCACACGATCCACGTTGAAATACAGCTTTAGGTATGTAAGAAATTGGGTTAATTCTCAGCCAACGTGAATTCCGGATCATCTCCGAGCCCTTAAAAAAAAAGAAAAAGAAAAAGGAAAAGGAAAAACGTGCAATGGAACCGCGAGCGTCAACTGGGAGCTAAAGATGACTCGAGTTTCTAGAGCCTTTCGCTGTCCAAGGTCCAACAAAGCCCACCGGTCGGACTCGGTCAACACCTAACCATGCCAACAGTGAGTAGTGGTGCCCGGACTTCCAATGGGCCTCGTTTCGTTCTTGACAAAGAGTCTTGCTGGCTTGTCCATGAAATGACCACCCAACTCTTTCCAAAATGGAAGGCCAAGAGCGATATAATCTAGTATTTAAGAAGGAATGGAGGAAAAAGAAGGGGCATTTTTCCAAGTGCACAAACAACCCCTGATGTCGTTCTAGACATGCTATTGTCGGTGTTTGATTGAGGGAGGGAGAGCTAAATTGTTAAACAAAAAGCGACACACAGAATTGGTCGACGGGGTTTCATTTCACGAGACTAAAAAGCCAACATAGTTACCAGTCATTCCTTTTGGCAATGGATATCTTTTAGGCGGGTCCGTCTCTTGCCTAAAAGCGAACTGAGACAAAAGCAAACACTAAATTTTTGATAATAAGTTGGTGGAAAGAAATCAAAGCGGATTCGTCCGATCTATTTTCGTTAATTTCTTGGTCGGGGCCCCCACACTTTTCGTCCGGTGAGAGTCACATTCCGCGTCGGTCACTGATCCGCTGCTATTTAACGGTGCCAGATGCAAGCGAAACCATTTTGTAGGTCCGCTACTGTCAGCTGAGATCTCAGACTCCGTGCAAATCACGGTGTGAATGAGTTGAATCGGCGACAACATCAAAAGTTGTTTATTTTTTGTATTTTTTCAAAAGTATACCCAGTAATTTTTTTTTCTTTGCAAATTCACAACTTTGTAAATTCGATAACCGGGGTTAGAAGCGAGATCCAAACTCGTATTGGTGACATTGGAGATTAACTGACATTAAAAATTTTAGTTACCTTGTGAGGGAAACAACCATAAATTATGGGTTTGGCAAATGAAACTGATTGTAATTATTTCATGAATCTATTGTAAAAGTTAATTCTGATTTATACTAATATTTTTTAAAGTATTTCATGAACCTATTATAATTTTTTGTTTGTCCATAAAACAATTACATGTGCTTCCAACAGGAGGGACAAGTAGGATCTTGACGGTTTAGGAGAAAAAAGATCAACGCCCGTCGGCACAAACAGTCTGGCCGTGAACGTCGCTTTAATGTAGAACTCAGGACGACCCATAGTGTCAACCAAGCGACAATTTAAAACTTTCGTCCGAAGGTCCTACTTTTTATTTGAATTTCTAAAATCTCTATGGTTTGGTTTCTCTTTTTTATGCGGACATGGCACCGCTGAAAATTGACCAATATCCTTATTCCGAACCTCCAATCATAATACCGGTTTGAGTAAA
The DNA here is from genome assembly GCF_008831285.2 of Nymphaea colorata. Lineage (NCBI taxonomy): Eukaryota > Viridiplantae > Streptophyta > Magnoliopsida > Nymphaeales > Nymphaeaceae > Nymphaea > Nymphaea colorata. Next base: position 9,695,406 of record NC_045147.1, on the reverse strand, counting down.
CTTAATTCTAAGAAGGCATGATCATAACCACATTCCACTTGGAGGGAGAGAGAGAAAACGTAAAGCACAAAGTGTCACCTTTTCCTTCATAATATAATTTCAATGTCCAGTCCAGCTCTAGAGTAGACACTCATCAGCCAAAAAAGGAGACGTATGGGGAAAATCTAGACATAGAAAGCACTATTTTTCGATAGGGATAAAAAATAAGTCACTTCAGGTGAAATTTTATTAAAATAATATCTGCCGGCAAGTGTCAATCTCTGTTAATCGTGAAAAAAAGCAAGTCTCTTCTCGTAATTTAAGGAGAAGCATGGCGCCAATGTATGGGGTGCTCGGGGCCCTCGGGCGGGTTTCTTCAGCTTATAAATAAATGCCATCAATCCCCCTTTCTTCCCCAAATCCCCACCAATTGCCTTCTCAAAAAGCAGTTCTTCATACCCTTCTATCCTCCTCCTTCCCCCTCTTGTTCCCCAAACCACCATGGTTTTGTCTAAAACCGCCTCCGAGTCGGACGTTTCCGTCCACTCCACCTTTGCTTCCCGATATGTCCGTTCGTCTCTCCCTAGGTAACAAGAAACTCGCTATTTCTCTCTCTCAATGGGTTGGTTCTGATACCTTTGCGATTTGTTTTCGGGAAATGGTTGCAGGTTCAGGATGCCGGAAAACTCGATACCGAAGGAGGCGGCGTACCAGATCATAAACGACGAGCTGATGCTTGATGGGAACCCGAGGCTGAATCTGGCGTCGTTCGTGACGACGTGGATGGAGCCAGAGTGCGACCGACTGATGATGCAGGCCATCAACAAGAATTACGTCGACATGGACGAGTATCCTGTCACCACCGAACTCCAGGTAAAACCACCCACACTCGTTCTCTCTCTCTCTCTTCCTTCCTCTTTGCTCTTGGTTTCCATTTTTCTTATACCAAGGAGAACCATCCCTGGTTGCGCCTGCGAGCCTGCGAATCTATGATCGTGTGCGCCGGCAACAGGCGATCCGGCGTCCTTCCGTAAGCATTTCCGATACACTTGCGCGAATGACGAAGAATCGAACCGATTCTTGCTTGTCGGTAACCGAGACGGATTTGGCTGAAAGCCCCTTCCCGTACGCTGCCCGTCGCGATTGGAAGGCGCGATTAGCGGGTCGATCTTTTTCTGAATTTTTCCAACTGAAATCTGAAGCTTAGGAAAAAATTGATTTGGAGGCTTCGATTTCTAATAATTTCTAAGATTGCCTATTGTTTCCGAATACTTTGATAAAAGCGCAACTTATGGTAGCAACCACTGGAGAGAAGGAGTTCCAGTTAAAGTCCGCACTCTCGGAACGCGGAGATAACTTTGTTTTTTGTCAATTTCACTCTTACAGAGAAAAAGGCCTGATATGGTTGCTGTTATTTTCATTCAGGTTGATTTAACTTCATTCAAGCATTTATTATAAAGATAAGTTGCTCTTTGAATGTCAAATCAACAGAAAGAAACCGGGAACCGTGGCAAACTGTTTCAATAGATATATGAAAAATATAAATCTTTCAGTAAATACAACAAAATCTGCTATAACAATTGGAAATTCTAGAACTAAGTGGTGGTGTGCTTCCGCTTTTTTTTTTTTTTTCTGAATTATTCTTTTCTTCGTCCAGTTATGAAGCCAGTTCAGAAAATGGAATTGGACATTTTAAATCGTTCTGGACAAGTTTAGAGGATAAATGTCATTTGCGAGATAGGTGCGAGAGTATTCTTCTGATTTGGACTCTGACGTGTATGTAAAACTATACAACATTTAAAGATCGACAGTAAATTATTTTTCCCCCGAGATGTTGAAACGCACAACACAACTCAAAGTGGTTGTTAAATCGATCCATAGATTAAAGCTACACGATTAAATTTTATTAGATTAACGCGATTATTGGCATCTGGAGGTCAAAGCTGATTTAATGTAACCTTTTTTATTCTATGCCTCTTAATATATTTTCTTCTAAGCTTCTGAAAAGGTATCCACTCATTTTTCACAAAAACACTTTTAGTTTTAGTGCTTCTCTTTTCTTTAGAAAAAAGAAAAATTCGTTTGATCTAGCAATTAAGTGGATTGGGAGATCGGTTATTGCCTCGTTTTAATAACTAAATAAATATATTTTTTTGTTACTTTATTAAGCTTACATCATCTTTGAAATCGCTTGCATGTGGTCCTATTTGCTCATCTCTTTTTACCCTTTTTAAAGGTATTAAATTAATTCCTTTGAAAGGGAAACCCCCATTTCAATTAACAATATGAAATTCTTAAGTTGGGAAGGAGGAGATGAGGGGTAGATGAATTTGTAACTCATCTAGGTCCGAAGAATGGATTTGGAAAGAGATGCTAGGTTTTCAAGATAAGCCGCCATGTGATGCGAAATGGAGGATCCGATTGGTTGGGTTTTCTGCGAGAAACGAGACAAGAAGAGTGGAGAGGCCAGCGCGTACTGTGGCCGGTTGTTTGGTTGCCAGTCAGTCAATGTGGGGCCCACATGCTAATGAATCTGCTGCGGGAAGCGTCCACTCGACGCTTCGATGTGTGGCGCAGATTGAGTGATGGAGTGGACCCACCTCCTAGGGCAGGAGCAAAACGGGTCCACGCGACGCGGGTGAGTGTCTGAGTGACCACTGATCAGTGCCCATCTGCCCGCGGGATGTTGGTTGGTGCCCGTTCTTTTCAGTTTTCATTTTCTCAATTTTTCCTTACATCAATTTTAGGGAACTTGGGCAATGTTGTAGATATTGGTTTTACTGTCTTCCGTTTTATAACCGCTGAATGGTGCGCACATTTTGGCTTTATATTCTTTTAGTTTAAAATATTATTTTTTAACTTTTGAAAACGACAAATATATTTTTTTATTAAAAATAAAATCAATTTAACATGTATCTCTTCGCGTGGAGGCCGTTAACAAGGTTGCGCTTTAGGCTTGATAGCGGTGTGGGTGCTGTATTACTTGTTGGTCGGCATCGTTTTATTAATTTTAGTTTCACAAGTAGTTTATCTTATTTTACATTGAACTGAAAATTTTAAAAATCTGACCTATATATTGACAACAGTGCCTCAAATCTTTATTTTTGTGTTAAACTTTTCTTTATTTTTGTGTTAAACTTTTCTCCAAACGGCTTCTCTTAATTGAGCCCTCATCTGGTGATTGGCCTGAGCATCGGGTCGGGCCACCAGCGGGTACCCGGTACCTGGCCCGGGTCCGGGTAGCGCTTTGCACTCATTGAGCTCTTGCCCATTGCGTCGGGGCGGCCCGACATTAAAACGGGTCAGGTTCGGGTTAAAATTTGGGGCCCGTTGGAGCCCAATAGCCATTTCGACCAAGTTACCATTAGGTCGAAATAACTCGAGCCTTTCCCTTTTCATTTGAAAGGGAGAGAGCTGCTGCTGGGCTGGTCTGCACCATGCGATCCACCGTTGTTGCGGTCACCATCGCACTGCTAGTATGCTCCATCACCGTCGTCGCACTGCTGGTTCGTCACAGTCGACCTCCGGTCCACCACCGTCGGTTCTCCTTTCTGTTGGGGGGCACTCTTCGTCGCATCATGGGCGGTGGAAAAGCCAATGGATGGCAGCAGCCTCCATCATCAACGCAGAGGCACCATGGAGCAGCATCGCCCTCCTCCATTGCCTCAGGGACCTTGGAGCCTCCCCCAATTCCACGTCATCAGTCGCATCCTTCTCCTCCTCTTCCCTATCATCATTATCTCCTCCATCAACAGCAGCTTCTACAACATCCCCCAGTGCCAATGAGTTCCGCCTCCTGACCACCCGCGGATGCAGTTTGCGCACCCCTCATCTGCCTCCTCCACCGCCGTGGTATCGCCCAGCTTGGACGGGCCTCAGACGAGGTTAACCAGGCCCGGCCCGATACCCAGCCCGGCCCGTTAATAGTCGGGCTGGGTACGTTAACGACAATGACTAGTGATTCTATAGGAGGAAACTGCCTTTTTTTTTTTTTTTCTTGTGGAGGCCAAGGTACTTGGTAATTTGGGTGTAAGTGTCAACCGATACAGAGTTGGCAAATCTCAAAAATAGCACGCACAAAAATCAAACCTACCAACTTTTGGCGGCAAGAGCCTACTCGAAAGAACGGAAATCATTATTTCTCTTTTTGCGCGCGTGCTGTCTCGGACTCGTCCATGAGCAGTAAAAAGATATGAGGATTGCTTCTGCATCCGATTTAGTAACAGAAATCCCCTCCCTCAATTCTTAAGATTGCTCTCATTCACAGCTTAGGAACCTATTACCTATTATTATATAAGCGTGATTGCTTTCTGTCACCGCGTGTGCTCTGATCACTGGGCACCCAAAAAGGGTGAAACAGAGTGCTTCTGTGAGGTAACAGCAGGTATACACTTTTTCTCAATTCCGACTGTAAGTAACGCAAGGTCTACGCTTTTCTCCAAATGGGGATCGCAGAACCGGTGCGTGAACATGATTGCGCATCTTTTCAACGCGCCGCTCGGCGAGTCAGAGACGGCGGTGGGCGTGGGGACGGTGGGGTCGTCGGAGGCGATCATGCTGGCGGGACTGGCGTTCAAGAGGAAGTGGCAGATCAAGAGGAGAGCGGAAGGGAAGCCAACGGACAAGCCCAACATCGTGACGGGGGCGAACGTGCAGGTGTGTTGGGAGAAGTTCGCCCGCTACTTCGAGGTGGAGCTGAAGGAGGTGAAGCTGAGGGAGGGCTACTACGTCATGGACCCCCTCAAGGCCGTCGAGATGGTGGACGAGAACACCATCTGCGTCGCTGCCATCCTCGGTTCCACTCTCAACGGGGAGTTCGAAGACGTCAAGCTCCTCAACGACCTCCTCACCCAGAAGAACAAAGAAACCGGGTATGTGTATGCTTAAGCTTCCCATTTTCGTAGCTTAAACCAAATCAAAAGTAATTGGCTTGTTTCTAGTTAACATTATATAGTAATGAAACTAAGTTAGTGCGCAAACATATATCCTTTCTCTCCCACATATATAACGCACTAAGATTGGTGTATGACGCATTTGCTCCCATGCCAAAGTGGTAGGTCCGGTTGAAAAGCGCGTGCAACTTTTCATCGCTTATCATTCTTCTTGTAGTGGATGGCCTTTTAATACGAAATACTATTGAAATTGCATGTGCATTTAGAAGCTTGGAGGTGACCGGTGATGGCTTTCTCGTTTGGTTAATGAATGATCATTATTTTATCGAAATAACGGGTATAGTAAATGAATTGGCCATGCAAATGACAAGGCCCAAGTCGATTTGGCGAATATTTGCAGTCTGTTGCCTTCTCGTAACTGATTGGGGCTTGGAAATTAGGTGGGACACGCCCATCCATGTGGACGCAGCCAGCGGCGGCTTCATCGCTCCTTTCATCTACCCGGACCTCGTGTGGGACTTCAGGTTGCCGTTGGTCAAGAGCATCAACGTCAGTGGACACAAGTACGGGCTCGTCTACGCGGGCATCGGCTGGGTCATCTGGCGCAGCAAGGAGGACCTCCCCGACGAGCTCATCTTCCACATTAACTACCTGGGTGCCGACCAGCCCACCTTCACCCTCAACTTCTCCAAGGGTAAGGGCACAAATCTCTTTCATTCTTACGAGGGAAACTTACATTATGTATAGTACTTAATTGGGTTGATGGTCGCTGACTCTGAAGTCATGTTAGCAACTTAATTTGTTTGAGCGTCAAGACCAATTTCTAAAGAATGGCCGCGTCCTTGTTTTATGAACCCAAGGCCATATGCTCTTCATAGGTACTTAAGGGAAAAAAAGAAAAAAAGGCCTTTTTGTGCCTTCTTTTTGTTCTGAATTAGCCGTATGAGAAACTGTCTAAAATTGGGGATTGCTGTGATGAAAATTGCAGGATCGAGTCAGGTGATTGCTCAGTACTACCAGCTCATTCGTCTTGGTTTTGAGGTGAGCGTTCGGCACTTTTTTTTTTTTTCTTTTTCTGTCATATGTTCGCCCCAGAATATAGTGTAACTAACCATGTGGGAGCATTGGGCAGGGCTACAAGAACGTCATGGAGAACTGCAGGGAGAACATGCTGGTGCTGAAGGAAGGGTTGGAGAAGACGGACCGCTTCAACATCGTGTCCAAGGACAACGGGGTGCCGCTGGTGGCTTTCTCCCTCAAGGACCATAGCCGGCACGACGAGTTCGAGGTGTCTGACTATCTCCGCCGCTTCGGCTGGATCGTGCCCGCGTACACGATGGCGCCCGACGCCCAGCACGTGACGGTCCTGCGAGTGGTCATCCGCGAGGACTTCAGCCGCACGCTGGCGGAGCGCCTTGTCCTGGACATCCAGAAGACGCTCCAGGCTCTGGACGCTCTCCCCCCGTCCAAGGTCTCCGAGGAGAAGTGCCAGAACGGCACCATCGTCAAGAAGACGGAGCTGGAGACCCAACGCGAGGTCACCAGGATCTGGAAGATGTACGTCCAGCAGCGCAAGACTGGCGTTTGCTAGTGCGTGGACGCTGCCCTTCAGCATTCCCCCATCGGTCCCCTTCCTGCCTCTGTTGTTGAATTAGGTGTCCTTTTTCTTCTTTTTTCTTGGGGTTTTGGTTACGGGAGATAATATCGTATTTTATACACTAAAGGTTGGAGCATCATTTATAATAGTGTATTGTATGTCGTTCTTTTTTACTTCTTCTTTGTTTGGGGGGAGTACGTAAACCTTTTTGGGTCTTTATGTTGTAACCAATGCTTGTAGTAGGTTGTTCATAGGATTCGGACCCAACATCTATTAAGATTAAAACCTCTGCCAGATGTTTATCCTCTCTCAAGATCTCTTGGAGGAGTCGATGGAAAAAACAAAAAACAAGTTTATATACAATTTGAATACCCGACCGGATAGAAACCACGGCTCAAAATTTCCCTTAAGATGATGGAATACAAGAAATGTTACCCGCCTAAAAGCTTGAACCTCTAAAAATTGTTAGAAGGTTGTGAGGCTAGTACTCGATACATTAATCTCTCTTCACTCAACAAACCATTAAGTATGTACATCCAACATATCTTGTCATACATGTTTAGGACGGCCAAACAATACTTGAGCCCATAGGTGGTTAGGCAGCCCGTGGTCGTGTCTTCGGCACTTGTGCATTCAAGGTACCACTGCGGTTGCCAAGGCAATTGCCGGGTATCAAGAATGGGTAGGATAAGGATTAGGGTTTAGGCTAGTTGTTCGTAAGGTGGCTACACTTTCTCTAATTTAGGAAGGTCTCCACGATTGCAATGGCTAGGGTGAGGTGGATGTTGCGGCTAGAGATGGCGGAATAAGAAAGATAGGGAGTGGAGCCGTTATAGAAAATTATGGTGCGTTGAGGTATATGGAGAGCGCATGGGGGTGTGGCTGGTTATGGTAAGTGGAAGGGAAAAGGCGCGGGAAGGTTTCCTATTTTGGCGCCAAGCGATCATGAGCTAGGATCACAGAACAGATATGGAAAGAAAGTGAAAAGGAAAGCGCGTGAGGAGTGGCTGGCTCCTACCTTTTTGGAACATATAGGAGTGGGACGCGCTAGAGGAACTTGCCTTTTCGGATGAGAGGCAAGGTGGCCCTTGATTCTCAACAATGGGGAGTTATCCATGAGGGCAGTTACCAAAGTGGACCATTGGCGGGCGAGGCAGGCTGGCCTTCCAAATATTGCGGTGGTTAGGGAGTTGCTAAATTGGGCGGACAACTATGGTTTCTCAACCCTAAACGAGAGGACTCCCAAGGATTGATTTGCCCCTCTCAATTAAAGTAATCTGAACTTCAAAAAATTAATCTACAAAAGGGCAATACTGTAATCTCACCAAAAGACGTCTGGCAGGAGCAGCTGCTCCGACCAATTTGGCATGCTACCCGCCGTTGCATAGCCGAGGTCCTTTTGGGACTAAGATCTTCGCCGTTTCAACTCCGATTCCAGCCAAACTTAGCCAGAAGTTGTGTAACTATTGGGCGAACTAGTTGGGAGTGGTTCCGCCTCAAAACTCCCTCCTATCTACTGGAAACCGCCTGTTGATCAGGCTGTAGTCGATGCGGTACCAACAAGTAGATCCGGCGGTAGGTGGCAGATCTTCGATTGCCGCCAGTTGCTTAGATCTTCGCCTGAATCTCCTACCCACAGCAGATATCGAACGAGGGTTGTCAGAGGATAGAGATCTCTTGATCAAACTCGTGAATCAACCTTGGAAATCCAAGGCTACCGCAAGAGGGAAAGGAGCGTGTCGATTCCAAAGTGCCTTTTCCCTTTGCCTGATCTACAATTTAGAACGAGTTTGCCTTTCCTCGCGAATCTAGACCATACAAGAAGAACTAGATCTAACGACTTAGGGCTTTTGATTGAAAGTACAAAGGGAGAACTGGTACTTGCCTAACTTCAAAGGATGCCGGTCATCGTCGCTACTTCAGAGGATGTCACCCAAGCGTTGGATGGCGTCTTTCTTAGCAGCCTTCCCGTCGATCAATCCCAACTTCTAATCACCCATGTGGTTCGGATGATTGCACCGTGAATTGAATGAAGCTTGCTTGTCGGGGTATGTGCATGGATTGATGATGCTCAAGGGGTTGCCTGTAGCCACTCCAAGCAATCTTCAAGCCTTAGTTCCAATCTGCTATGGAAGGGATGAGTTAAGTCAGAGAAGAGAAGGAAGAGAGGGAGGAGGCCGTTGGCTGTATCAAGAAATCTGGCACAACCGGTAGGGGTTGAAAAAGAGTCCAGCTGCCACCAGCCAAGGACAAGTGGAGAAGAAAGATCCCTCGCGGGGAAGAGAGAGGAATCGAGAGAACGAAAATCACTTCATTATGCATAAGTTGTCTAAGGTTTATACGTCCTTTATATACAGGAGAAGCATCTCAATTCACTTAACGCCTAACTCAAGACAGTACAAAGAAACTCAAGCAAAACAAGTCTAAATCATCTGAAACCGAGACGTTACAAAAGTATATACCAAAACATATTTAACGGGCATCTGGATCAAATCTGGTTTCACCCGCTCTCCATGTTCTCGGACCTTGGGGTCCGTGGGCACTTGTATGAGTTCCGCCCAAACTCGTTTGAAGTTAAGAAGTGCCATGGTTGGGCCTTGCGTGGAATGGATAAGCCCAATCGGGTGAACTTGCCTAAGTTCGCCCTAGGTTGCCTCATATGACTTGGTTGAGTCATTGCACATGGGTCGATCGGGGACAAACCAGGTCCTGGTCCACTTTCACGCTGGTCTTCAATATCCATTGAACTCGGCTCAAGCCCTGTCTCTCCCTTTTCGGCCTTAGTTTCTCCTCCCACACCTCCCACTATAGCCGTATGAGTGTTGCCCAAAGAGAACCCAAGAATCGGTTCCTTAACCTTGCCTAGGTGCCACGTGGTTCCACCCACTCGCACTAGCTTGGGCGCCTTGGTAAACACCTACGGCCATCTTTGCTCGGCCACCATCGGCCAGCCTTGGCCCGTCACCCGGCCCTACCGCAGCAACAACAACCTCAAGCTCACCCTTGGCCGCTTGCTCGCACCACGCTCAATCGAGCGCTCCTCTACATTAGCATCAGGTCCTGCCCGCCGCTTCTTTTGCTTGCACCCTTCCTTGGTCGCGCTTTGTGCCACGGCTTGCTGCTCTTGGCACCCCACGCCGGGATCAACCAAACAAAATACTAGTGCAAGCGACTGGCCTAGCGGTATTTGGCGTGCCCAGCTGCAATCCACGCTGCTTGTTAGCTCTGTATGAGTGTCTTCGACCACGCTGCCGGCTGGCTTCGACACTGCGAAAATTAGGCACGTATCAGATCCACCCTCCTTAGATCAAGCTTGACCCTAAGCTCGCGATAGACCATTTGCCTATGGGATCTGAACATGTCCTTTCTACGTTACTATGCTGACATGTTTTGGCATAGGCCCATAATCTCTAGACAATAATTATAGAGAGGTCTTGTGCTGCAAGAATAATCGTCGTGGACCTCTGTGATATACTTGGGAGATGACCCTAATTAGCCTGCCCCTAACTAGAGCTTGGTTGTCCGTCCTTTGTCTAGGACCATAGTCTCAAGGGAGGAGGCCGAGTAGTGACTTTTACTGCTCAAAAACATACTTGGGCTCTTGCGGATATATCAACATCTCCTATGGTTTGCCCCTATCGTGGGCCTGCCATATACGCCCCTCCCTTTGGCCCTCACATTGGCTTACAAAAAGCAACCGTGGGTCCTCAGTGCCACCCATGCCCAGCCACGCTTCTGCTGCAACTTCTCTTTTCAGATCTTGTATTATGGCCAAATTGGGTGACATTGGAATTCAGATTACTAAGGGACTAGGTGGTTCCCCATGCGCTTTGGCATGTAGTCCTCAACATTCGTGGTTTTTGATCTTTCCCATGGTTGGAAAAGACCTTTTTTCTTGTCGCGGCCAGGTTCTTCTTCGGTCAACCTTCCTTGAGCATCTACTAGTTTGGTTCCCGTCTTCATTAGCTCTTGGGTTGCTGCTCTTTGGAGCTTTTCCACTATGTTCTTCGTTTCTCCTCTACCACCCTTCTTCGACTTGGCCTTATCATGAGGAGTTTAGAGCTGTGGTAACAATGGTGTGCCCATGGTGGAGGTGTTATTCTCATCATTCAATAGCATGGAATAAGCTGCTCATCATTTTCAACACAATCGAGTGGTCCTTTGGTGGCAATATTTGGGCTTAAGTTTGGGACTGCACGAGATAGTAAGTACTCGGTTATCAACCCTTCGTCTAGACCCACAAGGAGTTTATTCTTCACCTCTTCATCATAGCCATTTGTGACACACAGTTTGAGCTTATCCCTTAACTGACATCAGATCAGCTCTATCCCGTCGCTAGGCATGATGCTCTCAAGAGGGGCGAGTTCATTTCTTCTTCCATCCTTTGGGCGGTTTCAACTAAAGCTTGACACATTGTGTCAATTTCTTCTAATATTTCTCTATCCATTATAAGCTCTATATTGTCGAAACACTCAGCCTTTTCTTCCATTGGCTCCGGCTGGGCACTAGTGGTAGCTAACTTTGAATTGGCTAGATCTTTTGAAGTTCGAGTGACACCCAATGTAGTAGGAGCCGTATTTTTCACCACTTGCATCTCTTGGGTAGGGGGTCCTTTCCCAAAGAGACTTTCTTATCTGCATAGGCTTGCCGATAAGCTTTTGTATTTCATGTCTTCCTTGATTTAGAGCCCATACTCGAGGTCAATAGGGTTGTGGTGTTCGTCTTATCTAGCTCACATCTATCACAATCGAAAAGGAACGAGGGAGACATTAGTGCTCTTGTCCCTTGGTTCATACATAACATTGGGGATAGGCACGAGGGTAGAACTCATTGATCTGCCTTGGGCCCTTGGGAACTCGAGCCCCCTTGCCTACTTTGCCCCTTGTTTCCATAGATCAGAATGAGCAACCCACATCCGAATCATACTAAAAATCACCCTTCTCATTTTGAGTTTGTAAATACTTTAGGTTATCATCATTCTTGCTAGATCCACATGAAGTTTCCTCTTCTTCTAGGTTCAAATGAGAAGTACCACTTCCAATATATAGTGAGTGCTGAGGTGAAATCCCAAGTCCAATGAATTCGCTCGAGTAGATTTGGGCAGTTTGTAGGGGTCTTACTCTGTAACTCACAAACACTCAATCTACTCGAGTGATTCCCATTTGTCACACATATTTCTCGGCTCATTTTATTTATCTACGGATAACTTTGAATGTTGGGGTGCCTAAACACCAAGTCACACTTATGGTTGGTTCCACTTACTATGTACACCGTCCTTGGACCTTGGTCCATTTCCGATCCATGCACCAAAACACAACCACGTGCAAATTCTCCATCTTCATAAGTGTTGAAGACCAGATTCATTTTAGACCTCTTGAGTCGAGCACCCATCTTCTCACAACTAGTCTACGAAACCAAAGACTGCCAAAATCAAAAGCACTCAAACTACCTACGTTGCCCGCATCACCCAACTTCAATTCTGTCCTGTGTGCGTCTAAGGGATGCAGACTCAGTCCCGCCTATCGCCACGGCTGCCTGGTGCCTCGGCAACTAACTCTCACTCTCGATCGAACCCAAAAGTGGGGCCTAAACTGTCGCGTCCACTTGATGCCTCGACAATGTACCCCAAGCTTAAGCACCCTAGGGTTGTGCGTTGAGCACACCCACAGTCTTGATTATTTTTCAAACAATCAGTAGACTAGCGTACAACTATTCAAAACGGTAGAATTTTGCCTTCAAATTTAGTCAGTAGTAAGGTCGGATAGTTATCTAGCTATCCTCCAAATTTGAGCTCAATCTGACCTCGAGAACCCTTTGAACCAACTTGATTTTCCTGGCAGATTGTACCTCAGACAAATTCTGTCCGCATAGCCTGTCTGGCTGAAGAAGGGCTAAGAATCCATCTTTTTTGAGAAAATCACGCCTAGTGCCCTATATGACCTTGAAGCTTCAATAGTTACGAAGTTCTTCATCAATTTTGAAATGATTTCGAGCTCATTTGCCCCTGAAAATCATATGTACAATCCTACTGACTGATAAAATAATAAACTGCTGACACTATGTTGCCGCAAATGCTAAAATCAAAACTATTATGCTACTAACTGATGTACTGAACCAAAATGACTAAAAGTTCTTGACTGTGACCACCAAGCATGCTCTGATACCAAATTGATACATTTGGTATCAACCAGTGACAATCTCAAAATAAAAATCAGCTATTTATGCCATAACTGCTAAACCCCGAGTTGCTCTGATACCAATTGATAGGACCCGGACTCAGCATCGACCAAGACATCTGCCAGATGTCGATCCTCTCCCAAAAGCTCTCAGAGGAGCCGACAAACAAAACAAAAAACAAGTTTATACATAATTTGAAAACTCGGTTGGACAGGAACCCCAATTCAAAATTTCCCCTAAGATGATGAAATACATGGAAAGTTACCTACTCAAAAGCTTGAATCTACTACAAATTGTTAGAAGGTTGTGAGACTAGTACAAGCGTGATCAATGCATGAATATTTCTCCCCACTCAATAAACCATTCAAGCATGCATATCCAACACATCTTGTCATAAATGCCTAGGACGGCCAAACCATACCCAAGCGAGTAGGTGCTTAGGCAGCTCGGGGTCGTGTCGTCGACACTTGTGCCTTTGAGATACCGCTACGGATGCCAAGGCTATTGCCTGGTATAAAGCAAAACAACCAAAACGGCTAGGGTGAAGTGGATGTTGCGGCTAAAGATGGTGGAATAAGAAAGATGGGGAATGGATCCGTTATGGAAAGTTATGACGCCTGGAGGGATATGGAAAGTGCGTGGGGGTGTGGCTGGTTATCATAAGTGGAAGAGGGAAATGCGAGAGAAGGTTTTTTATTTTAGCGCTAAGGGATCATGGGCTAGGATCTCAGAACAAATATGGAAAAAAAGGGAAAAGGAAAGCGCGTGGGGAGTGGCTGGATCCTACCTTTTTTGAAAGGATAGGAGTGAGACGTGCTAGAGGGACTAGCCTTTTCGGATGAGAGGTGAGGTGGGACTTGATTCTTGACAATGGGGAGTTACCCGTAAAAGCAGTTACAAAGTGGACCATTGGTGCGCGAGGGATGCTGCCCTTCCAAATATTGCGGTGGCTAGGGAGTTGCTAAATTATGCAAAGTAGACCGTTGGTGCGCGAGGGAGGCTGCCCTTCCAAATATTGCGGTGGTAGGTAGTTGCTAAATTATGCGGGCGGCTAGGGTTTCTCAACCCTAGACGAGAGGACTCCCAAGGACTGATTTGCGCCACTCAATTAAAGTAATATGACCTTAATAAAATTAACAACCAAAAGGCAATACAGGAATCTCATCAAAAGACATATAGTAGGTTGCTCTAACCGATTCAGCCTGCTACCCACCGTTGCATAGTCAAGGTCCTTTCAAGACCAAGATCTCTGGCATTTCAACTCCGATTTTAGCCAAACTTGGCCAGAAGTTGTGTAATCTTTGGGCGAACTAGTTGGGATTGGTCCCACTTGAAAGCTCCCACCCATCTGCTGGAAATAGCATGTTGATCAGGCTGTAGCTGCTATGGCTCCAGCGAGTAGATCCAGCTATAGGTGGCAGATCCTTGATTGTCGCCGGTTGCTTTGATCTTCTCCCGAATCTCTTACCCACAGTAGATATTGAAGGACAGATGTTGGAGGATGGAGATCTCTTGATCAAACTCGGGAATTAGCCTTGGAAATCCGAGGGAGTGCTACCCCGAGGGGGAAAGGACCGCACCGATTCCAAAGTGCCTTCTCTTGTTGCTCGATCTAGAATCTAGAACAAATTTGCCTTTCCTCGTGAATCTAAACCATACAAGAAGGACTAGATCTAACAACTTAGGGATGGTTCGTCCAGATCTTTATAAATCACCTTTGATTGGAAGTACCAAGGGAGAACGGGTACATGCCTAGCTTCAAAGGATGCTAGTCATCGAGGGATGTCGCCCAAGAGCTGGACGGCGTCTTTCTTAGCAGCCTTTCCATAGATCAATCCGAACCTCTAATCACCTGTGTGGTTCGGGTGATTGCACCATGGATTGAATGAAGCTTTTTGGTCGGGGTATGTGCATGGATTGATGATGCCCGAGGGGTTGTCGGTAGCCACTCCAAGCGATCTTCAAGCCTTAGTTCCAATCAGCCATGAAAGAGATGAGTTAAGTCAGAGAAGAGAATGAAGAGAGGGAGGAGGTCGTCGGCTCTATCAAGAAATTTGACACAACTGGTATGGGTTGAAAAAGAGTCCGGCAGCTACTGGCCAATGACAAGTGGAGAAGAAAGATCTCTCGTAGGGAAGAGAGAGAACGAAAACCACTACATTATGCATAAGATGTCTATGGTTTATACGTCCTTAAGCTTATATACAAGAGAAGCAACTCAGTTCACTTAACTCCTAACTCGAGAGAGTACAAATAAACTCAAGCAAAACAAGTCTAAAGCATCTCAAACCAAGACGTTACAAAAGTATATACAAAACATGAGTAATGGGCGTCTGGATCAAATCTGGTTTCGCCCGCTCTCCATGTTCTCGGACCTTGGGTTCCGTGGGCACTTGTTTGGGTTTCGCCCCGACTCATTTGAAGTTAAGAAGTGCCATGGTTGGGCCTTGCGTGGAATGGATTAGCCCAATCAAGTGAACTTGCCTAGGTTTGCCCAAGGTTGCCTCATATGACTTGATTGAGTCATTGCATATGGGTCGGTCGGTTATAAACTGAGTCTTGGTCCACTGTCACGCTGGTCTTCAATCTCCACTGAACTCGGCTCAAGCCCTGTCTCTCCCTTTTCGACCTTAGTTGCTCCTGCCGCACATCCCACTGCAGTTGTGTGAGTGTTGCCCAAAGGGAACCCAAGAGTCGGTTCCTTAACTTTGCCTAGGTGCCGCGTGGTTCCACCCACTCGCGCGCTCTTGGGCGCCTTGGTCGACACCTGCGTCCTTCTTAGCTCGGCCACCAACGGCCAGCCTTGGCCCGTTGCCCTACCTTGCAGCAACGCCAACAACCTCAAGCTCACCCTCGGCCATTGGTTACTTGCCCTTGCCACGCTCGGCCGAGCACTCCTCGGCGTTAGCAGCAGTACCTGCCCACTGTTCCTTGGCCGTGCATTGTGTCGTGGCCTGCTTCTGTTGGCGCCCCACGTCGGGGTCAACCTCTCAAGATACTAGTGCTAGCAGCCGGCCTGGCGGTATTCGGCACGCCTAGCTGTAGTCCACGCTGCTTGTCAGCTCTCTACGAGTGTCCTTAGTCACGCTGCCGGCTGGCCTCGACACTGCCAAAATTAGGCACGTATCAGTTGCGTAACAGGAGAAGCAGGGAGAAGAGAGAGAGTTTCATTTCGCTCCCAGAGGTAGGACACGGGAGGAGTTAGTTAAGTGTGAAGATGGTAGGTTTTTCTTAAAATTGGCCTGGGTGGTAGCCTCCTCCATCCCCTTCCTCTTACGCCATGCTGCCTTGGCCCGGCCTACTCATTGGGGGCCAGCGGTTCCAATAATGTGGAACGTTTGAAAGTTAATGCATTATATAAATTTTTAAGGTATTACGTTAATTTGCCCTCATAAAATGCAAGTTTATTTTACGGAAGAATGTTTGTGTCACGGGTTGACAACTTCGGCCCGTGCGGCGCGGCAAGAACCTGATTGCCGCAAGCCTTCAAACCACCGAACGGGGCGCAAAAGTAGTTTGAGAAAACAAGTGTATAAAGAATGCTTGTGAATAAAGAAATCTCGCAATGTATTCGCTTGAAGAATTAGTACATCACGAGAAAGATAAGTAAGGAGAATGATCTCGACTTTACTTATGTAGGATGGCCGAGGCCGCTTACAGGATTCCCATGCCGACCATCCAAAACAAGAAATCCCAATATTTGACACTTAGACCGGTGGGAGGGTACTCCCTTACAAGTAAACATGCATAAGCAAATGACTCAACATAAGCAAAGGAAGTACAATGCAAAACAAAGCAAAGGACTGTACAGACTCCCAGACACAGGGGAACAGGCTTTCCCCTTTCAAGTTAAACGCCGTCCTCGGCGCCAGCAGTTTCATGATAGGCCTTGACTTCCAGCAGGTAGCGTTGCTTCATGCGGAATGCATACTCCCAGGTGGGGTTGTGTTCGCCTATCCACTTCACTTGGTACTTCTTTGGCTCCCCCAAATAGTTTGTCTTATGCCGAAGAATTTCTTCCATCCGACGGTCCGCCGCTCGCTTGGTCGGCGGGGCTCGCTGCAGGATCGGGTCTCGTTCTGGAACGCTTCGCTCAGGGTCTTCCTCATCGACATAGAAGGGCTTCAGGTTACAAACATGGAACACTGAATGCACCTTAAAGTCTGGCGGCAAGTCTAGCTTGTAGGCTAGCTTTCCGATTCTCTTCAGCACTGTGAAGGGTCCCTCATACTTGCGGATCAATGACCGGTGTCGACCACGGAAAATGCCCGTGCGATCAGTGTAGAGCTTTACGAGGACTTGATCACCCACCCGGAATTCCATTGGCCTTCGATTCCGATCTGCAAACTTTTTCATCTTTTTGGCGGCCTTGTGTAAGAACGCCTTAGCCATTTCCGTCTGGTCCTGCCAATCGCGAACGAACTGGTAGGCAAAAGTGGGTCTTCCCTTTTCTTGGGCTGCAAGGGTATGTGGCATCAACGGTTGTTGTCCAGTGGCTATTTCGAATGGACTATGTCCAGAAGACTCGCTCTTCTACAAATTGTAGCAAAATTGAGCTACATCCAACAATTTCACCCAATCTTTTTGATTCGCACTGACATAGTGTCGAAGGTATTGTTCCAACAATCCGTTGATTCGTTCAGTTTGGCCGTCCGTTTGAGGGTGAAAACTTGTTGAGAATAATAAATCCGAACCCAACAAACGAAATACTTTGCGCCAAAATTTTCCTGTGAAGCGAGCGTCCCGATCATTGACAATGCTTTTCGGTACGCCCCAATGCTTGACAGTATGCTTCACGAACAACTCGGCCGTCTTTTCCGCGGGACATTCTTTAGAGGCTGGGATAAAGGTGGCATACTTTGAAAATCTATCCACAACCACAAGGATGGAGCTGAAGTCGTCAACTTTGGGCAAGCTGATGATGAAGTCCATGGAGAGGCATTCCCATGGACGTTCTGGAATAGGAAGAGGCTCCAGGAGGCCGGCAGGCTTCTGGTTTGTTCCCTTGTCCTGCTGACAGACCAAGCATGTTTTCACATATGCTTCAACGTCGTCGCGCATCTGTGGCCAGTAGTAGCCACGTTCGAGCAGTGCCAGTGTCCGCTCCTGGCCAGGATGGCCAGCCCACAATGAGTCATGACGCTCCTTTAGCAACTCTCGTCGGAGATTGCCCCATCTTGGCACGAACACTCGTCCGCCCTTTGCCATCAAAAGTCCATCTTGTAGCCAAAATCGTCGCGTCTTTCCTGCCTCCGTTGTTTCGACCAAGTGCTTGGCCACTGGGTCCTGCTTCATGCCTTCTCGAATCCGCCCGAGAAGAGCACCCTCGAGTTGCGCTTCGGATGATGTTGTCCGGGTAGCTGCCAACTCCGCCTTCCGACTCAGTGCATCGGCTACGACGTTTGTCTTCCCTGCCTTATATTCCAAGGCAAAATCGAATTCTGCAAGGAATTCCTGCCATCGAGCTTGCTTCGGACTCAACTTCTTTTGAGTCTGGAAGTAGCTTGTAGCTACATTATCAGTCTTTACCACGAATTGGGACCCCAATAAGTAATGCCTCCATGTGCGAAGACAATGAATAATGGCCGTCATTTCCCTTTCATGCACGGAGTACCGTCGCTCTGCGTCTTTCAGCTTCCGACTCTCATAGGCAACTGGATGACCTTCCTGCATCAAAACTCCACCAATGGCAAAATCTGATGCATCCGTGTGGACTTCAAATTTCCTTGTATGGTCGGGCAACCTGAGCACAGGCTCCTGCGTCCGGGCCCTCTTCAACTTGTCGAAGGCATCTTCTTCGAGCTCTTCCCAAGCCCAAGTTCGGTTTTTCTTCAACAAATCAGTGAGAGGCGTAGTTATCAAAGAATACCCTCAATGAATCGTCGATAGTAATTTGCCAAACCAAGAAAAGAACGTAGTTCCGGTACATTGGTTGGCGGTTTCCAGTCTCGAATTGCCCTCACCTTTTCTATGTCCATTTGCAGCTGACCTTTTCCCACAATGTGACCGAGAAAACTGATTTCCGATTGGCCGAATAGGCACTTCTTGCGCTTCACATAGAGTTCGTTTTCCTCTAATACCTTGAACACTGTTCGCAAGTGTTCCACATGGTCCCTCATGGAGCTGCTGTACACTACAATGTCATCAAGATAGACTACCACGAACTTATCTAAGTACGGATAGAATATCTTATTCATTAGAGTCGAAAAAGTGGCTGGGGCATTCGTCAACCCGAACGGCATTACCAAGAATTCAAAGGCACCGTAACGAGTGACGCAAGTGGTCTTTGGCTCGTCGCCATCAACAATCCGAACTTGCCAATATCCTGATCTGAGGTCTAACTTGGAAAACACTTGAGCTTTACCTAGTTGATCAAACAGATCTGCAATCAAAGGTAAGGGGTACTTGTTCTTCACCGTTACCTTGTTCAATGCTCGATAATCCACACATAGCCTTTTGGAGCCGTCATGCTTCGCTTGAAATAACACTGGTGCACCAAAAGGAGCTTTGGAGGGTCTGATTATACCTCCAGCTAGCATCTCGTCCAACTGTCGCCGAAGTTCTCTTAATTCTGCAGGGGCCATTCGATATGGTGCCATTGCCGGGGGTTTGGCACCAGGAAGGAGTTCGATGGCATGATCCACCTCACGTCGAGGTGGCAGCCGTCTAGAGAGCTCCGCGGGCATTGTTCCTGCGAATTCCGCTAAGACAGGCGCAAGCGCCTCTGGGACCAAACCAGGGGAGTCATTAGTCACTTCCCTGATTGCCACCAAGTACGTTTCTTCGCCGTGCTTGAGGCCTTTCTTCAACTGAAGGGCAGATATCATTGCGGCTTTTCCCTTATCCCTCTTTATCGATGTTACTGGAACCATACAAGGAGACTTTTCATCCATGATACTGATACTGCGTAGGTGCGGCATTGGGACAATTTTCGCAGTACTGAGGAGCTCCATGCCTAGGATCATCCGGAAATCATCCATCGGGACCACCGAGAAGTTGGCCCTTCCTGACCAACTCTCAATCTTCACAACCGCATCCCGGGCCACTCCGTGGATGGGTTTGGCCTCTGAGTTCACCGCCTTCATGCGTAACTCTCCCCTCTCAAGGGTTAGGCCTAGTCTCCTTGCCTCCTCAACTGAGACAAAGTTATGTGTGGCTCCCGTGTCTACCATAGCCAGGGTATACCTTCCATTTACCAGGATTTCCAAGTACATGAGATCGTTAGAAGGTGTTGCTGTTACCTTCACTTTTTCCTCCCTTTTTATGGTGTTCAGAACTTGAAGTGCACCCATTTTTGGTCCTTCCCCTTCTTCACCTTGTACCGCATTAGCAGATTGCCTTGAAGAGCTTGCTTGATTGTCCCTGTTTCCACGCTTTGGACATTGCCTTCCTAAGTGATTGCCATCACAAAAGCAACATTTCAACACTCTATTCTGAGAGTTGTCGTTTCTGTGAAAGAAAGTTCTTCTTTCGACTTGGCGCTGAGTTGATGGTTCATCTTTCCGTTCCCTTCGATCATCTTTCTTTCCTCCATGGTCAGGCTTCCTCGACGGCTTGAAGGCGTTAGTGTAGCTCTTGCGCTGAGTATCAGCCAAACGTTCTGCTACTACATAAGCGTCCTCCAAGGTCTCTGGATTACTCCTTTCCACTTCGGATTGTGCCCACGACTGAAGTCCCAAAATGAACTAGTTCAATTTATCTTGTTCTTGCATATCTGGCACATCTAACATCAGCCTTTGATAGGCCCTCACGTAATCTCGCAAGGATCCGGTATGTTTTAATTCACCAACCATCCGATAGGCATGGCGTGTCGCATTCGGAGGCATGAAGTAAGTTCTCAACTCTCGCTGAAAATCATCGAAAGTGTCTATTGTGCAGATCCCCTTTTGAATGTCGAGCCTTTTCCTTCTCCACCATGCCACAGCATCGCCCTCTAGCAACATAGCCGCAGTCTTGACTTGAAGGTCGTCCCCCATAACGCCTTGCAAGTCCAAGTAGTACTCCACTTGAAATAAAAAGTTGTCGATCACTCGACTATCCCGAGTTCCATTGTATTTAGCGGGTCTCTGAACGTCGACCCTCGCTGGCTGATCGTCACCTACACCTACAGAGATTTGACGCTGTAGTGTGCGGTTCTTTACCTGAAGTTCCTTGACTTCAGCCTGTAACGCGGTCACTGTGTCCGTCAGTGCCCGATTCATGGCCACTAGGTCGGTCATTTGTTCCCGTAGTACCTTCATCTCGTCCTTCATTTCCCCGAAGGACTCAGCTGCATTACCCAACGCTTCTTCATGAGTAGTTACGTCGGTAGCCAGCTTGTTCACCATCTCGGTCAGGTCTTCCTGACCCTGGGATGTACCCATCTCGTTGGAATGGGCTACCCCCTTGCCCTTGGCACTTCGCAGATTATATTGAGTCGCCAGGGCTTCTTCCTCTTCGATCAGCGATCGTCGAAGGTCTCTTTCGATCAACGATCGTCGGCGTGTAGTTCTACACCGACTATCCAACCGCTTCCCCAGATTGCCGAACCTGTCTCTGATACCAGTTGTCACGGGCTGACAACTTCGGCCCGTGCGGCGCGGCAAGAACCTGATTGCCGCAAGCCTTCAAACCACCGAACGGGGCGCAAAAGTAGTTTGAGAAAACAAGTGTATAAAGAATGCTTGTGAATAAAGAAATCTCGTAATGTATTCGCTTGAAGAATTAGTACATCACGAGAAAGATAAGTAAGGAGAATGATCTCGACTTTACTTATGTAGGATGGCCGAGGCCGCTTACAGGATTCCCATGCCGACCATCCAAAACAAGAAATCCCAATATTTGACACTTAGACCGGTGGGAGGGTACTCCCTTACAAGTAAACATGCATAAGCAAATGACTCAACATAAGCAAAGCAAGTACAATGCAAAACAAAGCAAAGGACTGTACAGACTCCCAGACACACTCCTAGACAC
Source organism: Nymphaea colorata (assembly GCF_008831285.2). Taxonomy (NCBI): domain Eukaryota; kingdom Viridiplantae; phylum Streptophyta; class Magnoliopsida; order Nymphaeales; family Nymphaeaceae; genus Nymphaea; species Nymphaea colorata. The sequence goes on along the minus strand of NC_045147.1, from coordinate 9,673,806 downwards.
AGGGGAACAGTTTGACTGATGTACACAAGGTGTCAAAGATTTGGTGGTCGTTTGGGTAAGACACATTGTTTTAGGGGTGTTTGTGGTTTTAAATTTTGATTTTAGGATGAAAATTTTAAAAACAAAATTCTACATTAAATTAGAATTAGAATGAAAAATTTGGTTTTAGTTTTCTTTATGTTGATGGTTTAGAATTTTGATTAATTGAAAATGATGTGTTTAATAAAACAAGTATTAAAATTCTAAAATTGATGAAATAAAACCATCATGACATGGGCCCAAAAAGAGAGATGAAAAAAATTCTAGAATTCTGTAGACATGATTCCATCCCCTAGAGTAGAATGACAAAGAATTTTAATTCAAGAATAAGTTTATAAATTTGCAATCAAACTTGTTTGATAACAAAATTCCTAATTCATAAAAAGAAATTTAATTCCATAATTGCACAATTCTGGCGAAAAAAAAAGGGACTCCTACTCAATGCGGGAATGGATGAGGGCTCTTTACGAGGTTTCAGTCAATTGTAGACGGTAGCATCATAGATAATTTATATGACGTCGAAAAACCATGAACCGAAAGGTCGTCCAACTATTGGAGAAAGCCACAACCAGTAAGGATTAGTTAATAATGCTAAGATGCCGTTGTTGCTTTGAACAATGCCAGTATTGTGTCGGCCGAAACTACCTTTAAAAAAAAAACGAATATGGTAGGGTGCCAAAGACCACTATTTTGAGACGTTTAACAATCTAATGTAACTACAGACTATTGCAAACGTTTTTTAGTTCATTTACTGTTACAAATATCAGGAAGAATAAATCACATGCTTGTATATATATGTATATAATTTGAAATCATGTAAAGGTGAATGTTTTCTAAAATTAGAAATACTAAAACAAGAATCATAAAAGTAATAAGAAATCTACTTCAATGTCACAGAAAATACTACTTATTGGACATCAGCATGCAATTTATAAGTAATAGAAAGTCATGAACAACACCAGCTCAAGAATACACCATTCACACCTTCTACTATTTACAAGTGTCACCTTGAACATGAAATCTTAATACATGGTTGTAGTTCTTCTAAATTACTACTAATCTGGCAGTCCGACGCGTTCATCACATGGATTTTCCAAAGCTTCTCAATTGCATCCCTTTGTCCTATAGTAATACATCTATCAATGCTACCATAAACAAGCACCAAAACATCAATCACTGTTTGGGCAAGATGGTCAAATTCAAAGATATACATCATAAGCTAGCATCCAACAACAGGAACCAAATGTATGCTACAGAAAAAACGAATAAGCATATATCAGCGCTGAACAATCGAATGGATATTTATTAAAAGGTAAATACGATTAAAGCATGCAAGGGAACTTTTATGCTGATGGGCGACAATGTATGCGTACAATTAGAGCTTCTCCTTGTGCCATCACAACAAGAGCATATGTTTTTAGTGACAACAAATACCAGAGCTAAAATCACAAAAAACTGTCACTAAAAACAGTTAACAATGGTTCGAAATTGTGCCTACAAATGTTAAATACCATGCTGATTAACTTTGTGCTTAGAAACTATTACGCACAACCTTTTTTTAGCGATGGTTTTTCTATACCCTTTAAAAAAATATAACATAATAGGTATATTATACAGTTACATCCTAGCCACAAAAAAATGCATCTGGCCTGCTAGATATATGAAACATGCATATACAGTGACATGACAATACAATAAAAAGGGCTATTAACCACTGCCAAAATTGTGGCCTAAAGACCTAAAAACCATGGCTGAAAGTATTTTCAACCATGGTCTTCTTTGTGGCTGTTAAGTAAAGTGACTTTGGCAATAGTCCTTGTGGCTATTGCTCTTTTGTCAAGGTTTTGACCATGGTTGTTTCATCTACTAGCTAGCCACGGTTTACCTAGACCAACACCCATGGTTTTGACTGTACCAATCACTTAAAATAGCCACAGTTTTTATGCAGTAACCATAAAAAAACCATCCCTATTGTAGTTATTCTACCTTTTGTTTTACTATGTATATATATATATATATATATATATATATATATATATAAGAGAGAGAGAGAGAGAGCACAAAAAGATTGCATTATAAAAGAAATTATTTACACATTTCAAAATTAATACATAAAAATATTACAAAACAAGGAAGTGCTTATTCAAAAAGCTCCTCCAAAAGGCCTTTGAAGCACAATAAGGGGCTAGTACGACAACCATGTGACATATATACACAAAACATGAACGTATGTAAAATATGGAAATGCAAATCATCATCTCATTGAACGTGATAATGTATAGGAGGGAAATCCTGGTGCCATATTATTTCTTTAGTCTCTTGCGTATCTATTTAGGCTTTCTTCAGAAAAACTAAACAGTCAATGAATAAGCAACCTGCTGAGTTTTGGAGCTACATTTTATATAAGCTGCAGCACCTATATGCTTTCTAAGCTCCTCCTAAAACAAGTACAAAATTGATTAGAAGATGAAGGATAATGGTCTCACCACCATATATATATATATATATATGCAGAAATCCACCATTATGGCCTCTCAAAATCAAACACATGGTTATATACTTAAATCACTTACAAAATAACAGGGAAGGACCACTTAAAATAACGAAATTTAGTGGCCTTAACCTACTGTAATCTTCTTGGCCTATCAATGTTCCCTTCTCCAGTTAGTAAAGTTCAGTCAGATAAAGGGCTTGAAAAAAAAAGCAGCCAAGAAGTCCTTCCTCTACCAACTGTAAAGCCTAGAATACACGAGCCTCTATCTCTAAGTGATGGCATATGCTCATAGAATACACGAGCCTTTTTTTCTAATGGTAGCATATGCTCATAACTTATAAACAGGAAGAGAACATTTCGTAATGTTAAATGCAAGGAAATCGCCCTTACCAAAAAGACATGAAAAAAACCAAAAAGAGTCTACAACTAATGTTCTAGATGCAAAACAGACATCTGAACTAATATCACAATCCTAAGCTAAGAAAGAAGATCGGGATATATAATTTAAAATAAAAAATACTTAGATATGATGATAAGTTTAATGGAGACAAATGGAAGTGCATGGCAACTGCTAGGTAAAGTATAAAATGATGATTGCATTATTATCAAAGAACCAATACATGTAATACAACTATGCATGAAAGGAAATCTTCAACGTAAAATTGGAAATAGACGTCTACGAAGAATGTAAGCAACCGTGATGCAAAACACTGCTGACTTCAAGGGATCTTCCCAAGAAAAAATGGAAGATGATTCGTCAGCTTAATGAAAGGAAAGAGTAATTCCTACATTTAGTTAGACCAAGAACATCTATCAAAGTGCCTATACAGGCTGTTAGGAAGAAAAGCTAGGAACAAGATCAATACAAGGCGGCAAATTATCTGCTGAAATAGAGGATCGTTAGATACAACTGTTATAGTCAGACGAGCATGCATGTGCTCACAAGTGTCCAATACCTTCTAGAGATCATTCTTTATTTTCAATGACCATCTGCGAACAAAAACAAACATCAAAATAAGTTTTGTGGTGAGCAATGGAACTGAAGAGAAACATTTCTATGTCAAAATGAACATAATTCTACTAGATACTATATGCGGGAACATTTTGCTTCACATGATAACACAATTACAATTTTTTTGTTGCACACAACAATAGAAGAGAAAAAAAAAGGTTATCACCATGCAGTTTATTGATGAAAGATCACGAGAGGCTTAAAGTTTAAACCATATCCAAAAAGGAAATTTAAACATGAAACAAAACCAAAATAATAATGAAGAAAAGAAATTTTAATCAACCTCGTTCAACCAAAGGCAACCACTATTTGGCGTTGCTTTGCTTAGCAACATTCACAGCTAAGTATTTGACTACCATCCATAGAGTTCAAGCACTAGCATATATTTGAGGTTGTTAGCACCATCTCTTCTTTAACAAGATATTTTTTTCTCCTTAATTTCATATTTCAGTTTCCATGAGAATAAGATCTTTCAATTCTCTATTTTTCATCATAATAATGTTCTTTGATATCTGCCATCTAGCATTTGGAAGAAGCAGCCACATGGTCGGTAGCACTAATCATGATGATTCTATTGGAGCTACAATTGATCCATTTGCTCACAACAATACTGATGCCATAACTAACCATTTATTGTTAAAGCTTCGAGAACTGCAACATCCTATCTGGCTACAATAATATGCAATAAAAGAACATGTAGTGGACTTATTTTTCTTGCGAGCCATAACTTTTGTGTTCCACCTAAATGAAGCTTTTCTCTTGAATAGGAAAGGTGAAGAATTCTAGGATAGGGGAGGATGCCACAATAACAAATATGGGATTTAGGAACAAGTCCGTACGAATGGTTTGGCACCCGTTCCCGAGTCCAGCTTACATTTTATAATCTTTTGATGTCCCTCAATTCTCTTCTCGTTTCGTTTTCCCCTCTCCACCTTTGATGAACTCCTGTTTATATCATACTCGTTATATCTCGATTGCTTCTGGTTTGGTTCATTCACTCTACCTCTCTTTCTCTCTCTCTCTCTCCATCTTTGGCTACGAGAGTCTTAGGGCAAAGCAGACCATTCGGTCTGAACAAGCACAATCAGCTACCTACGCTTTGGTGGAGTCCAACTCCCGTGACATGGCTGAGGATGTAAAAATGAGGTGAAGCAACGCCGAAACTGGTTCCTTATTGTCAATCTCAAGTTTATCTAATTTTTACTTCCCATAACCTCGGTTGTTCACTTTCTGTCTCTCTTCTGGGCGATACCTGATCATGTGCAGAAATTGACTATTCCATCAGTAGTAGAGGTTGATCATTCTATCATCGGGCTAGGTTTTTCCCTAACCTACAAAAGTTATCATTCTATCGTCATTGTTCACTCATGAGGAGAAGCTAACCATTCCTTCATTGATCAGTCCTTCAAAGAAGCTAGGTTTTTTGCACTTTCTCTTAATCCCATTCAGGTGTATCCTCACGAGTAGAAGCGTTGGTTGCAGAAGTTGATCATTCCTTCGTTGAGGCCAGATTTTTCTGCCATCAGTTTTCGTCCCGGCCAGAAATCTCTCTCTCTCTCTCTCTTGTTCGTGAATATCCTGAAGCTGATCATTCCCTCATCGAGGCCGAGGCTGTCCTGTCCTCCTACATGGCAACCTTGGAACACAATTAAGCTATCCCTACTCTCGCTCGATCTGCTTCTCTCCCTCTCAATCAGTTGACAATCCTTGCCTCTTTCCTTCCCGATCTATCAAAGGGTTCCTAATTCCTCTTTTAATATTTTTGCTCTCTTGCTCACAAAACGACTTGTTGACCTAGGTTACCATGCACAAGATTGATTCTTGGTCTATTGGATTTGGCAGAGGTTTGCTTAATCCAGCAGTGCTAAGCCGCTAACTGTGGAAGACAAATATGTTGAGGGATTTATTAAGAAAGTTTCAGGTAAATTCTAACGCCTTGTTTGGATGCTAAGCCCTTAAAGCCTGGTTTCTTCAAAACATGGTTTTGTAATCTAGGTTTTAAAACCTGGTTTTTGTGTTTGGATGCCAACACAAAGACCAGGTTTTTTCTTTTTAAACCTGGTTTTGTTTGGATGACAAAAACCTGGTTTTTAACTGTGGTTTAAAAACTACTTTCAGCTGAATCTTTAGTACAGTTATTACAATTAACAAATTACAAATAACCACTTACTTTTCAGTATCAAAACAACCTATACCATACCAATAAAATAGCATGAAAAGCTCTATCTATAACCAGAAAACAATGCATAAACAACACACAAATTTTTGGGGTTATTGACAGAAAATGAAACGAAATTTTTCCACAGATATCGTGCTACACCCTCCACCCATTGACTGCACTTTTATTTTGCCATGCTTCTCTGCTAGTGTCAAAAATGATGCAACTGCAATCTTTGATAGAACCTGAAATGCACATGGCAAATTTCACACGTTAGCTGCAAGACAATTAATATAATGACCATTAGCTATATCTATTGCAATGACAATAATGAAGAAGCAAATTCTGTATAATGACAAATGTAGTTTAAAGTCGATCATGCAACTTCAGTTTTCATAGGTCATATTTGCAGTTGAATGCTTCCATTATGCTTAATGGAAATAGACTAATATATTAATAAAGAAAACTAGCTACATGAATGCACATGCAATGATTTTATCGTTAGAAAAAGGCTTCTGTAAAGAAGTCTAGACATAACAATTATACCTCCACAGGTAACATTAACAATTCAAATTCCTCTCTTCAATCCAAATATTTATTTACCAAAAATAAGGTACAAGAAGTTTCTTCAAATGAAGTCTAGTTGTAATATATTCAGAAATATTAACTATTGGCTGATGCATTGAGAGACATTAAGCGCATATAATCAATATTCAGCATGATGAGATCACTTTACGATCTAGAACAAGCAGAACCACAAGCTGCTCAGCTTGATTCATACTCCCACTTTGATCCATGAAAAAAAAAACCAGAAACTCATCCTCAAATTACACAACTGACAATCCAAGTCGAAGCCTAATAGGCTAAGTAAATCTAAGGACTACGAACTGGTTATAAGTTATTTGATCAACTTAATTAACAAAATGCCACAATGTGAACATAGATTTTTTAAAAGAAAGATAACAGAGTCTAATCAAATCGAGACTATGACAAAGACCTGCAAATCCTGTCAAGAAGAGAAGATAGAAGCCTTAGAGCATAATAACACAATAACAATTTACTCCAACTTGCAAGCAAGAGAAACTTACTTCAATCTCTAAGTAGAACTTATCAGATGAAAGGCTTAATTTCAGCTTCTCCATTCTTAGTTAATGTTGACCCTTTAACCCCAAGTTTGAAGTATAATTCAGGAATACTTGGAAAAGGCATCATGTTAGAATATACATCAAAACATGCAACTAAAAGATGTTTATCCACCCTGAATTATGCAAAAGTACATGCAGAAATTTGCAATTTTCAAGAGGCACAAATGCAAAACTCATTAAAACTTAAATCCAGTACCTAAAAAACCAACTTTATTGTCATACATCAAATTCAACTTAATAAAATCTCAAGTAATTCCAGTACAATGAAGCAGGATTTCAAATTGCTAACAGCATGCATAGGCATTCACTACATGCAATTCAAAAGGATGCAACCACTCGCACATGGCGAATATGTTGTTGCATGTAGGTTGTATGTACATACCTTCACCCATTTTAAAATCTCACTACCCTCAGATTGTCCTTGAGATAAACAAACTGTACTACAAAGTGTTAACTATTAAGGTCATAGACTGGGAAAAACAAGGAAGGAAAAATAAAGAGTAGCCAAAGATAAAATTTAGGGCACAAAGAGCAACATTATAAGTGCAGTTGGGTGCAGAATGGTTGCCACAAGTGTGGCAGTTGAGACCACAATTCTACTTAACATACTATATAGTATGATGCATCCCTAAGTAGCATAATTATGAAGAAAGCAATAAAGTCCACTCCAAAGCTAGTTTTAAGGGATAGCTACACTGCAGGAAGTGTAATTTAGGCTATAACACCATTCCCCACCCCAAAAAAAAAGTACAAACCCCTACAAAATGATGACAAAAAGAAAATCCTTTTGTTTTAATTTAAAGCTTAAAATTCATATTCATCATGAAGGCCATTTGCAGAAGAGATATTTCTCATTTTCTTTTGTAATATTTGTATGTTAATAAATGAGAAAATCAAACAAATACGTAGCAGAGGACAGTAAGATCATTAATATAATGTATTTAACTAGAACAAAAAATTTTAATGGCACATAACCACAATAGATCTACCATCAGCCTCTTAAACATAATCTCAATGAGATCAATATGAAATACAGATATGGCTTCTATGAAATAAAATGCATAGTTATTAGGGCAAGAAGCAATGGTAATTCTAGAAATCCTAACCTCCTTAATAAAACAAATTTGCTAAGATATATGCAAAAAGCAAAGCCTTATTGTGTCCTTGAAATCTTATTGTGACATGCTTGACAAACAAAACGAGAACAATTTTATTTTTAGATATTTAAAACTAGAGCAGAACTTGATGCAAGTGCTATTCAGTTGCAACTCAATATATAGGAGAGTGAATGCAATGTAGGTCAACCATGTGCAGATTTCTATCTACAACATATGTTATCAAGATAACTCAAAACTGAAATAATACATGTTGAACATCATAATTAATAATTTTTTTTGAATAATTTATGTTTTTGTTATAACTAATTAGAAAATTAATACAAATACAATTACTAGTTGCCTCATGGAAAAGCAAATCATTCATGTGGTGGAGCAAATAAGTGGCTTGATGTTGGAAGGAATGGTAATGTGTTATGTTCAACTGAGTCATATTGTCCTACCACAACAAAAGATATTCCATGCAGTAGTGGGCATTGGATTCATCTTAACCTTTACTTGGATTTTGATTTGGCATCACCCTGAATTATGCAAAAGTACATGCAGAAATTTGCAATTTTCAAGAGGCACAAATGCAAGACCCATTAAAACTTAAATCCAGTACCTAAAAAACCAACTTTATTGTCATACATCAAATTCAACTTAATAAAATCTCAAGTAATTCCAGTACAATGAAGCAGGATTTCAAATTGCTAACAGCATGCACAGGCATTCACAACATGCAATTCAAAAGGATGCAACCACTCGCACATGGCGAATATGTTGTTGCATGTAGGTTGTATGTACATACCTTCACCCATTTTAAAATCTCACTACCCTCAGATTGTCCTTGAGATAAACAAACTGTACTACAAAGTGTTAACTATTAAGGTCATAGACTGGGAAAAACAAGGAAGGAAAAATAAAGAGTAGCCAAAGATAAAATTTAGGGCACAAAGAGCAACATTATAAGTGCAGTTGGGTGCAGAATGGTTGCCACAAGTGTGGCAGTTGAGACCACAATTCTACTTAACATACTATATAGTATGATGCATCCCTAAGTAGCATAATTATGAAGAAAGCAATAAAGTCCACTCCAAAGCTAGTTTTAAGGGATAGCTACACTGCAGGAAGTGTAATTTAGGCTATAACACCATTCCCCACCCCAAAAAAAAAGTACAAACCCCTACAAAATGATGACAAAAAGAAAATCCTTTTGTTTTAATTTAAAGCTTAAAATTCATATTCATCATGAAGGCCATTTGCAGAAGAGATATTTCTCATTTTCTTTTGTAATATTTGTATGTTAATAAATGAGAAAATCAAACAAATACGTAGCAGAGGACAGTAAGATCATTAATATAATGTATTTAACTAGAACTAAAAATTTTAATGGCACATAACCACAATAGATCTACCATCAGCCTCTTAAACATAATCTCAATGAGATCAATATAAAATACAGATATGGCTTCTATGAAATAAAATGCATAGTTATTAGGGCAAGAAGCAATGGTAATTCTAGAAATCCTAACCTCCTTAATAAAACAAATTTGCTAAGATATATGCAAAAAGCAAAGCCTTATTGTGTCCTTGAAATCTTATTGTGACATGCTTGACAAACAAAACGAGAACAATTTTATTTTTAGATATTTAAAACTAGAGCAGAACTTGATGCAAGTTCTATTCAGTTGCAACTCAATATATAGGAGAGTGAATGCAATGTAGGTCAACCATGTGCAGATTTCTATCTACAACATATGTTATCAAGATAACTCAAAACTGAAATAATACATGTTGAACATCATAATTAATAATTTTTTTTGAATAATTTATGTTTTTGTTATAACTAATCAGAAAATTAATACAAATACGATTACTAGTTGCCTCATGGAAAAGCAAATCATTCATGTGGTGGAGCAAATAAGTGGCTTGATGTTGGAAGGAATGGTAATGTGTTATGTTCAACTGAGTCATATTGTCCTACCACAACAAAAGATATTCCATGCAGTAGTGGGCATTGGATTCATCTTAACCTTTACTTGGATTTTGATTTGGCATCACCCTGAATTATGCAAAAGTACATGCAGAAATTTGCAATTTTCAAGAGGCACAAATGCAAGACCCATTAAAACTTAAATCCAGTACCTAAAAAACCAACTTTATTGTCATACATCAAATTCAACTTAATAAAATCTCAAGTAATTCCAGTACAATGAAGCAGGATTTCAAATTGCTAACAGCATGCACAGGCATTCACAACATGCAATTCAAAAGGATGCAACCACTCGCACATGGCGAATATGTTGTTGCATGTAGGTTGTATGTACATACCTTCACCCATTTTAAAATCTCACTACCCTCAGATTGTCCTTGAGATAAACAAACTGTACTACAAAGTGTTAACTATTAAGGTCATAGACTGGGAAAAACAAGGAAGGAAAAATAAAGGGTAGCCAAAGATAAAATTTAGGGCACAAAGAGCAACATTATAAGTGCAGTTGGGTGCAGAATGGTTGCCACAAGTGTGGCAGTTGAGACCACAATTCTACTTAACATACTATATAGTATGATGCATCCCTAAGTAGCATAATTATGAAGAAAGCAATAAAGTCCACTCCAAAGCTAGTTTTAAGGGATAGCTACACTGCAGGAAGTGTAATTTAGGCTATAACACCATTCCCCACCCCAAAAAAAAAGTACAAACCCCTACAAAATGATGACAAAAAGAAAATCCTTTTGTTTTAATTTAAAGCTTAAAATTCATATTCATCATGAAAGCCATTTGCAGAAGAGATATTTCTCATTTTCTTTTGTAATATTTGTATGTTAATAAATGAGAAAATCAAACAAATACGTAGCAGAGGACAGTAAGATCATTAATATAATGTATTTAACTAGAACTAAAAATTTTAATGGCACATAACCACAATAGATCTACCATCAGCCTCTTAAACATAATCTCAATGAGATCAATATAAAATACAGATATGGCTTCTATGAAATAAAATGCATAGTTATTAGGGCAAGAAGCAATGGTAATTCTAGAAATCCTAACCTCCTTAATAAAACAAATTTGCTAAGATATATGCAAAAAGCAAAGCCTTATTGTGTCCTTGAAATCTTATTGTGACATGCTTGACAAACAAAACGAGCACAATTTTATTTTTAGATATTTAAAACTAGAGCAGAACTTGATGCAAGTGCTATTCAGTTGCAACTCAATATATAGGAGAGTGAATGCAATGTAGGTCAACCATGTGCAGATTTCTATCTACAACATATGTTATCAAGATAACTCAAAACTGAAATAATAAATGTTGAACATCATAATTAATATTTTTTTGAATAATTTATGTTTTTGTTATAACTAATCAGAAAATTAATACAAATACGATTACTAGTTGCCTCATGGAAAAGCAAATCATTCATGTGGTGGAGCAAATAAGTGGCTTGATGTTGGAAGGAATGGTAATGTGTTATGTTCAACTGAGTCATATTGTCCTACCACAACAAAAGATATTCCATGCAGTAGTGGGCATTGGATTCATCTTGACATTTACTTGGATTTTGATTTGGCATCACCCTTTTCATAGCGAAGTTCAACTATTTTTTACAGGCAAGATGTTGGTTGTGATTTCAATGAGCATCCTGCCTTCAAGTTTTGCTAACCTTGCTTTCAGGCTCATACCGTTCTTGAGACAACCTTTACTCAAAATCTTTGATAATGTAATAATACATCTCTTTGATAGGCAAAAGGCATCTGAGAGTCCTATATTGATGGACAAGCAATTCAAAGCAAATTATACTAATACTTCACTGTAGTGACCACCAGAACCCCAGTCAAGATGCTATCCTCGAAATAAATGCAGTGCATAAAAGAGATACAATTTGAAGTTAAACAAAAAAGTCATTTACTGAAGAAAGAATTCATTTAGGTAGAATATAGTACACGTGAGATATAACTGAAAAAGTTCAAACACACAAACACGTCCTCTTAAAAACTCAATTAGAAGAGAGAAAAGCACCTAGTGGCACATCATCAGCAATAAGCCATCCACATATATCAAAGCCAATGTAACACATTATTATAAATTTATTATGAAAATAACTTAATCATTTGCATAAGACGTCAAAATGGGCAAACACAAATCTGTTCATGCCAAGATCACTTATATATGTAACTATGATGTTATAACACTGATATACATCCAATCAGTACTAAAAGGAAAGGAAAAGAAAAGAATAGAAGCAAAAAAAACAAAACCAGATATTTCATCGAACATGTTGAGGGCTTGTACCTCAAAATGAGCTGTAGTTGTACTATTCCAATGGTTCCTACTGCAGATCAAGCAGGGACATATTGAATCAGTGAAAGAGACAAGGAACACGAAAGGGAAAGAGAGAGAGGCTAGAGGTGCCAACTATACTTGTACCATTGGAGATTAGAGAGGGAACACTGCAAATGATTTGTTCCACCGATTAAGGCTGCAAATGAGAACATAGATTAGGAGTGAGAGACAAAAATCGATGGATGTTGGCCACGGTTGATGCAGGCCATGGCCATTCAAAGACAAAGTGAGTGATTGTATATTGCAGACGAAGGGACTTCTTGGCAAGTTCCTGGCGGTGAACTGCTACTGCTCGAGCTGCTACCGGATGGAAGATAAATGGTTTGAAGAGGCGATCAGGTTGTTGAAAAGCCACACGGCAGTGGTGATTCCAGACTAGTGAGTTGGATGAAGAGGTGGTGGGGTTATTGTTTGGTTGAACTCAACCATTGCTGACCTATAAGTGAAGCCAGGGTCACAGGAGATGGAGGAGGAAAATGATGGATAAGACACTGTAGGGGATAGAGGGAGACAAAGAGACCGCTTTACAGAGAGGGTGAGGGTTTCGTGTGTGTTTGGCGGAAATGTTTCGTGGTAAATCATGGGATGCCATGAAAAATTTTATACCCCATGTTCTTGTGTCAGCTTCTTCCTTCTGATACGAGCCTACGTCCCATGTGGGCACCTCCACCGAAGGCGCTCTTTCGTATTGTGAGGCCAATTTTTGTGCTTATGAGATTTGCAAAGAACAGGTGGGAGCGACTTCGGGAGCGGGTCAAACGCATAGGGAGGTTAAACTCCCGAAGTCTTCAAAGGTGTTTTCGAGAGAAGTCGGACTTTTTCCTTGTGAGGTTAACTCCTCAAGCAAAGCGGAAGAGACTTCAAACGGCTTTGGCATATCTTGGCCTTGTGAGGTTAAGAATGCGAAGTTCATCGAAGACCTAGGTGACCTTGACATAGGAGACCTAGACCCACCCGGTCTAGGTGAGGAAGACATAGGTGCACTTAGCATAGATGAGGAAGGCCCGGAGTCACCTAGTTCGGAAGAGGAAGACCTAGGCGCACTTAGCCTAGATGAAGGTAGGCTCGGCATGGCGAGGAGAACACATTATCCTAGTGCGGATCAAGAACGATGGGCTCGGGCCCACTTCACGGATCAGATTTGCGAAGCTCAGGCGGACCTGGGCGAGGTGGGGCCTTTGGCCCAAATCAGATTTGAACAATTACTTAGAATGATTTGATTCATTTGTTTTTGTACTGTTTTCTTGTTTGATTCGGTTTGTTTTACGTCTCATCTCGAGACAGTGCTTTGGACCGGTTTGGCACTTGTATATAAGTCAAAACCGAGACGTTTTATTCATTCTTGCATAATGAAATTGAGCTTTCTCTCTCTATCTTCGTGAGGAGTTCTTTGGACCTTAGGTTGTGGCTTCCTTGAAAGCAATACACTACAATACTCACCAAGCCGTGAGAATATTGAGGAGCTTCGTGAGATTAATGGCTGCCGGTAGCCATTAACGCGAAGTTTATCATCATTCCTGAACCAAGAAGTTCTTGGATATGCAGCCGTGCCTTCACCTTGACCACGAAGGTGTTGAGAGGCGTCTGCCATAGAGGGAGATGGAGAAGAAAACGAGCCGTTGTTCTGCCCATGCCTCATCCACCATCGACATCCGGTGAAAGTTCCACTGTGAGCCAAGTATTCCCTTCCTTCCAATACTTGGTGGTAATAGTCTCGGTGCAGCCCTGTCCATAAGATCAACGTGGTGTCAATCTTTGCATTCAAGACCCCTTGTCTAACTGAGATTGGCATCCACGGTATCGTGTAGGGAAGAAGATTTGATCGCTCGGTTCAACAAGAAGGAAAATTGTAATCACCCCAAATTTTTCTAAAAGATTATGATGTTTTATCCAAGCACGAAACTCAAATTTAGGCACAAGATTCAAATCCAAAATACAACTTTTATATCCAAATTAAATCCAAAATATAACTTTTTGATCCAAATTAAATCCAAAATACAACTTTCATATCCAAATTAGATCCAAAACCCAAGTTCAGATCCAAATCGATCATTTAAGACCCATTTGCCCCTCCTTTTGATAAAAAACACCTTTTAAAGGGCGATTTTAGTCTTTTTGGGTGGACAAGACTCATTTGCCCTTCCTTTTGACCAAAAAATCTCCTTTTAGAGGGTGATTTTAGTCTTTTTTGGTGGACAAGACCCATTTGCCCTTCCTTTTGACCAAAAATTCTCCTTTTAGAGGGTAATTTTAGTCTTTTTGGGTGGACAAGACCAATTTGCCATTCCTTTTGACAAAAAATCTCTTTTAGATGGTGATTTTAGTCTTTTTGGGTGTACAAGACCCATTTGTCCTTCCTTTTAACCAAAAAATCTCCTTTTAGAGGGTGATTTTAGTCTTTTTGGGTGGACAAAACTCATTTGTCCTTCCTTTTGACAACAAAAATCTCATTTCAGAGGGTGATTTTAGTCTTTTTAGGTCAAAAAAATTCAAATTTAGGGTTTTAGCTCCAAAATCTTTTATAAATACCCTTCATTTTCCCCCCTCTTGGATAAGATTGGCCCTTGGGAGAAACTCTAATGTATTCTCACTTGAAGACTTAGAGTTTCTCTTGAGCTCTTCCTCTCTCCATTTTCCTCTCTCCATTTTCCTCTCCAACATTGGAGTCATGCTTGATGGTCTACAATCTCAATCCCCTTTCAAAAATTTTCATTTTTATATACAACAACAAAAACCTTAGATGTATATTGTGGTAGGAATGACTTTAGATGAATGTTGTGGTAAGAATGTTTTACATTCATATAGGATAAATGCATCCATGCATTCTCACCCACTTTGCTTCACTTATGATCACAAACATCTCTCCAAAAGAACTTAAGCAACATGGGATGGAGCTCTAACTAGGTGGTAACCGAATTAGAGCAAAATCTCAAACCTACTTAAAATCTTAAGCGAACACTAAAGTGATTTCAAAATGATTTCACGAACTTTTCAAATGATACTTACTAATTCCACTTTTTCCTCAAAACATTTCACATTTTCAAGCAACCCTTCAAGAGTCTTTTCAAAAATTTGAAACACCAAACTTTCAATATTTTCTACACCGCATATAGAATCAAAAGGATGTTTAAGTTAAAATGAAATGTATCAATGATGAACATAACCCTTGGATTGATTACCTCCCGTAAAGGTGCCGGGAACGGTCAATCCTCGTACTGACGGGCGAGTCCCTTTTCTTTCCAATTTCAAAACAAAACTCAATTTTTTGAAGCACTCCAAAACCAATAAAATTTTGGGATGCAAACAGATGGCGACCATGATGAGACCCGTCATCGTTTGCCTATGATTATAATTGATGCAATTTTATAAACTTGAACATCTCACATATTACCAATGATAAAGCATGTCCCCTATTTTGGCCTTGGCCCCATTGGCATTTCATTGTATTGCTTGGTGATTGTGTTTGTTTTCTTGCACATAGGACTAATTGAGGAGGTTCAATCATGTTCACTTATATCTATGATCACATACCACCCTTCTCAATTTAGGAGTTGTTTGAAAACAATGTTTGCTCTTCTATTTTAATCATCAACTTAGGTAACATTGCATTAGAGACAACTCATTTTACATGATTTCTCATATTTCAAAATTTTTCATACCTATTTGTCTCGGTCATCATGTTGCCAGGCTTGGTCCTTGACGGTAGCACAAGACTAAGCCTTACAACTAGACCACACCTTGGGCGGAAAAGCCCCCTCGTTAATACCATGAGTGATAATTTATGGTATATCAACGAGTGATCAAGAAGAAGTTGATGAACCCTACACTTAATTGCCTAAGGAAGAATCTATGCTCGTACTATGCCATTTGGCTAAGGTATATAAGCATAACTTGACACTGGATTATCGTGACATAAAATTATCTAAATTAGGTTCCTATACCCAATTTAAAAAAAAAAAAAAAAATCATGGTAGATGTTGATGTGTGTGAAACCTTATGTGATGATTTACAATCTCATTCAATACTTCTACTTCATATTGTCTTTGTCAATCTAGTCTATGTTTTTCACTAATTTAATCTTTGTCTTTTAGAGTCATCATTCAAGATGTGGTGTCACATTCCCTTATGATCACATCCTCTTTGGGGAAGGTCCCGAACGGTCCACCTACATTTCTCTTGAGTCTAAACCTTTAGCTCCCGAATGGTATCAGACTTGGCATCTCAACTTTTCTCGAATGTTTCCTTCTTACTTTGAAGAATGTGGGCTAGAGACAGTGGCAGCCGGAGGAATGCAAACAATGGATGGAAATTTGATGCATGCAATTGTCGAGCATTGGAATCCAAGGACCTCCTCTTTTTGGTTTACATGGAGAGAAATGATAGTGTTATTAGATGAATTCGCTGAAATACTAGATCTTCCCACCCCAACCTAAAACCCAAATGAACCATTAGAGAAACAATTCCTCAATGAACCGAACTAAGGTTAACTCAAATGACCTTATAAGTCACTTTACTGGATGAAAAACTTGGCCTTTAGTAGAAAACCATGAAAATCAAAGCATCAACCTAAAAAATTTGTATGAAGAATTTGGAACCTATGTTGAACCTTCTACCCTACCTCAAAAATCCATAGGGAGAATTAAACATTGTATGATGCTCTACACAGTATGAGTGACCTTTTTTACCGATGGAAGTGACCTTTTAGATGTCTGTATTGCCCAACTTTTTCGGGTATGGGGGCATAGAGGAACCCGACACTTGTCAGTACCAATGACAGCCTTAGCCTTCCTTTACCGAGGACTCACCCGCTTTACCATTGGAGATACCGACTTCATAGAAGGATGCACATATGATTTATAATTGTGGTTCCTCAAGCATGCGGGACCCCAAGCCAGTCTATTCAAAAATACTGACAGATCATTGACAACCTTGGAGCAATACCGTCGAGCAATTGAATGAAAGAGAGATGATTTGGGACTATTGTGATCGTCGACAGAGCCTACCCCGATATACTCACCATCATCATGGGCGTACCACACTCTTGGGCCCTTACTTCATAGTTGATTATTGTGCTAATAGATGTATGAGACAATTCTCTCAAAGGCAGAAGATGGTCTCTGTGCATGCACCCATTTGAGCTATTCCCGAATTCGACCTTAGTTCTCCTCAATGGATGGCATTGTTTGCAGTAGCTTGACAAGAATGGAAGACACAGATATCATACACTGGGTTCACAGGCCCAGTGGTGAAGAAGGAATATGTTGAGTGGTGGGATGCCAACCGATCACCATCCATCCTTCCCTAAAAGTTTTATGTTGTCAACTTTGTATTCCTTCTGTCGTTGTCATCTTTATTAGTATCTTTGGATGTAACTTTTAAAACTTGTAATGCAATATGAACCTTCATTTTGTCATCATTTCCGTCCAATAACTTTATTTTCTTGTGTCATAAGGTGAATACTTGAAAGCCAACAAGATAGTTGAAACTAGATCGCAAGCTAAACAGACTCCTCAGAACGAGGCTTCATCCTCTGAACTCCAGTCAGAAACACTTGGCCTCCCAGCAATCGAGCCAGAAGCTTACCATATGTTCTGTTTGTTTATAGAGCGATTCATGAAAGAGCAAGAAGAGCAAAAGGCCTTGATGGTTACTCCAAAGCTGGATAATGAAAAGACTGCCAAGCAGAAAAGGAAGAAGAAAAACAATAAGTCTTCTCCTGAAGATCAGGATGAAGACTATTTGGGTTCAGATTCGACAACTAGTATGGAAGAAAAACCAGAACTGTTTTCTCTTAAAACGAAAAAGACAACAAAAAGAAGCAAAAAAGGAAAAAAAATTATGGCGAAAAGCAGCTCACCTAACCCTATCACCACTGAAAGTTCAGAAGAGAAACCTAAAAGGAAGAGAAAGCCTACCAAGAAAGTCAAAAAGACAGAGAAGTATATCCCTAGCAGTAGCTCAGACAGTGAGAGTTTTGAAGAAAAAGTAAAGGAGATCAAGGACAAGAAGAAAAAGACCAAGCCAGAATTGGTCGAATCAAGTGATGATGAAAGTCTGACTAAGCGTAGATTCTATGAAATGGAGAAAAGAATGAACAATCTTGAGCTTAGGGGGAAGGGGAAATGTTCATACTCATGTGAGGACTACTACCTTGGCATTGAAGGGGACGAGGACGTGAAAGGCTTGCCCAGAAAGTTCGTCAGATATGATGGAACCACTTGCCTGCATGTTCATCTTTCAACCTTTTTCGATGATTGCTACAAAATTCAGGCAAATAACAGAGCTTTGTTTCGCTATTTTCCAAGAAGTCTTGAAAGCATCGCCGCACAGTGGTACAAAAAAAATGTCAACCCAGTCGAACTCAAGGAATTTGACAAGTTGATTAACATGTTTGTGGAAATATTCGAGCAAAATGCTCCCATGGCTCCGACCCTCAGTACTATTTGCAGTCTCTATCAGAAATAGGGAGAAAATATGAAGAATTCAATGCAACAAGATGAAGGAGCCCATTTCTGAGACACAAGCCTTGTCACTCGTTAGGAAAAATCTTGTCCAGTCCTTAAAAAGTCTCATCTGCAACGCTCCAATCATGACTTTTGCTTAGTTGATTGAACAAGCAAACTTGATAGAAGAATGAATTGAGGAATGAGATTTTGATGGAATTATTGCTCCTAAGTACAAAGAAGATAGAAAGAATGGAGGAAGGACACAGTTGCCTACACACTTCATAGTCAATGCTAGCATTAAAAAGGATCATGGCAACAACTACAAGCATGACAAGGAAGTCAGTTTCAAGAAGAACACAGTTTCCCAAAGGCAATGACGAAAGAAAAAACAAACACCCAGTCTGGAGTTATGACCGGAAATTCACTCATCTCAGTCAGTCTCGCGAGAAGATCCTGGAATATCTTCTTGCCAAGGGAACCATAGTCTTGCCAAAAGTATCTGAGCCTCCGAGAATGATGGGAAGAAATAAAGAAAAACTGTGTAAGTTTCATCGTGCCCCTGGTCATGACACCGAGGATTGTTTTGTCCTCAAAAATATTATCCAGGACTTCATCAATAAAGATCTCCAGATTGGTGATGATAGCATCTCTGAGGTGTTGATAAATCAATTTCCTGACCATGGGAAGGCGGTAGTGGCCATGATCACCACAGGCACTCCACTTCCATATCATCTGTAGGAGCATATCTGACCTTGTGGTGGAAGTAGTTCACATAAAGTCATGGTGACAGATCAAGGTAAGAAACCTTTGAATTTTATTGCTCTGATGAACGGAAAGATAGAAGGTTCATCCGAAAAACTTCAAATAATCCCAAAGAATTTTATCTTACAAAGCGGTGATGATGAGTCATCAAATGACTCTCTCGATGAAGATTCATGCTACTGGGGTAAGGTCCTCCCCTTGGAAGAATGTATAGTTAAGGAGATTGGATTCGACCCTCTAAGGACCAATCAATTACCTTTTTAGAGAAGGACCTCTCAAAATGGGGATATTTTCATGAAGATGCTCTTTACATCATCGTCCAAGTCAATGGAATGACTGTGCCACATGTACGGATTGACGGAGAAAGTGGCTTAAATATTTGCCCCGATCTCACAGCCAAAGCTTTGGGATTTCATGAAAACAAATATCGTTCTGATAATACCAAGATCAACGGATACGATGGCTGAGGCATGAACAGCAAAGGTACCCTCGACATGAATGTGATCATTGAAATTACTAGCCATTACATTGTATTTCACATGGTAGATGTACTGGGACAAGTACGAGGGATCTCATCCACTCTTCATCAATGCCTGAAATGAAATTTTGGTCCATCAGTACTTCCATGCTGAGGATCCGGTCGAGAGGTTGATGCAACTCATGCTCCCTAGACTCATTGATCCGGTGGATGTACCGAGCATAAGAACAACAAATGACAGACCTTTAGAAGAATGGATGCAGAACATGGAGATAGGAGAACCATCCGAGAATGCTTATACTATTTCAAGCAATCATGCAAGTTACCAAGAACACCCATTGTATGTTCATTTCATGAAAAAACCCTAAGGGTTTTTAGTTGCTTCTGAAAGGTGGCTACCGTCCATTAACTGGACTCGGGAAAAATGAAGATGGCATCTTGCAACCGATTAACATCTTTTTTCAGATGAACATGAGAGGACTGGGATATCATAAGGGAATTTGAAGAAGATCTTGGGGGCTAATAGTATTCACTTTTGTTTCAAAATCCTCTCATGAATTTTGTAATTTTAAACATCTTTTTGTCTTGTCTCATGAGAGGACCCATTCTATGAACTACGAACCTTTTTTTTAATATGCAAATGCAAGTAATCTTTTGTTGTCAATTTTAGTTTTGTCCAACTCTTTCCTTTATGTTCTTTACAGGATGTCGGAACTCAATATGTCTTAGTTTATTCTTTTTCCTCGAAAGTCCCCCCAGAAAGCATTTATCGAACAAACAGTCGGTGAAATGGAACCTATGGCAATACCCGAGTCAGAATTACCAGAATTCACTCAGATTCAAAAACAAGAACATCATTCATCCTTGGTTAATGATATAATTGAAGAAATTAATATTGGAACCAGTGAAGATCCTAAAATTCTTCAAATTGGCACCAGTTTGTCAATAGATGAGAAGAAAAGATTGGTGGACTTTCTTATAAGTAACCAAGAAGCTTTTGTTTGGACTTATGAAGATATGCCAGACTTAGACCCCCAGTTGGTCAAACATCGTTTACCCTTAAATCCTAACTGCAAGCCGATTAAGCAAAAATTGTGCAAGCTTGACCCTCG
This sequence comes from Nymphaea colorata, assembly GCF_008831285.2. Taxonomy (NCBI): domain Eukaryota; kingdom Viridiplantae; phylum Streptophyta; class Magnoliopsida; order Nymphaeales; family Nymphaeaceae; genus Nymphaea; species Nymphaea colorata. The sequence continues at coordinate 9,652,714 of NC_045147.1, read as the reverse complement.
ACTAGAAGGCCCTGTAAAAGAAGGATTAGAGGACTTGCTAAAGGCAAAATTCATTCGTGCCATTGATTACCCCGAATGATTGGCGAACATCGTGGTGGTCCCTAAGAAAAATGGCAAAGTCAGGTTGTGCATTAACTTTCGAGACTTGAACAAAGCCACACCTAAGGATGATATCCTCTTCCAAACATTGATCTATTGATAGGCAGTACTGCAGGTCATGCAATGTTTTCTTTCATGAATGGATATTCGAGATATAACCAGATTAAATTAGCAGTCAAAGTTCAACCTAAGACCGCTTTTACTACACCCTGGGGCACTTTTTGTTACACGGTAATGCCATTTGGGTTGAAGAATGCTGGAGCAACCTATCAAAGAGCCATGGCTGCCATCTTCCATGACCAGATGCATAAAATCATGGATGCGTATATCGATGACATATTGATCAAATCCAAGACGAGAGAAGATCACATTGAAACTCTTGCCCAAGTATTCGAGAAGCTTTTACAGTAGAAGCTTCGCCTGAATCCTTAAAATGTGTGTTTGGAGTTGAGTCAGGCAAGCTCTTGGGTTTCATGGTCAATAAGAAGGGGATTGAAATGGATCTTACCAAAGCTGAGGCAATAATTGATATGCCACCACCTACCAATATCAAGGAGTTGTGAAGGTTGCAAGGACAAACCCAATCCATCAGACGATTCATTTCCAATCTGGCCATGAGATGCGCGCCATTCAACCAGCTGCTGAGGAAAGGTGTCAAGTTTGAATAGGGTTTTGAATGTTAACATTCATTCGAAATGATCAAGAAATACATTCTAAATCCACCAATTCTAAAACCATCGATGTTGGGTAGACCATTGCTGCTGTACATCAGAGTGAATGAGTTAGCATGTGGCGGCTTTTTGGCACAATATGAGGAAGGAAGTCGCATCAAACATGCAATTTATTACATTATCAAGACTTTTGTTCGGTACAAAAAGAAGTACTCTCCAATAAAGAAAACTTGTCTGGCAGGTATAACGGGTAGAAAGAAGGGAGTCATTTTTGGGCATTTCAATCGAAAATTCTCCGCTTTCAATGTACCTTTTGACGTCCATACCTGTTGAGACGCAAGTTTGTGGTAAGGACCGACCACAACAGCTTGAAATACATGGTGAACCAGCGTGTGACCACTCCAATCCAACAACAATGGCTTTCTAAGTTGTTGGGTTATCATTTCACCATATAGTACAAGAAAGGTCCCAAAAACATGGCTGTATACTCACTTTCTCGTTTGGGTGAGCAAATGATGATGACCTTGTCCATTTCGAGTACCAATTTATGGGATAGGAATGAGCAGGATCAGAATGCTGAGGATAGCACGAGGTTATTGAAGGCATCTATCACCTAGAATCCCGGATCTATTCCCAATTACACGATGCATGGTTGATTACTGTATCACAAAGGTCAGGTTGTCATACCCAAGCAGTCAGTTTTGAGCACTGAGTTGATTAGACATTTCCACGAGGCAGCCACATCGGGTCATGATGGAGTGACCAAAATAGTAGGCAGGATCAAATCCCAGTTCTGGTGGGAGGGTTTGAAGGCCGATGTGAAGCAATTTGTGAAGGATTGTCAGATCTGCTAGAGGGAAAAATACGAGGCAGTCAGGCCTCCAGGGCATCTCGTTCCATTGCCCATACCCACACAGCCATGGAGGGATGTTTCTACGGACTTCATAAAGGCAATGCCAAAGTTAGAAGGAAAAGAGACGATCATGGTAGTAGTAGATCGATTGACACGAAGTATGCACACTTCATACCTTTACCTTGTCTCTATCAAGGTCCTCTAGTTGCAGCAGCCTATCACGATCATGTTGGGAAGCTTCATGGAATGCCCAACACCATTGTGAGTTATTGAGATTCGATCTTCTTGGGGGCTTTTTGGTAAGAGTATATGCATCTAGCCAGTACCACTCTACAATTTAGTACAGCACACCATCCACTGACCGATGGACAGAGTGAGGTAGTGAACCGAACGCTAGAAACATACCTCAGGTGTTATGCAGGGGTAAGGCCCAATACTTGGCTCAGACATTTAGCATGGGCAGAATGGTCATATAACACTAGCCTCCACTCGAGCACATGAGTCACTCTATATGAGGCAGTGTATGGGTTTCCACCTCCCACGATCCCACATTATAAGGAAGAGACAGCCATGGATGATGATTTAGATAGTACTCTTTGTACCAGGGAAGAGATTCTTAAGTCACAAAAATTGAACATCACCAATGTGGGAGATTATGTATGGTTGAAGCGACTTCCCTTCAAGCAGGAGTCCTTATTGGGGCAGCCTTATTCAAAGCTTCTTCCAAAGTACTATGGTCCATACCAAGTGCTTCAGGAAGGCTGCTTACCGTATAGCTTTACCACCGGCTGCCCAAGTCCATCCGGTATTCCATGTGACTCGGTTGAAGCCACACCATGGACCTCTTCTAGGGAACATAGAGCATATACCGAACCAGCAGCCTACTTCATACCGGATCTTGAGGCACCGGTACGCTTTGAGGGATGGTAGGCAACGGCATGAAGTCTTGGTTTTGTGGTACAAAATGGTGGGACCTCTTGAGAGGAGTTGGACCAAATTCGCCTCCGTTTTCCTGCATCACGAGCTTGGGGACAAGCTCGATCTGAGGAGGGTGGGGTTGATATGAGACTACCTAGAGCCTGTATGTCTCATGTGGGCACCGCCGCCGAAGGCGCTCTTTCGTATTGTGAGGCTAATTTTTGTGCTCATGAGATTTGCGAAGAACAGTTGGGAGAGACTTAGGGAGCGGGTCAAACGCATAGGGAGGTTAAACTCCCGAAGTCTTCAAAGTCGTTTTCGGGAGAAGGCAGATTTTTTCCTTGTGATGTTAACTCCTCAAGCAAAGCGGAAGAGACTTCAAACGGCTTTGGCATATCTTGGCCTTGTGAGGTTAAGAATGCGAAGTTCATCGAAGACCTAGGTGACCTTGACCTAGGAGACCTAGACCCACCCGGTCTAGGTGAGGAAGACCTAGGCGCACTTAGCCTAGATGCGAAAGACCCGGACTCACCAAGTTCGGAAGAGGAAGACCTAGGCGCACTTAGCCTAGATGAAGGTGGGCTTCGCTTGGCGAGGAGAACACATTATCCTAGTGCAGATCAAGAACGATGGGCTTGGGTCCACTTCACAGATCAGATTTGCGAAGCTCAGGCGGACCTAGGCGAGGTGGGGCCTTTGGCCCAAATCAGATTTGAACAATTACTTAGAATGATTTGATTCATTTGCTTTTGTACTGTTTTCTTGTTTGATTCGGTTTGTTTTACGTCTCATCTCGAGACAGTGCTTTGAACCGGTTTGACACTTGTATATAAGCCAAAACCGATACGTTTTATTCATTCTTGTACAATGAAATTGAGTTTTCTCTCTCCCTCTGCATGAGGAGTTCTTTGGACCTTAGGTTGTGGCTTCCTTGGAAGCAATACACTACAATACTCACCAAGCCGTGAGAATATTGAGGAGCTTCATGAGATTAATGGCTGCCGGTAGTCATTAACGCGAAGTTTATCATCATTCCCAAACCAAGAAGTTCTTGGATATGCAGCCATGCCTTCACCTTGACCACGAAGGTGTTGAGAGGCATCTGCCATAGAGAGAGGTGGAGAAGAAGACGAGCTGTGGTTCTGCCCATCCCTAATCCACCATCGACATTCGGCGAAAGTTCCACCGTGAGCCAAGTATTCCCTTCCTTCCGATACTTGGTGGTAGGAGTCTCGGTGCAGCCCTGTCCATAAGATCAACGTGGTGTCAATCTTTGCATTCAAGAGCCCTTGTCTAACTGAGATTGGCATCCACGGTATCGTGTGGGGAGGAAGATTGGATCGCTCGGTTCAACAAGGAGGAAAATGAAGCATCTGGTTGGAATTACACCGCCACCTAAATTCGGAGTTCTCCCATGATAACCATGGTCAGATTGGCGAGTTTCACGTCCAGAAGGTACAGATTGACTTTACTTAAGCCTGGGAGTGAAGTGAGGAAGAAGAAGGAAGGAGAAAGAGGAAATCGCGGAGGAAAAGAGGAGAAAACGCGTGGAGAAGGAAAGTCGCGGTTCTCGGTTTCTGAAAATAGCTTCAGGACACACCTCCAATCAGAAAGCGATTCTCAGAGATCTACTGGGAGTTTTGAGGCGTTCTATAGCTCGTTGGAAATCCCTTGTCATCCTCTCCAATATACTAAAATTTCAGGCAGATCGGACCAAGTCAAGGCAGTCAAATCTGCGACGAAAGTCTGCCATTTCTGCCGCCACCGCTCAGGCGCAACCGCCGCAGATCCGCCACTTGCAGAGGTTGTTTCTGGATATTCCCTTGAAATTTTCAGGGGATCCATATACCATTGGATTCGTAATTAAAATTTCTACAACATATCCAAAATTCAAGGTATTCCGAGTTGATTTGTCCATCAAAACCTTGTTTAAAATATCTGGGAGCCTGTTAGCCTGTTTGCCGGATTTCATGGCATAACTCAGATTTCCGACCATCATTCCGGCCAGATCCAGCATCTTCCGGCCAGTTCCGACACTTAGGAGGGAGACTCACGTGCACGTTAGGGAAGCTTCTAGCCCTAGCTCGTGTGAGGAGAAGGACGACCAGCCTTGGAAATCTCGGGGAGCCGCGGTGAGCAAGGAGGAAGTTGATTCGCCGGAATCCGATCAACATTTCTGGCCGGAATCTCAACATTCACCGGACAAGGAGGAAGACACGCGTGTGTTGGCGCTTCCAACACTTGCTTCCCTCAATCGACTTGTCTTACTCTTGGGGAGATCCATCGATCCGGTGAAGTGCATTATCTCTCTAACCCCTCTTCCAAATTTGGTAAGTCTTTGATTGCTTCTATTGTCATTCTCCTAACCGATCCGTGCAAGTGGAGGTGGCTGGTCCATGGTCTCGGTAGGGGTCGTGAGAGGAGGAGAAGGAGCGTAATTTGAGGATTGCCTCAACGTCCACCGGTGCTCTGGCAATTGCAACCCCCTTTCAATACAAAAGACCGGGGTTAAATTGGTCTTACGGGTGAAGGTTTTCCTCTTCTAGAAGTTGATTCATTATTCGCTTTTATTATTTGATACTTGCTGGTTTTGCCTACTCTATCTTGATTCCAGCAAGAAGAACGTGGACTTCAACTCCTACCCATGGAAGATTGCAGCCCGGGATAGAGAAGGAACCGCATCCGCCAAGCGATATTGGCAATTGCTTCCCCCTACATCGTCACCATTCAACTAGGGGTTAATCTTCGATCGGGTGACTAGATCCACACCTCCTTCTCTCATTTGTTTACCCGAATAGAACTTGATCTCTCTCTTGTTCTTATTCCGTCCAAGGAGGAGAAGTGGTGTGGCCTAAGGTGGAAGTGGCTGGAAATACCGAAGGAGGCAGCCATCTATTGATGCCGGTTATCACCTTTGGTGAACGTGGAGTCCCCAAGCGAGGCCTTGGGAGGTAACATCTGATCCCCCTATAGATCCATGGAAAGGGAGTTGCTTGCTTTCTTAACCAGCCATTGGCATTAACAACCGACTGGGATCCCTCCAAGGCACCTTGCCAATGACACGATTCCCGGGTTATGGACCACCTAGGGCAAGGGCGTGGTTTGTTCCGACTGGAGATTGTATGACAGGGTGGTTTGAATGGTTTGATGAATGTTGAGTGAGGAGAGTGATATACTGTATCGCCGCAATTTGTATTAAGCCTCACACCTATCCTAGTCACTTGTAGTAGATTCAAGTCGGGTTTGGGAAAGCCATACTTGTACTTACTTGACCATTTTGAGTCGGGGTGATTGTCTGGCGGGAACCAAAGATTGTAATTAACTTACCCATTGAACGGCAACCTCCTCTTAGATCTTGGAGAGGGTCTTCGGCGGCCTCTTGTGGATTTCTTGGACGCATTCGGGCAGACCCTACCACCTTCTGACATTTGAGTCAGTAAAACAAAACAGTGTGTTCCGTTCTGGGGTGTTCCGGGTAATTCAAACAACCTCTAAGGCAGACATGTATGTGTGTCTGGAACCTTTAGTCTGTATTGAACTAGCTTTAATACCAATTATAACAAACTCAGATTGACTGAAACCAGTCACCCTCTCTCTTTTCATAATGTTAAATACCTGACTAAACTTTTGAAGCATTACATGCTACCTGGTTCAACAAGACTGAAAGGCACCCTTTTTCTATTAAATGGGCCTGTGAGACCCTGGATGTTGTTGAGGAGGTGCACATGGGTTGGCTGGGCACCTCCCCTCTAGTAGAAGGGGTTCGGCCGTACTAAGCTGGCCGAGGCTGAGCACACCCATGTTACCCCACTTGTTCTCTTGGTGTGGGCTGAGCATGGGTTTCAGGTGTGTGTCCCCTAAGCATGTTGGGCTGGGCATTTACCGCACCCAGTGTGGCGGTCCTTTGCGGGTGGACTGGACATAGGCTAGTGCATGTGGTGTGTGACCAGGCTGGGCACGACCTTCGGGGCCCTTTGATCAAGCAGTGTAGGTGTTGTGCTCGGTCAAACGGGCCTCGTTATTCTCTCATGTGTTTGTCTCTTATTGTTGGATGCTCTATAACTGGCATGACTATTCATGGAATGCAGGCTGACCTCTTGACTGTCGGCACTTCTAGTCGTGGGCCAGCAACATTGAGGATATGAACCAAGTTCCACCAGCCATTCCATGCATTTAATGGAGTAACCCATGCCTCCAACACTTCCTCATGCCGAATCAATTCCACCTCACTAGAATCCATCATGTTCTGCCATCATTGTCCAATTGTAATGCCTTAGATACCATTTGGTTGCAAGAACAAATGTTCCTGAAACACATGTCTATGGACAAAACTTGTCTATGAACAATGAGTGTTTGCCCATATGAACATGTTGTAATTTTGGCCATCATTTGTTTGCTTGGATATAAAGACAAATAGATAGTGCCATGAGATACATATATTTAAATTGTGCTTTGCATATATATATATATATATATATATATATATATATATATATATATATATATCTTCTTTCTCTCTCTCTCTCTCTCTCTCTCTCTCTCATGTATATGTAACTTAAGATTTACAATCAATAAAAAACATACATGAAAAAACATTTGGAAAACAAATAAGTCAACAAAAACATAAAATCTTTCACTTTTTCTCTCTCTTCACATACAGATGGCCTGAAACTCACATAGCAAAACAAACTAATAAAATATATAGAAACTAGATGGGTCAATAAAAATACACAATATATACATCTCTATCTCCTTTTTTTTCCTTCACTCTCTCACATGCAAAACAACCTCAAACATTTCACATGGTGAAAGAATAATTTAATAAAATATGTAAAAAATATAATCTAAAGATAAAAATACACAAACTCTCTTTTTGCGTATAAAACCACCTAAAATCCACATAGTTAAACAAAAATCTAATAAAATATGAATAAAAGATGAAACAATAAAAATACACCCACATTCTCCCTCTCAACTCCACATACAAATGACCCAAAATATTTTAGAACATGTAAAAAACATAAAAGGCAATAAAAAAGACTCTGATCTCTCCCCCCCACCCCCCCCCCCAACTCTCTCTCTCTTCCTACATGTACAAACACCTAAATCAACATAATGGATGATGTGAACATTTAATCAGCTAATGAAGAAACCTTAATGTTAAAACATTCCCAATCAAAAGGAAATTATTGAATGAGAAACTTAAACATTCCCAAGCCTTTGTGACTTCTATTTCAAGAAGAAAATTAAGGCAAAAGAAAAACATAGTGAGAACTTAGAATACAAATGGATGGCCGTTGGGAAGTAGAAAATACACTTATACCTTTCCCAATGACCTCTATTGGTGGATAACCAACAACAAGTGGTGCCAGATGCTGATGAGGAAAATGGTGAAGCCATTAACCATGAAACATTGCAAAAAACACAGTGAACAAACATTGAAGAAGAAGAAAAATGGTGATGGAAGAGGCAAAACAGAATAACACAAGTGAGAGTTGTTCTTCATAGCAGGAGAACCACAATAAGAAAAAAGCAAAGTGAATGAAGAAGATGAAAACGGCAATGAAGAAAAAGAAAAAAAAAGCTGCTCTTCATGGCAGGGAACCACTGCATGAGAGAGAGTGTGATGCTCCACTGTCGTACACAGCTGAGCACGAAAAAGAAATCAAGGTAAAGAATATATATATATATATATATATATATATATATATATATGACCAAGTGGAAGTAAGGCAATCACACATCTAAATAGTTAGCATAGGCCCAATATGTCTATGCACACACATTACTTGCCTGTGTAATTAGTATAATATATATATATGACCAAGTGGAAGTAAGACAATCACACATCTAAATAGTTAGCATAGGCCCAATATGTCTATGCACAGACATTACTTGCCTGTGTAATTAGCATACGACACAATCTATCTTAGCAATTAATTTTTCTAATGAAACACACCTATTTGTAAAGAGTACTTTATATATGTCAAGGAGCTACGGCTCTGAAGTGGTAGTTTTGAACAACCGAAGAAATGTGCATATATGTATAAACAAAAATGTGTAAGGGAAATGCACATAGCATCCCTTCCCAGCAATTTCCCATGCATTGTGTTGATTGCTAAAACTGAATGAGTGAGTATCATTACTGGAGGCAAATATTTAGGGTGGACCGTTGCACAACTTATGGTTCCAAACACTAGGTCACCAGAAATATTGGTATAATTTGGGGTAACCACATTTTATTGAGCTCAACTACAATACTGGAGTAACTACATTCCACACTCATTGTCTCACACCGGGGGTGGGATCCTTTTAAGTGTCCTAGTGAAGGAGCACTTACACTTTAATCCCTACACTCATAAAAGTTTTCGATCACAGGTCCCCAGACCCTCATTTCACCCAACCTGGCCCATTTTATGTTTTAGATTTGGGTTCGACTCTTTATAGTCATCACATGTGTCGATCTTCGACTTTTCAATTCTAGTATACTGGGCCACACATGAATTTCCCTTATACCATCAACCTGGAAACCGATCTTAGACTTTTCATTTCCAGTACAAAGTCGTACTCAGATTTTCCCTTGTACCATCAACCTGGATACTCCAAGTATACTAGACTGTACTCGGACTTTCTCTTATACTATCAACCCAAAAATATAAAACTGGCCCTAAGTCATTGCCCACATCAAAATGATAAGCATGGTTTGTTCATAAAATAGCACCACTCTTGGAACTCAAATATGATTTTGTATCACCAACATAGCTTGAACTCCTAGCCTGCATGCTGCACATTTTACCAAAATCAAATACAACTTAATAATATACATATATGCATGACTATGTGTTTAAATAATGAAGTTAAACTTATTTAGCGTAAGTCATTCACTTAAACGACTTGGTTCAAGCCACTAAATCTCAACTTTATTGATTTAAACAATATTTTGATCACAATGATAATCTAATTATGGTTGACTTTGGGCAAGGCCAAGGTTATCTAACCAAAGCCGAATTGTAGCCAACTAAGATCTAGTAGTGGTCAGGGCTGACTAAGACTAGTTGGGTCCCACAACCTATCCTGGGCTACTGCCAAAATTCGTGACACAACGAACTGCTGTACGAAATGGCATGGTTTCAATGCAGCTTAGACAATGAAGCCACACAAATGTCGTTGATACAGTCAATTTATTGTTTGCATGTGTTTCATGCATTTCAAGGTGCTTCAAAGTTTCAAATAACAATATAGCAGAATCTCATCTGCCAGCCTATTTTTCTCAATTCCAATCCATAGAAATCGTAGAGAATAGCTGCAAAACGCAAGTTAGGAAGAGAAATCAAAATTTCTATGGTCAAAAATCTAAAATTTTATATTAATTAGAGAAACTGCAATAACCTTCACTGTACCTTAAATTTTTGCAAGATTTCTACTCTAGAAGAATCCAGCAAAGTTTCATCATCAACGGAATTTCTCTTTCCTTATTTTTCTCTCTCATCCCTCTTTTTTTCTCTCTTTTCTCCCTATATTTCTTCCTTTTCTCTCTCTCCACCTCCAAATTACCTCCCCAAAAGGGGTGGCAACACCCACTTATAGATGTAAGTAATATATTTTATTACTTACTATTATATTGTATTTTAATATGTTCTATTTTTAAGGAAGTTGTGAAAGCTAATTAAATAATAAGAAGAGGTAGAAAAATTAATTTAATAATATGATGAGGTTAGAGTAGTTAATTAGAATTAAAATGTTATCTGAATTAGATTAATGTTTAATACTAGCTTAAGAGCTTTAATCCATCATTAGTTTGGTGTTAAACAAAGAGAGAGAGAGGTGGTTACCATTGGTGCTAGACTATAATGACTGCGGTGAAGGAGGGCAAGAGTGCGCTTGAGGGTTTTGAAAAAAGGAAGCCCCACCACCAGTAGCACGAGTGGGGTGGTTTCACTTAAGAACACAAAAATAAGAACACAATGTCCATGGCAGTCTTTTGTGATTTGTCAAATGTTTGGTAAATGCCTCACATTTTTGAGAACATAGTATTCTTGGAGCAGTATGTAATTGTACCAAATGCGGGTGGTTGTGTGCACTCGACTCCATAAATATACTAGAAGTTATACCCATACAGGTGCAAGTGTGCGTCTGGAAACCAGCACAATAATTCGAATTTGAAAGGCCAATGGCAATGTTCCCTTGTGTGTAAGAGTCTGTACAGTCATTTACTTTGTTTTGCAATGTACTTCCTTTGCTTATGTTGAATCCTTGCTTATACTTGTTTACTTGTAAGGGAGTACCCTCCCACCGGTCTAAGTGTCATGTCTTGGGATTCTTTGTTTTGAGTGATTGGCATGGGAATCCTGTAAGTGACTTCGGCCATCCTATGTAAGCAAGTTGAGATCATTCTTCTTTCTTACCTCTCTCGTGATGTACAAGTTTTTTAAGTTGAACACATTACGAGATTTCTTTATTCACAAAACTTTCTTTATGCACTTGTTTTCTAAAACAATATTTACGCCCCTTTCAATGGTTTGAAGGCTGACGGCAACTAGGTTCTTATCGTGCCGCACGAGCTGAAGGAGTCAGCCTGTAACAAATAGTATCAGAGCCCCAAGTTCAGCTCAATCTGGGGAAGCAGTTGGATAGTCAGTGTAAAACAACACGCCGGTGATCGTTGATCAAAGAGAACGTCCTAGAGACTCAATACAATCTGCAAAGAACTAAGGGCAAGAGAGTTGCCCTATCTGACAAGATGGGCACATCCCATAGTCAGGAAAACCTAGCCGAGGTAGTGAACAAGCTGATTGCCGACATAGCTACTCATGACAAAGCATTGGACATTGCAGCTGAGTCCTTCGGTGAAATGAAGGACAAGATCAAGACCATGCGGGAACAAATGGTTGATCTTATAGCCATGAATGGGTCACTTACTGACACAGTGACCGCATTACAAGCTGAAGTTAAGGAATTTCAGGTGAAGAACCGCACACTATAGCGACAAGTCTTTGTAGGTGAAGGTGACAATAGACCAACAAGGGTCAATGTTCAGAGGCCAGCAAAATACAATGAAAATCAAGATAGTCGACTGATCGACTACTTTTTATTCCAATTGGAATACCATTTAGACCTTCAAGGTGTTGTGGGGGACGACCTTCAGGTCAAAACAGCAGTTATGTTGCTTGAGGGCGATGTTGTGGCGTGGTGGAGACAGAAGCGACTTGACATTTAAAAGGGGATCTGCACAATAGACACTTTCGATGATTTTCAGCGAGAGTTGATGACTTACTTCATGCCCTCGAATGTGACACACCATGCCTATCGAATGATCGGTGAATTAAAACATACACGATCCTTGCGAGACTATGTGAGGACCTATCAGAGGCTCATGTTAGATGTACCAGATATGCAAGAACAAGATAAACTGAACTGGTTTATTTTGGGATTTCAGCCGTGGGCACAATCCAAAGTGGAAAGGTGTAATCCAGAGACCTTGGAGGATGCTTATGTGGTAGCAGAACGTGTGGTCGATACCCAGCACAAGAGCTACACTAACACCTTCAAGCCTTTGAAGAAGCCTGACCATGGAGGAAAGAAAAAGGATCGACGAGAACGTAAAGATGAATCATCGACTCAACATCAAGTCGAGAAGAGATCTTTCTTTCGTAAAAACGACAACTCTGAAAATAGAGTGTTGAAATGTTGATTTTACAAAGGTAGCTAGTTAGCCAGGCAATGTCCGAAGTGTCTAAACAAAAACAATCAAGTAAGTTCTTCAAGGCAATCTACCAATGCGGCACAAGGTGAAGAAATGGAAGGACCAAAGATGAGTGCACTTCAACTTCTAAACATCAAGGGAGGAGAAAACTAAGGTGATAGCGACACCTTCCAACGAGCTCATGTACCTAGAGATTCTGGTAAATGGAAGGCCTACAATGGCCATGGTAGACACAGGTGTCACGCACAACTTCGTCTCAGATGAGGAGGCGAGGAGATTGGGCCTCACCCTTGAGAATGGAGAGTTACACATGAAGGTGGTGAACTCAGAGGCAAAACCTATCCATGGAGCAACCCAAGATGCAGTTGTGAAGATTGAAAGTTGGTCAGGAAGAGCCAACTTCTCGATGGTCCCGATGGATAATTTATGGATGATTCTAGGCATGAAGCTCCTTAGTACAGCAAAGATGGTCATGATGCCGCAATTGCATAGTATTAGTATTATGGATGAGAAGTCCCCTTGTATGGTCCCTGCAGTAGCAATGAAAAAGGATAAGGGCAAGGCTATGATGATATTTGTCCTTCAATTGAAGAAAGGTCTAAAGCACGGTGAAGACACGTACTTAGTGGCAATCAAGGAAGTGCCTAAAGACTCCCCTAGTTTGGTCCCAGAGGCGCTTGCGCCTGTCTTAGCGGAATTTGTAGGAACTATGCCTGCGGAGCTCCCTAGACGACTGCCACCTCGACATAAGGTGGATCATGTTATAGAACTCATTCTTGATGTCAAACCCCCAGCAATAGCACCTTATCGGATGGCCCCTGTAGAGTTGAAAGTACTTCGGTGACAGTTGGACGAGATGCTAGCTGGAGGTATAATTAGACCCTCCAAAGCTCTTTTTGGTGCACTAGTGTTATTTCAAGCAAAACATGAAAGGCTATGTGTGAATTATTGAGTGCTAAACAAGTTAATGGTAAAGAACAAATATCTTTTACTTTTGATTGCAGATCTTTTTTATCAGTTCAGTGGAGCTCGAGTATTTTCCAAGTTTGACCTCAGATCGGGATACTTGCAAGTTCAGATTGTTGATGGTGACGAGCCGAAGACAACTTGTGTCACTTGCTATGGTGTTTTTGAATTCTTTGTAATGCTGTTTGGGTTAACGAATGCCCCAGCCACTTTTTCGACTCTAATGAACAAGATATTCTACTCGTACTTAGATAAGTTTGTGGTGGTCTACCTTGATGATATTGTCGTGTACAGCGGCTCAATGGATGACAATGTGGGACACCTACGGATAGTGTTCAAGGTGTTGAAAGTAAATGAACTATATGTGAAGCACGAGAAGTGCTTATTTGGCCAACAAGAAATCAGATTTCTCGGTCACATTGTGGGTAAAGGTCAGCTGTACATGGATTCGGAACAGGTGAGGGCTATTCAAGACTGGAAACCACCAACCAATGTATCGGAGTTGCGTTCCTTTCTCGGTTTGACGAACTATTATCGGCGATTCATTGAGGGGTATTCTTTGATAGTTGTGTCTCTCATTGATTTCCTAAAGAAGAACTGAGCTTGGGCTTGTGAAGGACTTGAAGAAGATGCCTTTGAGAAATTGAAGAGGGCCCTGACGCAGGAGCCTATGCTCAAGTTACCCGACCACACGAAGAAGTTTGAAGTCCACACGGATGCATCATATTTTGCTATTGGCAGAGTGTTGATGCAGGAAGGTCACCCAGTTGCCTACGAAACTAGAAAGCTTAAGGACGCGGAGCATCGATATTCTATGCATGAAAGGGAGATGATAGTCATTATCCACTGTCTTCGTACATAGATACATTATTTGTTGGGATCTCAGTTTGTGGTAAAGACTGATAATATAGCTACAAGAAATTTCTATACTCAAAAGAAATTGAGCCCGAAGCAGGCTCGATGGAAGGAATTCCTTGCGGCATTTGATTTTGCCTTGGAGTACAAGGCAGAGATGAGAAACGTCGTAGTCGTGCACTAAGTCGGAAGGCAGAGTTGGCAACTACTTGGACGACAACATTCAAAGCACAACTTGAAAGTGCTCTTCTCGGACGGATTCGAGAGGGCATGAAACAGGACCCAATGGCCAAGTACTTGGTCGAAACAGCTAAAGAGGGAAAAAAGCGACGATTCTGGTTGCCTGATGGACTTCTAACGGCAAAAGGCGGATGGGTTTTCGTTCCTAGATGGGGCAACCTTCGGCGAGAGTTGCTGAAGGAATGTTATGACTCGTTGTGGGCTGGCCTTCCTGACCAGGAGCGGACATTGGTGTTCCTCGAATGTGGTTATTACTGGACACAAATGTGTGATGATGTTGAGGCCTATGTGAATACTTGCCTGATTTCTCAACAGGACAAAGGAACGAATCAGAAGACTGCCAGCCTCCTGGAGCCTCTTCCTATTCCAGAGCGTTCGTGGGAATGCCTCTCCATCGACTTTATCGTCAGTTTACCCAAAATTGATGACTTCAGCTCGATCCTTGTAGTTGTGGATACATTCACGAAGTATGTCACCTTCATCCCAGCCTCTAAGGAATGTCTCGCAGAGAAGATGACAGAGTTATTTGTGAAGCACATAGTCAAGTACTGGGGCGTGTCGAAAAGCATTGTAAGTGATCATGACGCCCGCTTCACGGGAAAGTTTTGCGCAAAGCATTTCGTTTGCTGGGTTCAGATTTATTATTTTCAACAAGTTTCTACCCGCAAACTGATGGCCAAACTGAATAGATCAACGGATTGCTGGAACAGTACCTTCGGTACTATGTCAACACAAATCAGAAGAATTAGGTGAAATTATTAAATGTAACTCAATTTTGCTACAATTTACAAAAGAGCGAGTCTTCTGGGCATAGTCTGTTCGAGATAGCCACTGGGCAGCAGCCGCTGATGCTTCATACCTTTGCAGCCCAAGAAAAGAGACGACCTACTTTTGCCTACTAGTTTGTCCGCGACTGGCAGGAACAGACGGAGATGGCTAAGGCGTTCTTATATAAGGCCCCAAAAAAGATGAAGAAGTTTGCAGATCAGAATCGAAGGCCAATGGAATTTCGAGTGGGTGATCAAGTCCTCGTGAAGCTTTATCTTGATCGCACGGGCATCTTTTGTGATTGACACAGGTCATTAATCCCCAAATATGAAGACCCCTTTGCAGTGCTAAAGAGAATCAGGAAGCTAGCTTACAAACTAAACTTGCCGCTAGACTTTAAAGTGCATTCAGTATTCATGTCTGTAACCTAAAGCCCTTCTACTTTGATGAGGAAGACCCTGATAGAAGTGTCCCAAAACGAGACCCGATCATGCAGCGAGCCTCGTCGACCAAGCAAGTGGCGGACCGACAGATGAAAGAAATTCTTCGGCACAAAACAAATTATCTATGCGAGCCGAAGAAGTACCAAGTGAAGTGGATATGCGAACAAAATCCAACCTGAGAGTATGCCTTCCGTCTGAAGCAGCGCTACCCACTGGAAGTCAAAGCCTATCATGAAGCTGTTGGCATCGAAGACGATGCTTGATTTGAAGGGGGAGCCTGTTCCCCTATGTCTAAGAGTCAGTATAGTCATTTACATTGTTTTGCAATGTACTTCCTTTGCTTATGTTGACTCTTTTCTTATGCTTGTTTACTTGTAAGGGAATACCCTCCCACCGGTCTAAGTGTCCTGTTTTGGGATTCTTTATTTTATGTGGTCGACATGAGAATCCTGTAAGCGGCTTCAGTCATCTATGTAAGCAAGTTGAAATCATTCTTCTTTCTTACTTCTCTCGTGATGTTCAAATTTTTCAAGTTGAATACATTGCGAGATTTCTTTATTCACAAAGCTTTATTTATGCACTTGTTTTTTAAAACAACCTTTGTACCCCTTTTAGTGGTTTGAAGACTGACGACAATTAGGTTATTGCCGTGCCGCACAGGCTGACCTGTGACAGGCAAAGTCACCATTTAATATTTGATATACCTAGGACGGTTTTAGTTGGGGCAACACTATCTTTCAAGGGGTTTTTGGCGCGAAGAGTAAGGTCCCTCTGTCAAGGGCGGGGCTACCGGGTCGCGTATGGGGGACGCGCCATACGAGCACTTGACTTCTGGAGGTCCTTTGGGTTGTGTTTACTCCGAAGGTCCCCCTCTGATTCAATCTATGTTGCAAAGTTGGTGCCTACTCCGGGCAAGCTTCGATGTGGCGGGTACTTCATACGGTTGGATTGTGAATGTAAACCCGCGCGCTAGGTCCGTCAGTGTATCCAGCGGGGCACGAACACTTGCTTTTGGACCACATCCGACGACTGGTGGATCGGGAAGGGAACCGAAGACGGTTCTTACTTCTTACGCAGGTTGGACATGTATCGGGCTTGCGCTTGGCTGGGCGTCTTGGTTTCTCTCTCTCTCTCGAGCTCATGGTTCTGTCAGCGAGTAGACGGGGAAGAAAATGCTGCCTCCTCTTCGTCCTACGGCAGATCGGCGCTCTTTTTCCTGCTTCATCGTCCTCCTCCTTGAATAGCTCGGCATCGAAATGTCGTCCCCTTTACTCGTCGATCGCCAACTCCTCTCCCCCTTTTTCACACCGCTACTCCAGTAGTTCTGGTACTCTTTCTGTGGCTCTCTTCTTCTTTCTTTTTTTTCTTCCAAGAAAGCAAATTGCCGGTTGTATGCTAAATACTATGTCATCTACTTTATTACGCGCATCATCTGAATCTCGATATTGGTCTTTGCGAAATCCAAATTTCTTATTGTTCTTGGTCGTGGTTTACTCATTTTGGTATCTAAGAAGAGACACGAGCATTTTTATAATGCTACTTGAGGAATGTGACTAACCGTTACTCTCCCTAACCGCGTGTGATTGATTGTCCTGGAATTTTGAAGGTTTGCACCCACAGCTGCCCGTAGAACTGCTCAACGTCATAGAAATGAGGGCATCCGAGATCGAGCGAAGAAGCGCTCACTTTCAACATACTATCGCTCAGGTATTGTTGTTCTGATGCTTCTGATTTCTCTACTGGATCGATCTTTTTGAACAGTAATAAATGATTATATGATGTGTTATATTACTTCAGCCATGTGTCTTGGATTTTATTTACGAATCCGGTATCTCTTTTAATAATGTGCCCAAAGTAACTTACATGAGTGCCGGTGTGATAGTACAGGTTCAGACACTGCAATTTGGAAATGTGAAAGACAATTTAAGAATGTGAGTATGAAATTACTGCAATGATGAATGATATATACATACCCTACCCCCTCCCAGGGATGGAGCTAATTTTTTTTTTCCATGGGCCACTAAATATATAGTTAACAAATTTTCAGTTGTTTGGCTGTGAGGCAGTAACCCGATTCTCTTGGGGCTGCACGATATAACTGGACCAGGTCCACCCAGGTTTAACCATTGAATTAAGGTTTTAGAGGGTGGGTTTTGTGGGGCATACGCCCCATGGACACTCCACGTATCTCTGCTCCTGCTCCTCCCCCTCCCCCTCTCAAAACACAAACATAAAAACATAACAAACCTAATGCACGTGCACACATGGACATGCATAGCCACAAAAATTCAAAATTAAAGCAGATTTCATGCACAATAATGCATTAAACAGCATTGCATACATCAAAGAACATACACGATAATGCATCAAATGAGACAAACAAAAATCAATAGAAGCAGGAAATTCAGAGTAAGACAGTTAAGTTTTTACATCTTGGATCAAGTCTGACCTAGACCCAATCCAAAATGTATGCTATTGCCCCACATACCCCTGTTGGAAAAATGCCATAATGACATGAGCACGACAAGGCAACTTATATACCCATGTTACATAGGTCAAAAGAAGCCCCCAAAACCATCAAAATAATTTTTTTTTTTGGAGAAAAGGAAAATGCTATTTTTTTTTCCATTTTGAAGTTTTCTCAAGTATGTCAAAATTTTTTTTGCTTTCTTCATTTTTGTCTTTTTTCCGAAGTATCAAATTAGTGATTAGTGAAAGCCTCAAATTCCATGAAGATAATGTTGGAGCTTTTTCAAGCAAATGCATTTTATTTCATTTTCACTAAAATCAGTCATTACATGGTTGTTTGAGCGATGGTAGGCTTTTGAATTGCTGGAATTCATCATTTCCTTGAGTTCTATGTTTGTAAAAGTTTTTCTGGGTTCCAAAAATCAATGACTAAAAACACATCAACATTTAGTTTCAAAGAGTACGTCTTTTTTGGTAAAAAAAGTAGGAACGATAGTCATTTTATAGGTTCTTGGTCACGCTAAAGACTATACACTGTTGGATTGAGTCAAAACTATTAGAAGTCATTGGATTTGAGTCCAATCAGATCACTCCTGTCACATATTGTCTCTATCAGTTGTTTATAACCCATGTCACCAAGGTGCGGGGTGCGGGTGCCAGTGCGGCACATCTCAAAAAAATTTAAGTGCGGCGGTGCGGCGAGAGTATTTATTATTATTATTATTATTAATTTATTATAATATATATATATATATATATATATATATATATATATATATATATATATATATATATATATATATATATATATATATATATATATATATTATGACAAAAACTGTCTATAAACCAAAAAATTATTAAATAACAAAATCAAAATTGCAATTTGCTAATCATGGTATCATTATCAATCATCAATTCAATATGATTTTGTTATACAAGATATGAACATGTAGTATGCATAGTTTATTATAGTATCAGCAAGTCGGAGAATCTAAAAAGCTAGAGAAGAACATGGCATTTTACCACTGCAGCAAGAATAGAACTTAAGCAAATTTCACAAGAATCACAACTAATATAATAGTACAAAACCACCTAATAATATGAAGTCTCTCCAAGAAAACCTCTCTCGACCGACCACATAAACAAACCACAAGGTTGCATCACTATTCTAGGAATGTAAACAGCACACTACAACAGAGAACAACACACTAAAACAGAGAAGAATACACACTGCTGCACTAGACGAGACGAGATAGAACACTAGAACAGAGAGAAATCAAAATTGGAGGTGCTATCAGAATCAAACAATAAAAATAAAAATACGCTGCAAAAGTGAGAGAGAGAGAGTTTAACTTCCTAAAATGCAGCGCAGATCGTGAGTGAAAAAGAAGTGGAAAGATGTGAAAGAATAGAGAGGATGAAGGTAGAAATCAGAAACTGAGAGAGCAGTGGACGCCGGTCGCCAGACGAAGAGCAGCGGAGCCGGTTGCAGGGCAGAGAGAAAGAGCAGCGTTGCAGCAGAAAGAGAGAGAGAGAAGCGGCAACACGAGAGATGATCATGCCCTATTTATTAAAAATAAAAAAAAAAACCCAAAAAATGGATGGAAAAGGACATGGTGCGGTTTGACCGCACCCGACTCGTGTTTGACGCATCAGAAAAAGACGATTTTAGTCGGGTGCAGCTGGCCGCACCTGGCTCAACTTTGACCAGGTTGGGTGCGAATCTGGGTCACACCTGCACCCGCGTCGTGTCGACATAGGTGCGGTTCCAGAAATGGCCACCCAGGTGACTTAGTTTATAACTTAAAGGCATTATTGTGCTTCATATTAAGTTTCCCACAATATATTTACACCCAGATTAGGTTACAATTTACATTTTGATCTTTTGGAACATAACTTGTTGCACCCTCCCTTATTTCTCTTTGTTACTTCTTCCTTCGTCTCCCTTGTGCTAGATAAATCTGGTGTAAATAACAAACAACCCACATGGTATCAGAGCAGCGGTAGATTCTATGGCTTGTGATTGATTCCAATGATATATCTCAAGCGTGCCCATATTTCATCGGCTACGTCTTTTTCTATTTTTGCTTCTAGAGCATTAATCATTTGCATACATGGATCTTATACAGCTTTTGGCCGACCGTTACTGGTGCTTGGAGCCACATTTTCATGCATCACAGCTAAATGGTGTTTTAGCTGAGACATTCCTATGACAATCTCTTTACGACAATAGTTAATTTTTAGTTTCAGCTGATTATCTTCTTTCACTTTTGTGCACCATTGCCATGCGGGGCATTTGAAGCCATATCCTCAAAAAAATAGAAATGTACTTTTAAGTAGAAGACATTAGTCTGAGGTTTTTAATATGTTCTGGAACATTTATTTCCTGATCCATAATCATTTTTCCTCTAACTGAAAAGATTTGCCTTGCATGCAGCTCCGAATACTGTCTAGCAGTTGAGCATGAGGGGTTTTATAACCCAAAACGAAAAAAATTGAGTTTAGGCCTTTCGTTTTTTTATTATTCTTGTATCACAAAATACAGTGCTATATGGGGTGTAATGGTGGGCCAACAATTACAGTCTAATGTATCATATTATATGTAAGGTGCATAAAACATTGATATGAGGTTCTTAATATGCTCTGAAACATTTATTTCATGATCGATAATAATTTTTCCACCAATCTTATGCATTTCTAATGTGATGGTGGTGGTGATTATTCTTCTGTTGACTTTATTAGCTTTCTTGAAATAGTGGAATAAGTCAAAGTCTTTTTCCCACCCACACCACAACAAATGAGATAGCTGAATGGAAACACCTGCACATCGTTTGAGATTGCTGTGAGTATGCTACTTGACAATGATGTTTCTATGGGCTTATGGTTGCAGGCCTTTCATTCTGCCCTAGGTCACTTAGGTGCAGGTATATATATATATATATATACAAAAAAAATTACTTAGAAAATATATATCAAAATAAAAAATATATATCAACATAAACAAATAAACAACATAGAAAAAATATATATCAACGGCCTTTGCAGCAGTGTGTTTAAGAAACCTATGAAAAACTTTAAACATATGGACAACC
Source organism: Nymphaea colorata (assembly GCF_008831285.2). Lineage (NCBI taxonomy): Eukaryota > Viridiplantae > Streptophyta > Magnoliopsida > Nymphaeales > Nymphaeaceae > Nymphaea > Nymphaea colorata. The sequence goes on along the minus strand of NC_045147.1, from coordinate 9,631,634 downwards.
GAGCAGCCCCCTAGACAGTCAAATATGAATATCAGTTGAATTTTCACATCCAAAACATGTCTCAACATTGTGAAACTTGAATCTAAGATCTAAATGCTGAACTGGAATTGCTTAGTTACAAAAAATGCAGGATTTACAGAAAATATTGGAACGATTCAGCATTGTGGAGCATGGTTGCATATAAATGTAAAAGAGAAATGACATACAATATGAGTTTCAACCAAGAAAAGAAGATTAAAAGTGACAAACCCGTAAAAGAAGAAAAAACAAAAATACTACTAAGAACAACAATAAAAAGAAAAATAGTTGATGCAGAAAGGTCGCCGGAGGTCTGGAGGTTGACGAAAGAAATATCGCCCAAATCAGCCAACGTTATCCCAAATCGTTTCCGCTGGAGGTTGCTGGAGTTCTTCCTCAGCAAACAGCGTGGATAAGAGCAAAACAGAGCCCCATTGGATTTTTTTCTAGGCTCTGTGTTTTTGAAAGGAAATACGAAAACAAAAATAGAAAAAAAGCCTTAACTTTTGGACGAAAATAGACTAGGTCAACATTGATTGAGTCTGTTTTTGGATGGATATAGACTCTGGTACATTGATGGTACCCAGTACTTGTTGACCCATACCCAGGTTGTGTCTGAAGGCGTACCTCTACCCATATCGGTGTCGACTGGTACCGGTACTCCACCAAAATTAACGTTCCCATGTTACATAGCTTTAAATGCTCTGGCCAAACTGGTTGTAGCATTTTTAAGGCTCCTCATTGCATGCACCCTAGTGCAAATGCAATGGGGTGTGTGCATTGAAGCCACCTGCTCGAGGAACCATCGAGCGGGTGGTGGGGGTTGGAATCCCCACGATATCGTGGGGGTTCAGTCCCTCATATAATATATATATATATATATATATATATATATATATATATAGCAAACTGTGTGTGGTCCACAAGTATGAAATCTTGCCTGCCATCAAGTACAGTGGTACTATTTGATTGTGGATTGATTATATATGGTTTGAAATCAACAAAAATTAAATATGATAATGCAGATTGAAAACTCATTATCTTTTTATTCCTACTTTTTTAAATAAGTAAACAAATGATTAAAAACTAGTTGTTAATATTAGGAGGCATGGTAGGTGTCGTAAAGTATGATATACACGTTGAAAGCCATAACTTTTTTGTTCATCTATATATTTTTTCCAATATGGAGGAGGAAAAATGGTCCTACTAGGAAAATATTACAATATGTTATAAATATTGTTAAAAATGAAAATAGCAATAAGATCACAATATTTTCCTTTTTAAAAGAATTAGTTTGTTGTATGTGTATTTTTGGAGTATGCTCAACTTTTTTTTGTTTTTTTAAGTTTTTGAAACTTACACTCAGCCTTTGCTTTGACTGCCCGTATATATATATATATATATATATATATATATATATATATATATATATGTATGTATGTATGTATATATCATTGTCGTTGATATTGTTTATTCCACAACATATCATTAAAAGGGGGAAATGAGGAAAAAGAGAAAAATGTTAAAAATTGCCAAAGTGAAAACATTGCATTTTATCACATTTTTTTCTGCAGCTTCATCTTTCTTTGAAAAAATAAGTTTAATATGTTTTAAATATTTGGGGTTTCTTTTAACATTTTAATCACTATATTGAAATTTAAGTTTTTTTAAAGTTTTTGATTAAATGAATAGAAAACTCAAAGTTTCATAATCTTTTTTATTATGTTTCTTACATTTTTAGTTTTTGTTTGAGTTCCATAATTTTTCCAAGAAAAACAAGCCTTCTGATTAATTCTTCAGAAGAACCTTAGCAATAGAAACCGGCGAACTATGTCACATGGGTATAGGTACGGGTGTGGGTACAGACCATTTTCAAAAAACTTGAGTGCAGGGGTATGGCCGCACACACACACACACACACACACACATATATATATATATGTCAGAGCAAATAACAATTATGTCAAAAGAACAACCAGAACAGTCCTTTTCTCTGGCTTATTTTGTTCCAACTATACAGAGCAAATAACAATTAGAACACCAAACTCGAAAAAGAAAATAAAACGAGGAAAGGAAAACGAAAAGGAAAAGATAAAACTGAAAACCAGCTGGATCAAAACACTAAAAGGAATCCAAGGTATGGGCGAGAGAGAATAGTTACTTGCAGACTCACCAATATCAAAGAAAAACCAAAAACAAAAAATGAAAAAAAAAGACAGTCATGGTAACAAAGACAAATTACCAACACATGCAACAATATCTCATGATAAAGCTAGGACAACGAAAGAAAAATGGACAGTGGCATGCCAATCGAAAGAAAAATCACCAAAACAAGAAAATGAGAACAAAAAGAAGCCCCACATCACTCACCAACCGAAAAGGCGACAATAACAAGAACACCAACAGAGAAACGCCTCTGATCGACCCCACAAAATCCAAAACTCAGTATGACCCAAAACTACTACTTCTTCTTCTTCTTCCTTCTTTAAAACTCAGTACTACCCAAAACTCAGTTTGAAGCCTGCTGTCGCAGCTCGCCGTTCGCCGCCTGTCGTCGCCGTTCGCCACTCGCCGTCAGTGTCTTTCAGTGAAGGTTGAAGACAAAGAACGACGGTTGAAGACGAAGACGATCGTCGTTTAAGGGTTTTTCGAAAATTTTAACATGAAATTTGTAAAAAAACGTTAAAATGTAAAAAATGTTCAAATTCAAAATCGGACAATTTTGGACTCAGTCAAAGTTGACCGAGTCCGAAAATGGTAAAAAATGACCTCGGGTGCGTTGACCGTAGCCGGTGCAGTCAACGCAGCACCCGACGCCGCACCTGTATCGGTACCGGTGTCGTACTCGTACCGGTACCGTGCGGGTACTCCTCCTTAAGAGGAGTACCCGTGTTACATAGCCGGCGAACAATATTCTTAGTATGTCTCTCTCTTTCTCTCTCTCTCTCTCTCTATATCTATATATATATATATATATATATATATATATCTTCGTGTGTGTGTGTGTGTGTGTGTGTGTGTGTGTGTTAACCCTGCCCACTAATGATTAATAAATTATACTGGAGATACTCTGAATGCTATTTCTAACTGTGACCTGTACATACCTCTGTTATATTACCCCGTTTTTTGCAATAAATCTGATGTCTTATTCTTGCTGAAGTTAGCCAGAAGTCTCAGCTGGAGAATATTCAAGGGCAAACAAGGAATTGCAAAAGCTTGAGAGGTCTATGAATCTTATAAAGCAGTTGAGGGCAAAGCAGAAGGTACTTAACAATGTTTGTCACTCTTTATCATATTACTGAAAGTAGTGTAAAAGTGCAAGGTACTACAAGTGCGTAGAATTGTAGATGTGGTAGACATTGTTATTTATTATCAATGTCCACAAAACAGCTTAACAAGTTCTTAGTGTTCTGCACATTAAATGTTAGTCTTGGGTGTCATACCCCGACCTTTTGACACTCAAACATTTTTTTTTTTTTCTTAACATCAAACATCGAGGTGCGACTACATAACAGTTCAAAGGAGATGAGCCAAGCAATTCAAAACAATACGGCAACTTTCATTTATATAACAACTTTGTTTCATACAAAATCACATTTATGTGTATGACAAAAATGCCCCCAAACTGTATGATTGATGTCTAACAAAAACAAGACATCAATACAAATAAACCAAGACGCGCCAGCATTACATAAGAGAACAAAACCCAAAATCTCCCCAGTAGGACGTGAGTGAAGCCATCCGATCAACCTGCTGCCCCGGGTCTGCCAAAACCTGAAAAAGAAACAACCGAAGGCTTAGCCTTCGCAGTATGGCAACAAGCCAGGAAAATACCAAACCCTTAGCATTCATATGATTCACATGCGCCTGAATCACATACATTCAATCATATACATTACATTTTCATTAACTTTAGTGAATTAACAGTTCCTGTGGGTGCAACACAGGCACGTGCACACCATGGGCGGCCTACAGCCGAGAGACAACCCCCGTGGTGGCCCATAACAGTATGGATCCATTTCATCCGCTGCAGCGGTAGAGCACTCATCCATGGATGTGTGTTCCAAGGAGAGATACTCAGCCTTCCCTAGGACACTCAGGTTGGGAAGGCGGGAGCCCAACGCTCCAAGCACAACACACAACAGTACCTTGGGGCCTTGCACCGCCTGCGCTCCGAACAGGCGAGACCAGTGGCAAAAGCAGGACGTCTCCCAACACATAGCCACATCCCACTAGCCTCTCATCTCTTAATCATTCATTATTATCATTAGATTAATACATTTACAAACTGATTGGCTAGCTCATGAGGTTGGTACACTTCACGAGTGCACCCACACCTCCAATTGCCTCCACATGAGGTCTGTACATAACACTAATAGTCATAGCTAGTCGTCATACAATATGGGTACAACTACCCTCCAATTCAATCATTTGCATCATTGCCCACAGCAATGTGTATGCAACAGAACAAAACATTCACATCATTCATCATATCAATCACATCTTCAAAAACTTAGCCAAACCACAGAGAGTAGTCTTGATCTGTGATTGGCTCGTAGCTGTCCTATGCAGTTATCATTCTAGGATGCTTTCTAATGTACAATTGGGGTCGAGGAGACACTCGACTCGATACCTCACCTCATCTGTCCTAAACAGTTATCAATTCTAGCATGCACATGCAAAGGCGTAACATTTTCAAAACAATCACTAGTAGCCTTTCACAACCCTTCATATCATACATCAATTCATGTACATGCATACACACATTCAATCTCAAAACAATCAATCAATTCACATCACAAATCCTAGAATCCCATGACCCTAGGAACACACATTCACACATTTGCCCAGGCAGGGATTTGCCTGGAATGTCGCCATACCTGTGGCGTGCTCACAAACTCTTCAAAATGCCTCGAGCTTCAAATCTGACAGCTTAAGGTCGACGGGACGTGCCCGGTGTACCTGCAAACATAAACAAAAGATCAGATTTCTACTAGTTAGCTACGCAATCCAAACAAATACAAAACAAGATCATTGAGGCACATGTCCTCGCCTCAAGAAGGTGTCGACGGGTAGTGTCGACCTACAAGCCCTCCAATAGGCCACTTCGCAACTTCTTACCGTAGCCACCCAACGTCAAACCCAATGCTTCGATCAATCCATCCTTAACACATTTGTCATTAACTTTCCTTTAGTTGAGGCGTCTTCCCAACATGCACACCCCCTTCCTACCAACAAATACCACCCACGTCGACCAAGGTGCTCCAAGTGTTCCCAAAGACGGTCATATGCTTCTCCACAACATCACTAACTCTACCACTTCCCTATTGCATCAAAAATCAACCTATTATGCTTAAAAGATCAATAAATACATGAATCATCGCTTCTCCATCATAATCTTATACTTACCCCGAAAAGCAAAATCGCTAACATGCCTCCTAAATCCTCAATTCTAAATTCTAGCATGCTTAAGCGATAATTATACATGCTCCGAAGGAAAATCTACAATAAAATGGATTCAATTACGCCTTGCTCACCCCAAATCAAGAGTCTAGGCTGCTGCAATCCTTCCGGCAGCCACCTCACAAATCCAAAAGGTCCCCAAGCAGCTAAAATCCTTCAATGCCGCCACACCAAGGCTTTCTAATCACTGTTATGCGAGGAAGAACACGTCCCCAAACTCGAATCCAATCAAACAGTGATAAAATCAGTAAAGAATAGTGCTCGGTTGGGGAAAAATGGAAAAACAATTAGAAAATGGGAAGAAGAGCTCAAGTAGGGAACGTGAGGGTAGGGGAAAGGCGCTGACAAAAGAGACGGATAGAAGAGAGAGTGAGGGAAGGAGGGTTCAGACAAAGAGGGGAAAGACGGCAAAGGGGAGGGAAATCGAGTGGGGCAAAAGAGGGAGATGGTGAAGAGGAGACGGACGGGACGAGGAGGGAGCTCTAGCAGAGAGGGAGAGGGATAAATCATGCGGCAAGGGGGGTGCTGACGAAGGAGGGAGAGGCTGCGTGGGAAGGAGGAGAAGAAGCAGACAAAGAGGGGGAGAGAGGAAGCTTACCCACGCTGCCGCCGTCGCCACCCGCCGCTGCCGCCATTGCACCGACTTCCGTCTCCTCTTCCTCTCTGCGCTGAGCTCCGGTCGTGGGTAAGGGAGAAACGCAGAGGGGAAACGAGGGCGAACAAGGGCTGCGGCGTCGGGCTCCTTACGCGCATGGAGCTCGGGTCCGGGTCTGGACACTGACCCGAACCGACCTGCAAACCTCGCACGTTACATTGGGTAATGAAACTTTCTCCTCATGTTAGATGTTGGAACATTGAGTTACATTTTTATCCATGTTTTGTATACTTGCATGGCAGGTTCAAGTGTATGTTTGGTTGGAGAAGGTCTGTTTTTAATATTGGAATCTCATGGTAGCTTAAGTGACTTTGTGCAGCAAATCAACCCTTGCTGCAGAGGAAACAGAATCTGAGGAGCTTAATTGAAGAATTACTCTGCCTTTTTGTATGTAAGATTTCATAATTTTCATTATAAGTAGTAGATATTGGTTGTGTAAAAGTCTCTCTCTCCTCTCCCTCCCCTTTCTCACCGTACACTCCCTTTCTCTCTCTCTCTCTCTCTCTCTCTCTCTCTCTCTCCACCCATTTTTTCTTTTCAAACTTAAAAAAAGAAAAGGACGTGCCGGGGATGCATCCCCATACCCATCCCACTGTACAGGCATACCAACATGGGTACGGGGACATTTCCCCTTACCAATGTGACTGTCTCATACATTTGATAAAATGTCCTCGTACCCATGCGATTGTCTCATACATTTGATAAAATCAGGATTCCAAACTAGTCTAGTCTGGGTCACTCTTTTTCATCCTCTTTGTCCCATGTAAGAAACTTTGGTGGGATTATATAACTGTTCCATCTAGTTGTCCATGGAGATGTTCAATCCTAACAAAAGGAAGACCAAAGACAAAAAAATTCTATTTCTTCCCCTTTTCAAGTCAAGAAATTAGTAAGTGTTTAGTAGGAAATTTGATGGCAAACCAGGTTTGAAGAGGAGTCCATGGTTGTGGATAACTAAAAATTTAGGAATAGGGAATGCTTAGTAGACTAAGTTACATGGTTATGGGTACGATTTAGGTACGGGTGGTAACTTTCGAAAATGTGGGTATGGGGATACGACAAGATATACATATGATATATATGCAAAATAGCACAAATCAATCAAAATGAAAGCGACAATTAAATAAACAAGTGATATAAATAAAAACATTATATGTTAATGAAAAATAACTCTAAAAACAGAATGAAAACTGAGTTAAAAAAAACTAAATAAAGTAAAATTAAGTAGTGTTAAAGATACAAAAAGGGGTTTTCTAAAATATTAGGAAGTTAGGGAGGATCTCTTTAAATGTTTTGTTATTTTTAGTGGACTTCTCTTGTAATTTTCCCTAACCCTAATCTCTTAATAGAGATTAGGGTCACGTAATGAACTTCAATTTTTTGCCGCCTCTCTCTCTCTCTCTCTCGCAACATGGTATCAGAGCGGGTGTGGGCGTCGACGGCAGGGTGCGCTTTCCGGTGACCTTCTCCGGCGACAATCTTTCCGGCGAACAGCCTAGTTCCTTTCTTTTTCGTCCTCTCTCTTGTCATCACTACTCATTCCCTCTTATCACCCAATAAGGAGACAGTGAGGGAATAGGGGTTGGGCGTGCCGTGTGAAGGAGGACCTGATCACGCCTATGTGGAAGGCGTGATCAGATCCTCATATTGGTCGTATGAAGCAGACTATTGTGGATGTAGCGTGACGTGTGACGCTGTGGTTTGTGATGATCGTAAATACAATTTCGGGAAAGTCAGGCTGCGTGAGGTGTTGTGGATGCTTTGTGGAGTCTATATGCTGCTTATAAATTCAGTTTTTTGAATATGATCAGAATTTTTCTATAGATCGTGGATACAAATTCAGTAAAGTAAGGCTGCGTGAGGACTGCTGCTGATCCTTAGTACAAGTTTTTGTTTGATTTTGTGGATTTCTTTGACACGTGGACAGGAAGTTTTATGAGAACTAGCTGCTGTTATAAGTGGCAGCAGTCTTCAGTCGTTGGGAGCAGTAGTCTTCAGTCGTTGGGAGTTCATTCTTGTTTTTGTCATCGGTTGAACCAGATCTGAAGTGACAGTAATTTCCTAGCCCTCTTTCTTTAAACGTTTGCGTCAATCTGGTCTTCTTTATTTACTATGGCTGAAAACAGTAAATTTGAAGGGTCTACTGACTACAAGATGGTTGGGAATTCATTCTCTTATGGAACCACGATGAAACTTAATGGCTCAAATTATGAAATATGGTCTAGGGTATTCATAATGTCGGTGGCTGGTCATAGGAAGAAATATATTCTTGAGGAGGATGAACCTATTGAGAAAAAAGGAATATATGCTGCGTGGGATGAAGATAATTATATTGTTATGTCTTGGATTATGAATAGTGTGGAGTCTCATATAGCCCCAACTATTGCATATTATACCAAGGCCAAGGATATGTGGTCTTTCTTGAGAAAGACATACTCGCATGCCACTAATGTAATCAAAATCCTACAACTAGAAGAGGAGTTATGTAACATTCGACAAGGGGATCAGGACCTATCCCAATATTTTGCTACTTTGACTGCTGCATATGAACGGTTAAAGGCTCTTCGTCCACCTTGCCAGCATTGTTATGCATCACACGTTGAGACTGGTATGGTGGCGAAGTTTTTATCTGGCCTATCTTCAGAATACTCTGTGGCAAAGTCTCAAATTCTAACAGGCGGTGAACTTCCAGATTTAGCAGACACGTATAATAGGCTGAGTCGTTTTGCAGCCACTCTTTCTCAGACTACGCATGACACACCAGTCTCTGCACTTGTGATATCAGGAGGACGGGGCCCTAGTTCTTTTGGAGGCACTAGGGGACGTGGTACAGGCCGTGGTGCTGGACGTGGCAGATTTCAGTGCTCTTATTGTGGCAAAATTGGTCATCTAGAGGATCGTTGTTGGGACAAACATCCTCACCTCAGGTCTAATGTTTCCTCTGGACGTGGTGGAGGTAGAGTCACCACAAGCAGAGGTCCTTCTTCATCCCAAGCAACTCATTCAAAGGCAACAATATCTATGGTTGAGTCTTCTACTGATCCTTCTATATCTATGTCATATTCTCTTAACCTAAGTAAGGATGAATATGATCGTGTTCTTGCTCAGAGGTCTGCCTCTACATCTACCTCTACATCTACCAATGCCACTGTTGTAGATTCAGCATTCTCTGTTGGTGCTCCTACTGCTGATCCAGGTATGACATGGATGATAGACTCGGGCGCTTCTAGACATTGTTGTAATCAACCACAAAAATTTTCATCATTTGTTAGATTTTTTACACCACAGCATGTTAAGCTGGCTGATGGCAAGTTGTCCCCTGTTTTGGGTAGCGGTGATATTTACCTTCCACGTTTAGGCACTATTACACATGTGCTATATGCTCCTCAGTTTCTTGTTAATTTGATATCTATGAAACAGCTAGCTATCGACTTACAATGTAAAGTCATTTTTGGATCTGACTCTTGTTCTTTTCAGGACTTACGAACTGGGAAGATGATTGGTGGCGGCCATGAGCGTGTGGGCCTTTATTTTTTGTCAATCCCAGTTGATGTTGCTGCATCTTCAGTCCCTTCCAAGCCTTCTCCCTTCCAATGGCATCTCAGACTGGGTCATCCTTCAGTACCAAAACTTCGTCGCATGTTTCCAGATATTCCTGCATCAGAGTCCTTCTTATGTGATGCCTGCCAATTGGGCAAGCATACATGGAGCAGCTTTCCTTCGAGTCAGAGTCCGTCGAGTCAGAGTCCTTTTGATCTCATTCATGTGGATGTATGGGGTCCTAGTCGGGTTCCTTTTCGATCATGTTTTCGATATTATCTTGTTCTAGTTGATGATTTTACTAGAGTCGGTTGGGTTTTCTTGTTAAGGGAAAGATCTGAAGTCATATGTATTCTTCAAAAATTTATCAAGGAAATAAAAACTCAGTTTGGACTCATTGTCAAAAATATTCACACTGATAATGCTCTTGAATTCAAGTCTTCCATTCTACTTCAGTTTTATGCCGACCATAGAATTCGACCTCAATATACTTGTCCACATACGTCCCAACAGAATGGTGTAGCCGAACGCAAACATCGGCAACTCCTAAACGTAGCTCGTACCCTCATGTTACATTCTCATATGCCTGCCTATTTTTGGGGTGATGTTATTCTTACTGCGTGTTACCTCATTAATAGGTTACCCTCTTCCTCCATTCAAGACCGTATTCCAATTCAAATTCTATATCCAGGGCATTCATTATTTCATTTACCTCCCAAAGTTTTTGGATGCACTTGCTTTGCACATATCCTAGGCCCGAACAAAAGCAAACTTGCTGCCCAAGCCATCAAATGTATCTTTATTGGCTATTCAGCCAATCAAAAGGGATACAAATGCTTTGATCTCTTGACCAAGAAAGACATTATCAGTGCGGATGTTACCTTCTTTGAGTCTCGTCCTTATTTCCCTCCGTCAAGTCTCTCTTCATCTGAGATGCATGCACCTATACCTCTTCCTATTCCACCAGTGTCACTTGAGTCATTTCCATCATCTCAACCTAGGTCACATGAACGTTTTCTTGAGCCTCCGTTGGTTTACACTCGTCGTCTAGGTCCCTCTCTCAACCGTCCACCAGCATCGTCTCAAGAGGTAAGCTCTACTGATAAGACTGACTCAGGTTTAAGTGATGACTATTCTGCAGCAGATCTCCCTATTGATATTCGCAAGGACAAGCAACAGTGTACCTTACATCCTATATCTAATTCTGTCTCTACTGCTCATCTGAGTACACGCTTAGTACAGTTTGATCAAGCTGTATCTAGTCATGTTATCCCGTCCTCGCACCATCACACCCTGTTAGATCCACGTTGGCGACAAGCTATGCAGGAGGAAATGGATGCTCTTCTTTCTCAGGAGACTTGGGATTTGGTAGACCCCCCAACACGCTGTGATCTGGTTGGCTCATGATGGGTATTCACCATCAAGTATCATTCTGATGGGTCAGTTGAAAGGTTCAAAGCCCGTCTTGTCGCAAAAGGGTATACTCAGACTTATGGTGTTGACTTCTTTGAGACCTTTTCGCATGTGGCCCGGTTGGGCACTATTCGCTTGATTATCTCTCTTGATGTCCAACTAGAGTGGCCTCTTTTTCAATTGGATGTAAAAAATGCCTTTCTGTATAGAGACCTTTCTGAAATCGTTTATATGCAGCAACCACCTGGTTTTGAGCGACGAGGGGAGTGTTCGAAGGTATGCAAGTTAAAGAAGGCTATTTATGGACTCAAACAGAGTCCCCGTGCATGGTTCCAAAAGCTTACTGAAGTGTTATCGAAGTGTGGATTTCGCCGATCCCAGCTTGATCACTCATTGTTTATCAAGCGAGGCTCAGCAGGACTTGTGATATTGATTGTCTACGTGGATGATATTGTTCTTACAGGGGAAAATGATCAAGAGATAGCTCAAACAAAGGAGTTTTTACAGCAACACTTTGTTACGAAAGACCTTGGACAACTTCGTTATTTTCTTGGTATTGAGGTGGCTCGTAGTAATAAAGGAGTTGTAGTGTCTCAAAGGAAATATGTTCTTGATCTTCTACAGGAAACGGGACTATTGGGGGCTAAACCTGCCACACTTCCCATGAATCCTCGCATTCATATACATGATGATGACTCAGAGCCGTTTGACTCTAGATCTTACAGATCTCTGATAGGGAAACTGTTATATTTGACTGTCACTCGTCCCGACATTAGCTTTGCTGTGAATAAGTTGAGCCAATTCATGGAAAAACCCCGAAAAGTTCACTGGGATGCAGCTCTAATGATTGTAAGATACTTGAAATCAGCCCCGAGAAAGGGACTATGGTTCAAGAAAGGAGAATGTGTTGACATCGAGGCGTATAGTGATGCTGATTATGCTGGATCTGTAGATGACAGGAAGTCTACTACCGGTTTTTGTGTCTTTGTGGGCGGTAATCTTATTTCCTGGAGGAGCAAGAAGCAGAATGTTGTGGCTCGTTCTAGTGCTGAGTCGGAATATAGGGCTATGGCTCAAACTGCGGCTGAAATGTCGTGGGTTAGATCACTACTTGTAGAGTTGGGTGTCTTAGTGAATCTCCCAATGAAGATGTATTGTGACAACAAGGCAGCTACATATATCGCTAACAATCCTGTCTTTCATGAGAGGACTAAACACATTGAAGTGGATTGCCACTATATTCGGGACTTAGTTCAAGGAAGAATTGTTCGCACTATTCATGTCTCCTCAGAAGATCAGGCAGCAGATATTCTCACTAAAGCTCTTCCCATAGGCGATTTCTTGAGATGTTGTAACAAGCTGAGCATGATTGATATATATGCTCCAGCTTGAGGGGGAGTGTTAAAGATACAAAAAGGGGTTTTCTGAAATATTAGGAAGTTAGGGAGGATCTCTTTAAATGTTTTGTTATTTGTAGTGGACTTCTCTTGTAATTTTCCCTAACCCTAATCTCTTAATAGAGATTAGGGTCACGTAATGAACTTCAATTTTTTGCCGCCTCTCTCTCTCTCTCGCAACAAGTAGTTTGGATCAGTTTTGAGCTAAGTACCCTACCCAGTTTAGGTGCAGGTACAATGCTACGGGTATGTGGACCTTACTGAAGTACATCTGACTGAGTTTCTCGACTAAGAAGCAAGAGAAATGGCAAGTCCTATTAAAAGCATTAGACAGAGGAGCCTAGACAATGAGTATATATACCCTATAGCCTACGTGTGCCTAGGCTGGGATAGGCATTCTAAGCGATACAAAACAAAAAAGGACAAATGTAGAACTTGTAACACAAACAGTCACGTTGCAATTGTTACAATAATATAGAATCATTCAAATAAATATATACACAATCCATTAAATGATACATATCTATGTTATTAAAGAGTATTAGGCACAGCCTAGGCAGTTAGATGAGCCTAGAGCTTAGGGAGGAGCTAGGCATATTAAGTGGTCCACCCCACAAAAACCAAATAAAAAAGGGGAGACCAATAAAATGCAATTATATCTGTTAAGATTAGCAACAAAATAACGTCGTTGAAATGAGAAAAGCTATTAATTCATAACAATAAAACACAAAAATGCACAATAACATCACACATTAAGCATTTCATAACATGACAACAAACATAATTTAAAGTCTGAAAAACATCAAATTTAATGAAGTTAAACAAAGTTACAAGTTATCTTAAAAGTAAATGTAGGTGATTTTAATGTTATAAAAAATGCAAAACCGTACCACTTCCTAAATGCCAACATCTAAACTCCTAATTCTAGTTTCTAACCTAAAATCCTAAAAGAAAACCTAGAATTACTAATCCATTTTAACCCAAAAAAGAAAGGAAGATAAATCCTGAACATAATCGTAACTTTCATGTTAACATTGCCTGTTATAAAATCTGTCGTCTATTGTAATTCTAATAAGCAAGAAAGACTACTTAAGAAGATTATATATGTGTATGTATGTACTTGGAGTTAGATATGTATGTGTGCATATATATATATATATATATATATATATATAAAATATAATATAATATAATATAATATAATATAATACACACACACACACATAACTCCAAATATAATAGCATATGAATTATGACTGTGATATTAACTCTACCTGTGTGCAGATACACATGCATGCATGCACACATACACTTCTACTGCAAAATCACATGTAACAATAAAATGTGGAAAAGAAACATGGAAGAGAAAAAGTATCAAATCTATGTCACATGGGTACGGGTACAGGTGCCGGTACTGGTACGGACAATGTTATAAAAGGCGTAGAGTATCGCGTATCGGTCGGGCCGACCTATACGCCGTATCGTAACGTATCGTAAACGTAGCGTAGCATATCGTAAAATTAATTTTTTAATTTTAAAAAATATTTAAAAATCAGAAAACATAGAGAAAAATTATTAAAAATCTGAAAAAATGAACAAAAAGCAGAAATCAAGGAAAATGTATTCAAATATAAAAAAGATCATCATACATAAAGAACATTCATGTGTATCAACAACACATTCAAAATAAGGAATTAGATATTCAAATAACATAGTAAGCATTCATCACAATTTTAAACTTGAAAATTTTATAAAATCTTAAGACTTAGAGTCTTAGGACTTGGAGTTTTAGGACTTAGATTACATCACAATTTTTAAGTTCAAAACATATAGCTATCATCTTTCATGATTTAACGATAATATCTCCCAAATTGATGAATCCTTGGTTATTTTGATGAAAATGTGCAAAATCTCTCCCTCCTACGTCGATTGAAGTCTTTAAATACAAGAAGAGAGAGAGGGAGGAGTGTTTAAACTTTAAAAAATAAAAAAAAAATCGTGTTTTAACCTGTATCGTACGATACGGGGGTGTATCGCCTGTATCGTGCGATACGGCGCCCGTATCGCACGATACGTGCGATACGCGTACGATACGCACGCGTATCGCATATCGAATACGTATTGTATAGGTTTCTTTGACATATACGATACGTATCGTACGATATGGATAACATTGGGTACGGGTACGGACCATTTTCAAAAAACTTGGGTACGGGGGTACGGCCGTACACGCACATATATATATGTCAAAAAATGCAGAAAATAACATATTTGCACATATCTATATCAAAAATTACAAACAGAATAACATATTGTCATATTCATAAATCATAATCCAAAATTTATCAGTCTTGATTCTCATTCTCCTCAGTCTCACTCTCCTCAGTCTCATCCAAAAGAAGACTTTTCGCCCATACAAATTATTGCTTTGCAACTTGTTTTGAAATGTAACAGCTGCACATGCCAGAGCAACAAGAAGCACGATTTACCAGCACACAAAAGTGACGTGTCCGCTAGTTAGACAATTAGTTATCTGTTGAAGGAAAAGGACTCTGAACAAGCAAATTCCAATAATTAAACACAAAAGAAAGCTTTAGCCGAAAGTGTTTCAAACAACAAAACATAATATTCAGACACCGGATTGTATATCAATCAAAGTCTCCCACCCATATGCACATACAAATCAAACCCAAATAAGAATAAATGAACAAATCCACCAAACGCTTCATACCATACCGACTACCGAGACATGTAAAAACAAAGAATCTCTCTCTCTCTCTCTCTCACACACATCGCCGGTCGTTGCTGGCGGCGATGGGTATTCTGCCTGTCATCGCTGGTCGTCGCCGGCGGCGATGGAAGGGGTGGAGCCGCTGAAATGGTTTAAAAATAAAAACAAAAAATATACCTTGAGAGGTAAGACAGTCTGCCTGTCGTCGCCTCCTACCGTTTGCCGTTGCCGGTCGCCACTGCTGTCACCGTTCCGCCCTCCGTTCGCCGCCTCTGCCGTCACCTATCGCCGCTACGTTCGCCGTTGCCGCTGCCTTCGTCACCGGGCTCGTGAGACGTAAGTCAGACGAGAAAAGGAGAAAAGGGTTTCGAGCGAAACCCTTACGATTTTTGTTTTTTTTTAACGTTAAAATAGATATAAAATTTAAAATGAAATAATCGTTAAAAAAAAAGACAAATTTGGACTCGTTCAAACTTGACCATGTCCGAAAAAGGTCAGATACGGCCTCCAGTACATTGACCGTACCCGGTACGGTCAACGACGTACCGGAGGCGTACCCATACGCGTACCGGTATCGGTACCGGTGTCGTACCGGTGTTACACAGTATCAAATTTTGTTCCAAAGAAGCAAAAAAAAGGAATAAAGCAAAAAAGAACAAAAGTTTAGGTTGTTGAAGAACAAAGGCCTATGATATTGAATGCATAGGCAGCTAGGCCTAGATCATTTACTAGGCATGTTCAAGTGACAGGTTGCCTATGAACAGTTATTCTATGCAACCAACCAAGCCTGGGTGCTAACCTAGCCTAGGAGAAAATTTAGATGAGAGTTTCACAAGAGATGATCAAATGTACTTTTGATGCAAAGACCATTGCAAATCAGTTTGTTTTCTTTTTCCTGCAGAAACCAGATCATGTCAATATGAGCTGATCCAATCCGTCATGTAAATATGGACGTAACTGTCCTACAATACAAGTATGAATGTTAACATGCCACATATTAGGGGGGGAGCCAAGAACTTTTCATGAGGGGCGTTGAATTACAGCTTCAAAATTTTAATAGGGCCCGAAATATTATTTTTCAAAACTTTTATATAGGATAAATGATTTTTTTTTTAAATTTACATCTAAATTATTATTATTATTTTTTGAAGTTTTGGGTGGGGGGGGAGGGTGGGTGGGGACTCCGCCCATGCCTTATATAGATCAATGCAGTTTTTCATGACTACTCCTTAATAGGATTTATCCTCAATATACACGAGGGTGCCTGAGCCCGCCATTGGAACACCTTCAGCAGCTTTATTTTGAGCTGTTGGAGGTGGTCAACAGTCTATAAGGCCCTTGTCAAACATGAAAATGGCAAAGATAAAACAGGTAAAAAAAAACAGAAAAACATAAAAGCACACATATATTTATATTTATCTTCCCTGTGTATCACTAATATAGATCTATCAAATACCTCTACATTATATACATATATTTTAATAAGCTGGTGACAAGACAAATTGAGTCTAAGGCATTTGAGCTCCAGTAGCTTGTACTTGAAGAGCACGATAGATGTACATCTTCATTATTTGGAATTTTCACACCTTGCACATGGTTTATTGTTAGCACCCTTATACTGTGGTTCCGGTTTTGTTTTTTTTCTGCTGGATTTTGCAACTTACAGACGAACTCTTCCATAGGAGGTTGTCGGTCTAAAATCTTTGATTGCTGAATGTACTGAAGATAAAGATATGCATGAAATGGCCAGGCAGGAGTTAGATGAAGCTAACGAGGCGGTGAAAGAACTACAGTGCCTCCTCATTAAATCTTTGCTTCCAAAAGATGATGCTGATGAAAGAGACTGTATCTTGGAGGTGCGAGCAGGTAAAAGGTTCAACTTTTCAATTCCCTTTGCCATATCCTTTTTTGTGCTAATTTTAGTTTCTGTATTTTTGTATCTCTTTTTTTTTGTAATACTGTGCCCAGCTTCTCTAGGTGCTCCAATAGTTAAAATTCGATACATCCTTCAGTTGTTGCCTGTCTCCTGAAACAGTAAATAAAGCACACAAGTTCCTAAAAGTAACTCCCATACATGCAGTCAAAAAAGTGCAATTATAACATCGACTGCCTCCAACAGCTAGAGAGGCTGTTGCTTCTCTATAAATTAGGGACTTCTGTTCCTCCTAGGATGGAGCTGTTTCTGTCGGTTATTGAAGTTCTGTTTCATTATTTTCCTGTGCGCTGGTGCATATCGAGTTTTTGGCAGCTGTTCTGAGCTTGGTGATTGGCACTCATAGCCAGTTTGAGTTGGTTTGATTAAGAATTATATCTATGTCTGGACTCTGGAAATTGAGATGCTTTTAGAGCTTGAAGGTTTTCTTTGTGATACGAGTGAACCCTTAGGGGATCTCTCACAGAGAAAATATATACTTAATTTAATGTAGGAAGCTGGAATGCTGGGTGCTAAACTTGCTACCATTTCCATGAAGATGAGATGTGACAATAAAGCTGCTATCTATATTGCCAGTAACCCAGTATTCCATGAGAGAACCAAGCATATAGAAGTTTGATTGTCATTACATTGGAGACATGATGCAGGCAGAAGTTATATCTATAATTCATGTGTCTTCAGAAGATCAAATGACTGATGCCTCCATAAAGCCACTTCCCATTGTTGACTTTACTAGATGTTGTAACAGGTTGAATTGAACATGATTGACATTTAGCTCTAGCTTGAGGGGCAGTGTTGAGAGTTATTACTTATTACTGTGAAGGGACATGTAGTAAATAATTTAGTTGTAGTGGGTAGATAGATGTTATTTTGTGAAGCCCTTTAATATTATTTTTTCTTTATTAAGTGGACTGTTTCTGTAATTTTCTAGCCATCTCCTAATCCTTATTTCCATAGGGATTAGGTTTAATGAAGTTGAGTTTTCTCTTCTCTCTCAAACTTGTCTCAGTACCAGTATTGTTGAAGGACTGTGTATTATTGATGACAAAGTTGTGAAAACACCTGAGACCTTAGGTCTAATTATAGATGCAGATTAATGATGGAAAATTGACAACATATGCCAGGTCATCAGTTGCTTGAAACATTTCACAATTGCAGACAAGACATTGCTGATTGCACATGCTGTGCATGTTGGAAGGCAGTTATTTACTTGCATCAACATTTATTTACGTTGATGCTGTGCATGTTGGAAGGCAGTTATTTACTTGCATCAACATCTATTTACGTTGGGCTGTAGCATGTTCATTTGTCATATCATAAATACCTTTTTTAGGTGGTTCTTCCACTCTTCATCTTTTCCATTAGAATTAAGTACAATCAGTTTCAGTCATTAAATCTTAAGTTTGAGGAAGGGTGATAAATAAATAAATAAATAATAATATACATATATCTGTGTGCTTCTGTCTAGCTTGTTACGGAGCACTCGTTTTGTCTTGTGAGTTGCTGGAGGCTTGTAGGTTCATGCAAACATATTGTATGTTGTGAGACATTTCTGCGGCTGTTGGTCAGGCCCTCCTCATTCCAACTATGTTCTAAGCATTTCTTAAGAAGACCATGGAGTTGCTATGTCTCATCAGGTTCCAGTTAGCAGATTTCTTTACTAAGACTCTAGCATTGCCTCACTTTCTGTTTCTTTAATAAGCTTTCAGTTGTCATGTCATCAGTTTGAAGAGGAAATAGTGTTAAAATTGTAAATGTATGTATCTCTTTCCCTATATGTATACACACATTTAATACATCTTTGTATGTGTATATGTGTGTATACTTTGTAATCTGTATACGTTTTATGTACTCACATGTGTGTGTGTGTATATATATATATACACACACACTTACACATAATTATATATTTCCTGTCAGGTTCCCTTTTGTTATAATTATTTCCGCATTTTATTATGTTTTATTGTTTTATTGCTACAATTTTTTATGGTTCTTTTGTAATACTGTGCTGACCATCTCTAGCTGTTAGAGGATCAATAGCCAGACTTTAGTGGTCGCACTGCCTCCAACAGCTAAAGAAGCTGTGGCTTCTATATAAATAAGGGACTGCTGTTCCTCTTAGGATGTAAGCTCTTTGAAGCAGTTTCTATCATATATTGAAGCTCTATTTTATTCTTTTTGGTGTAACTTAGGGCAAAATTTTTTTGCAGTTCTTACGAGCTTTGTGAGTGGCTCTGTATAACATAAAATTTACTTTATGTTGCTTTCTGCTATTTATGTAGATAGCTCTGTTACATGTGATGTTTATCCCTTTTTCTTCTGTATTTTATTGGGTATATTTTTGCTAGGAACTGGTGGTGAGGAAGCATCATTATTCGCAATGGAGTTATTCAAAATGTATGCCTCTGCCTAATTTGTGATTCCCTGTTAATAATTTGTTTTTTAGTTTTATTCTGAAAATATGTTCTTCTAATACCATTCTAGAAGATTTATAACAGGTATGAAAGATACTCCCTGAAGAAGGGATGGAAGTTTGAGGTTGTGGATATAATGGAGTCAGATCTCAAAGGTTGCAAGGTATGTCCGATCACCTGCACGTAGATTTCCAGGCCTTTTTGTACTTAAAAGATAGGAGTCTTACCATTAGCTGTCATGTTCTATACTAGGTTGTTTTGTGTTTTTATCTCTCTGGGCCTTTATAATATCTCATGAGAAGTTTAAGAAGGTGCCTTGTTGACGTTATTCAGGCTTCCCAAATATTTATATGCTTAATAATCTCATCGCATATCGTGGGGGTATGCAAGAACAAACATAAATTACTTCAGGCTTTATTCAACTCTTCTTAGCTATCCAAAGGTCACGTATCTTTTTCAAGTGCTTTGAAGTCCATATCCAAATTAACTGATCCAAGAAACACATCTCCTTCTTTTGCCCCCTTGAAAGAGAACAATGCTAGTAACTCGATTTGGATCCTGCAACTTCCTGTCTTTTTGATTTTTTGTGACAGTATTCCTTTTGCACAACTGGGCTGGATACACATTCGTTTGCATGCCAAGTGTCTAATTATCGATGCTGCATGGAGACTGACATGAGTGTTTGTATTTGACAATTTATGTGTCTAACATGGCAGAGTCGAAAGCATGTGTATATATATATTGAAAGGTGTTCCTTAAGTTTTGGTGCCCTTGGTGGCCTCCAGGTTAAAGACACTGATTTCGCTTGATTTAATGGCATCGATGGAGTCCAGATATTTTTTTCTTGTTAGTAAGCATTTATGTTGTCAAGGGGCCAAGGTGCTGCCTGGGTGCCAGGCAGCGCCTAGGCAAAAAAGGCAACTGATTTTTTTGTATTAATTATTTTAGTTATGTTAACTAAAGTATGTACTTACTGACTGAACTGTAAGCTTTTATTCCAGGTGTGCCTATCACCACTAACACAGATATGTGTACTACAAGAAAGTAAATCATGAAAAACTATTGTGTTCTGTTCTAATTGAATGATTACACTTTGTAAGTAAAGCCAAAAAGTGGAACATGAAAAATGTTCTGTTCTTGTTTACATAACATATTAACAGTACATTTCCAGTTTGTTTACATACTGAAAAACTGTTTTGTTTTGTTCTAGCCGATGCTTCGTTTGATACACAAAAGAAGACATATCATTCTTGTTTACATACTGGAAGCAATGCTTGCATTTTTTAGGATGAGATTGTTGCACCCTGCCCTTGTAGCTGCTGAAAACTTGCCAAGTTGCAGTCGCTTCCCAAGATCTATTGGGGACAGACACGCCGAGGGAGGTTGAAAGAATAGGGAATACAAATTTCGATCCCAAGTCAGACAGAATCCCCGACTGAATATATCCCTTAGGACTGGAATACAAGTAGAGTTCCCTCCCAAAATCTCAACCTACTACAATCAAGAGTGGGGATGTGAGATTTTTACAAGCGTTAACAATACAAAATGAACTCTCCCTCACTCAACAATCACAACATCCATGCCAAACCATTCATACAAACGAGCATTCCACACCCTTTGCCCTAGGTGAGTCCAATAGCTTGGGAATGTGTCCTCGGCTAGGTGAGCTTTGGAGGATTCCCTACAACTGCAAACCTGAAGGTTGGCTGGAAATAGAATGCACCCTCCCATGCACTATAGGGGGATTCGTGTGTACCTTGTTGGAGCTAGTCTAACACTCACCGAGGAAGAAGGCCAATAATATCCTCAGTATTCAGCAATTCTCCACAGCAACCGTCTTCATGAACAGCAGCTGCAGTGATCTTCCAGCTGAGTTCTCTTCCTTGGATGCACCTCAGCTCCCAAGAGAATACAGCAGATCACAGTCTTATAAAATTGGAAGTACAGGAAATTAGCAAGTTCTGCACTTCACCGAATCTCAGTAGAAACCCCTGTTTTGTATGGATTAGGGGGTAGCAGACGCTGGATAGACGCCAACGCTCGTCTCTTCGATGATCAGCTCCACAACAGCATGATTATCTTTCTGCTGATCAGTCCCTCCTCGCCTGAGAATTGTTGTGGCAGCAACTTGCAGAAACCAACAGTCACTGCAGAGATTGATATAGTGATAATTGGAGATCTCAGGAGGTTAGGAGCGTCACCGAGGGTCAATTGAACCCCTGTTGAATGATGGAAAAGGGAGAAACAGGTGCCCCGTTCAGCGCCAGCAGCGCGCTCTTCCTGTTGCAAGGTCTTTACAGGGACTGGTACGCCAACAGCAGCTCCTTGAAGATGATCTAGCTCTGGAAATAGCAAGAGATCAGAGCACAGATAATTCTAGTATGAATCCACAGTTTAGAGTCATGGAGAATGCACCAGAGATCAAGAGAAACCCAAAACTGAGAGATCAGAATGGGGGAGACAAGCAGGAATCCCTCCTGCAGGTGTGCATTCAGCTTCCAGATCAGCGATCAGTCAAAAAATCATGACTCTTCAACAAGAGCTCCAAAAATGCTGAAACTTGGTCTGAAGATTGCCAACAAGAACAAGAATAGACGCCCTTGAGTTCGGGTTCAGAGGTGCATCCCAGCTGGATCGCGTCACCTCTGATTACTTGCCTGTTTCTACCTAAAACAGCCTGTTGCAGGGCTCAGGCAATGTTCTGGAGTCAGTGCCCTTCAAAAATTCACCAAAATTCAACCGTAGCTCGGATCGCCCTGAAATTTGGACCGTAGATAGCTAAGATGATGATGAACAAATGCCCAAAATTTCAGCTTCAAAGCAGCTTCCAGTAGAGAGCTCGTTAAGGGGGAAAATCCTCCAAATTCTGGTATCGCCAGACAGCTGCTCCACCGATTTCCGCCAATCGCCGCCGCAGTTCTGATCTGCTTCGGTTGGCAGGCCAAATCAACTCCGATTGCGCTCAAAATTCACCAGGTTGTTCCACTTTCAAATACGAAGCCAACGGATCCGTTGCCGTCCTCTGATCGGATTCTGGTCTCTGGAAATTCGCTTCTAATCAGAGAATTCTGTCACTGCTGTTACAGAACCGTGGCCTGTCTTCTTCACACAGCAGCTCTATCTGCTGGATCAAACTCCTCCGTAGCTCGACATAGGTGTAAATTCAACATTCATGAACACGATACATCGAATTAGAATGGATTAAACCAGGGAAAAGATCAATCTAAGCCAGGCGTTAGGCAATCTGCCGTATTCAGCAATCGGTCTTGCCACAACTCGTCAGCACCTATCCTCCTAGTCGAATCCTTCGATCTCAGTCAGAGCGACCGATGTACTCCTTTCGTTAGACGAGTTAGACTCGAATCGAGCAGAGCATCAGCATCCTTACATCCTTTGATCGGATCAACAGGAAAATCTCACGGTAGAATATCCACGAAGAAAGGATTTCTTACCGGCTGAGAAGTTCCTCCAGCTGTCACTTGCAGATCTGAAATTCCTCGGGTGAACGGCGAAACAGTTGCTCATCCGACGGTTCTTTCCTCCGATTTCAGCCTCTAGGTGCCTCAGGGATCGGAGAACACCTGCACCGTGATCAGATCGCACTTCTGTACAGGTTTCCGGTGTCTACAGTTCCGGTAGCGTTCCCGGTTCTGCTCCTCTGGTTCTGCAGGCGATCATCTTCTCCGGCGAAGTCTCCTTCGTCGGCCAAGTTTTTGGCACCACACTCAAGCAGCAAAAACTCTCGCGCGGGAGAGAAAGTTTCAATTTTATTGATATCCAAAATCAGAATTATTACAATTGGTGCGCAGTCTCCAGCTTATATACGCTGGACTGTCCCAAGTCATCACCCGTCGTCTCGGTTCGACTGTTCGAGACAAGTACAAGAATCAAAACACAAAACAAGAAGAGAATTACATTGAATCGGTCTGGGCTGAACCCAGCCGCGACGCGCCCAGGTTAGCCTGAGCTCTTCCTAACTGGACCAGACCATGTCGCACACTCGGCTGCACCCAGTCTGCCTCGGTCTCTCTTTAATCTGGTGCAGTCCTTGGTTGACCCGAACCTGCAACCTCTGACCCTCTACCTCTGACCCTCTAACTCTGACCTGCTGACCACGAACCCTGCTCTTGCTATCATCCTGACCGAACCCACCTGTAACCAAGTTCTTCTCAGTTGGCTGAACCCTGTCCGCGCCCAACACAGACTCCTCAAGCTCGGCCTTGGCTGTAATCAGCTTGCCACAATCTGTCGTAGTCTTCAAGTTAACCTCACAACGAAAAACATCATCCTCCGAATCTGGCCCGAATGTCATGCGCTCTACCTCGGCATCAGCAGCACCCTTGGCCTCGTCGAGGATCTCGGCCATGACTGCGACGATAGCCCGCAGCTCGCTATCTCTCCTGGCAGCCTCCTCAGCTGCGCTCGGCAGCACACAAGGTGGGTGTGTATCAGAGATCCTGTCAGAATCCAATTCCAGAGACATACCTAAAACATTCCGACTCTAAAACAACATGTTCTCTAGATAAAGTACTGCAATAGAAAAACTAAATATGAATTCTGGTGTAAATAACTGTATATCCTGTTTGAAATTCATTTTATATAGGACCTTATAAACTATTTCATTTGAATCATTTCAAACAAAAATCATATCAAAATCAGTACATATAGTATACGTTACAACAGATTTTACATGACGTATAATATACATTATAGGCTATAGCAGATTGTACATATAACAAATCGTACAAATCAGTACATATAATATACATTATATAGATTCAACTGCAGATGGAACCACTTTAAAAATTGCTTCGGCTTGTACATATAATATACGTATATAAAATATTAGTGTACAATATGTAATATACACTATTTCAGATTGTAGTGTACATATAATATACATTATAACAGATTGTACATATAATATAACACACAGTATATACAATAAAATCACAAGTAATGCATTCCCATTAACTACGCATGCTGATGCCTAGTCCAGCCTAGGCGTGCCTACACGCTAGCACCACACCTATAGTGTGCCTAGGCGCCAGCACCACACCCATCACCCGTGTGATGGACTTAGGTGACGGGTGTGGACTGACGGCTAGTCCATGCCTAGGTGACGCCTTAACAACATAGGTAAGCATGTCTTGGATAGTTTTTTCAGAAATAAAATCATGATCTTTTGACCATCAATTTTGGTGCATTGTGTGTAAAAGTGCATTTCAAGATTCACAAGAGTTAAGTAAAAAAATGACTTTATTCACAAGGATCCTCACAACAATCATAATACCAGTATGTGCTCAAAAGCGCAAATAAACTCTCAAGGGATTATATGAACAGTGGAATGCACCATGGCACAAGCAAATATATTGCATTGAAGATCAATGCATTAGCAAAGCATTGCCAGAGAAGGGGCTGAGCCTCACAATATATACAGCTTAAGGAAAAGCTGCTAGCTGTTGTGCTAGCTCCAATTGTTGGCTAGTTCAGTCTAGTTAAATGCTAAAGTGGTCAGAAAAGAGAAGTGAAAGTATATTTAAAAGGATTACAAATACAGAAAACAGAATTCATAGAAAACAGAAATTACATAGTGAACTACATATAACATATATTATCTTATGTTCGCATGTACTAGCTATAGGGACCATACTTAAATATAAGGGAATTGAAACCAGCCCACCGCCGGATGTTGCTGGGTAGTCGCAGGCACCCAATTTTGACAAGCCACCATTCAAAACTGTGGCTGAAATACTAAAAGATGCAGCTGTGCCCCCATTCTTAAAGACTTTTAGCAATGCTTTTTAGTTTTTTTAGACATCCGACAACATTTGATGGCTTGCTTATTGGATTCTTCAATAGCATATGCATAATACATCCATACAATTAATATAGCCACATACACATAAAATTGGTAGAGGCATATACGTATTGCATACACACAGGAAAAAAATATCATGATGTTTACACACTGTCCTACAAAATTGTAGTGTCACAACCAAAAGTACGCTCAAAACTCAAAAGAAAAGGAAATCAAATCTTTAGGGAAATTTCCAACAATTGAAACTTTGAGATAACATAAGCTAGGTCAGCATTCTCCTTTAGATATTGCTCTCAAACATGATTTTAGTCTATATCAGTATGTTTAGTATCATGAAAGGTTAAATTGCTGGCAATGTATATTCAGTACTTATTATCACAACATAACTTCAGTGAATGATGATGAGTAACACCTATTTCATGAATTAATTGTTGTGAAAAACAGTTAGAAATTAAGTTGTCGACCATACCCTTTTTTATATATGTCTAATGCTTCACAAATCTAGTAAAGGTAATTTTGATATATATTTTTTGAAACTGTATGCTGTATATGCATGCACATGCAAAGATATGTCTGCTTTACATTTGGAGTGGGGACATAGGTTATGTTCTAATGTCTGTAATTTTCCTTCTCTTAGGGTTAATATATATGAATTTGAGGTGTATACATGCATTTTAGGAAGCTAGTGGAGCAATTTCAGGACCTGGTGCATATGGAATACTCAAATTTGAGAGTGGAATCCACAGGGTGCAGGTAATAAGTTTGCTCCATGCTTTTCTGTCTCAAGAAATATTTTTGGATGTTAATGTTGACTTTTTTTTTTTTTTTTGATATTTCATAGCGTGTACCTGTAACTGAGAAATCTGGACGGGTGCACACTAGTGCTGTATCGGTTGCAATTCTTCCTCAAGCTGATGAGGTACTTTAAATTTTTAAGATTGAAGTTCGTGTAAGTTGGTGTCTATATATTGGGGGGCAAAACACATTTTTTGACAATGTCGTGTTTCTATATTGGGGGAGACAACACGTTTTTTGACCATGTCCTTTCCTCATGTAAGGCACACACACACACACACATGGAGAGAGAGAGATAGAGAGATTGATTAGGCAAATTCCCTCTTCAATGATAATTCACAAAGAAATGGGGGGAAACCTTGGGAAAGAGCTTGTGAAAAGCTCAAAGACAGTCACTCAAGTAAGACATGCATAGAAGGCACTCACAGCAGCTAAAAGATGCCATTTTTAATTAACAATGCTTTGAAGCGAACGTACAAAAAAGGTGGAAAATCCCTTTTATATACTAAAAACAAACATAGTTGCATGCTATGTGACACAGATACGGCAATCTGGGTCACGTGCCGGTGTCGACACTCCGGCACGTGGGTCCCGACACTTGGACACGGCAGGATACGTTTTGGATCGGGTTTGGGGGATTCCCGATCCGAACCACTTTCATAACCCGATTTTTTGTTTTAACCCTCGATCTCGTTTTACGCTTTACCCTCGACGGTCGACCTTTACCCTCGACTCCTTGCGGCGACAACAAAGTTCGGCAATGGCGCGCGACGGAGACATTCGGTGGTGTCCGGCGGCAGCCGGCGGCAGCCGGCGACAGACAGAAGTGTTTTTTTTTTCTTTTCGATATTAGAAGTTAGGGTTTCATGCTTCATTTGGGTTTTTTTCGTTTGAGTTTTTCTTGCCGATTTGGGATTTTTTCGTTTGAAGATTGGACGGTTAATCCGTCGATCTTGATCCTATTCTTCAATGCTATGTGCAATATTTTCTTTTTTTGTTTGATTTTGGGATTTTGCCGATTTGGGGATTTTGCCTTAGTGCTTGTAAGATGGCCGTTGCCAACAGTCACTAGAATGTGCCGGATGTTGCCTGCTCTCATTGAGGACTGTTTTACATTACCCAGAAATAAATCTGCATGTTTATACTTTGTTGTATTGTTTTATTTCATGTTATGTTTGTTTGAGACTTTCTTTCTTATGACTTATGAGATTGTAAGAGTGAATTATTAATTTAATGTTTATTTTATTTTATTATCATTTTAAATTTTTTAGAATATAATATTCGTCGTGTCTGCGTATCCTAAAATTTTGAAAATTGCCGTGTCCGCGTACCCGTACCCGTGTGACCTAGGTTGCATGTATTGATGATATTCTGAAAATATCACCTTTGTTTAAAAAGAATGAAACTGTTTATATGAGGAAAATCATTTATTTTCAAATATCACGAGAAAGTGAATAATATAATTTTATTCTCAAATGTCACCAGAAAAGTGAATATTGTGATATTATTTTGATAATAGCTCAATATTTTCCCCTTTTTAAGAAAAAAATTATTTATATGTTCAATGTATATTTCCCATTATTTGTTTTAGAATTTCAAAAACTATTTAGAATGTTTGTTCTTACTTTTGTATAATAATTTAGTATACAAAACTCATAATTCTATATTTTGCTATTATTATCTATATTTTTACGAAGAGAGAGAGAGAGAGAACAAAAACTTGATTAACTTTACCCTAATCTAAGAGTGAAAAGAGATTAGGGCTGGCAGTAATAAGAATTACAATGTCAGTCCAAACAAAATAAGATAACTTTAAAAAACAACACTCCAACTTTCTAATATTGCAGGAAGACTCTAAACAACAGTCAAAGATATTTAACACTCTCGCTCAAGCTAGAGCATAGATATCAATCATGCTTAACTTGATACATCGTCTCATAAAATCGCCTATGGGAAGAGCCTTGGTAAAAATATCAGCTGCATGATCTTTAGATGAGACATGAATAGTACTAATTACTCCTTCCGGTACCAAGTCCCGAACATAATTACAATCCACTTCAATGTGTTTCGTCCTGTCATGGAAAACGGGGGTTGTTGTCAATATAGGTGGCTGCCCTGTTATTACAATACGTCTTCATTGGGAGGTTTACTAAAATGCCCAAATCTAAAAGCATTGATATGACACATCAGACATGACATTTCAGTTGCAGTTTGGGCTATAGCCCTATATTCAAACTCAACACTAGATCGGACAACCACAGTCTGCTTTTTGCTGCTCCAAGAAATAAGATTACTCATTACCTTCAACAATGACACAAAAACCTATAGTACTTTTTGTCATCCATAGATCTTGCATAATCAGCATCATTAAAGATTTCTATGTCAATACATTCTCCATTTTTTAACTAGAACCCCTTTCCTGGGGCTGATTTTAAGTATCTCACCACCATTAATGCAGCCTTTCAATGAACCTTTCGAGGTTTTTCTATGAATTGACTTAGCTTATTCACAACAAAGTTAATGTCAGATCGAGTAACAATCAAATATAAAAGTTTCCTTATTAGAGATCTGTATGATCTAGAGTCAACAGTCTCTGATTCATCATCATGAATATGAACTCGCGGATTCATAGAAAGTATGGCAGGTTTGGCCCCCAATAAACTTGTTTCCTGCAAAAGATCAAGAACATATTTTTTTTGAGACACTACAACCCTTTTACTACTACGAGCCACTTCAGTACCAAGGAAATAACGGAGTTGACCAAGATCTTTTGTAACAAAGTGCTTTATATGAATTCTTTTGTCTGAGTTATCTCTTGGTTACATTCCCCGCTGAGAACAATATCACCAGCATACACAATCAGTATCACTATGCCGGACGTGCCTTGCTTGATGAACAATGAGTGATAAAGTTGGGATATTTGAAATCCATACTTAGATATAACTTCTGTTAGCTTATGGAACCATGCACGGGGACTCTGTTTAAGTTCACAAATGACCTTTTTGAGTTTGCATACCTTGGAGCACTCCCCTTGTCGCTCAAAACCAGGTAGCTGCTGCATATAGACAACTTCAGATATATCTCCATATAGAAAAACATTTTTCACATCAAGCTGAACTAAAGGCCAATCTTGCTGAATATAATTAGGCGAATAGGGCCTAACCGTGCCATGGGCGAAAATGTCTCGAAGAAGTCAACCCCATAAGTCTTTGTATAATCTTTAGCTACAAGACGTGCTTTGAACCGTTCTACTGAACCATCAGAATGATACTTGATGGTGAACACCCATTTGGAGCTAACAACATCGCAATTCATCGATGGATCAACAAAGTCCCAAGTCTCCTTAGAGATAAGAGCATCCATTTCCTCCTGCATGATTTACTTCCATCGTGAATCTAATAAGCCTGGTGGTGAGAAGAAGGGATAATGTGACTAGACATAGCCCGATCAAACTGCACCAAACTCATACTCACATAGTCATTAGAAACAAAGTTAGAAATCAGATTTATAGTACACTGTTGTTGGCTCTTGCAAATAGCAATAGGAAGATCATCTGCAGAATGGTCATCATTTATGTCTAAGTCAGTCTTATCAGTAGAACTTACTTCTTGAGAAGACTCTGGTGGACGCTTTGGAGGGAGACATTGACAGCGAGAGTTGACTAATGGAGGATCAAGGAAACAGTCACATGATATAGGTGGGGAGGAGGGAATAGGAAGAGGAATAGAAACTGACATTTCAGATATAATGGGACTCGGAAAGAAGAAGCAAGGGCGAGACTCAAAGAATGTAACATCCGCCCTGATAATCTCTTTCTTGGTATGAGGATCAAAACATCGATATCATTTTTGATTGGTCGAATATCCAATGAATACACATTTGATTGCTTGGGCCTAATACTTTGGAAGATATGTGAAATAACGGTTGATCTAGATATAATATTTGAATAGGAATGCGTTCTTGGATGGTAGATGAGGGCAATCTGTTAGTAAGGTAGCATGTGGTAAGAATAGCATTCCCCAAAAAGAGGCGGGCATATGAGTATGCAACATGAGAGTGCGGTCCACATTTAGGAGTTGCAGATGTTTGCATTCAGCGATACCATTTTGTTGCGACGTATGGGGACAAGTATATTGTGGTCGAATTCCATGATTGACATAAAATTGCATCCGAAGATTTGAATTCAAGAGCGTTATCAGTGCGAATACTTTTGACAATGAAACCAAACTGAGTTTTTATTTTCTTAACAAATTTCTAAAGAATTAAAATAACTTTAGATCTCTCCTGTAACAAAAATACTCAATTGACTTTAGTAAAATCATCAACCAAAACAAGATAATATCAAAAACGCGAATGAAAAGCAACCCTACTAGGACCCCAAACATCCATATGAAGGAGATCAAAAGGACTTTGACTAGATGGACTCTGACTCGAAGGAAAATTGCTTTGTATGTTTGCCTAGTTAGCACGCATCACATAAGAAAGACTCTTAACGCAAAAATATCTGGAAACAGACGACAAAGTTTGGACACAGATGGATGACCTAGTCTGTGCCACTGCGAAGGAGAAGTCCTCGATGTGAAGGAAGATGCAGTAATATCTACCGGGATAGAAAGGAAATAGAATCCCTCACGTTGATCGCAGCTACCAATCATCTTCCTAGTTTTTTATTCTTGAAAAGAACAAGAAACAAGATAAAAATTGACTCTACACTGTACGTCACTAGTTAAATAACAGATTAACGGGAAAACGAGGAGCATCTACCACATGTGTAATGGTCCCCAAGTGTGGGAGACAAATATCAGCATTGCCCAAAATGAGGGACAACTTGCCATCAGCCAGCCTGACATGCTGTGGTGTAGTGATTAATGATGAAAAAATCTGTGGCTGATTACAACAGTGCTTGGATGCTGCTGAATCAATCATCCACATCATACCTGGGTAATTGGTACACCAACATATAAGGCCGAGCCCACTATAGCAGTGGAGGGAGATGTAGAGGAGGATCTCTGATCGAGAACAAGTTCATATTCATCCTTGCTTAAGTTAAGATAGTATGATGTACGTATAGGAGAACAAGTAGGAAGCTCAACCATAGATGTTGTAGCTTGTAAGGAAGCTACTTGGGATGAAGAAGACTCTTTGCCTGCAATGATTCTATCTCCACCACACCCTGGTGGACTAGCTGAACGGAGATGAGGATGCTTGTCTCAACATTGGTCCTCTAAATGACCTAATTTGCCAATAGATGCACTGAAATTTGCCGCGACCTGCATCACGGCCTGTACCACGTCCCCTAGCTCCAACATAGGAACTATGGCCACGTCCTCCTGATACCACAAATGCAGAGACCGGTGTGTCATGTGTAGGCTAAGAAAGAGTGACTGCAAGGCGATTCAGCTCGGATACCTTGTTACGACCTGAGAGAGAGAAAAAAATTGATTAACTTTACCCTAATCTCAGAGTTAAAAGAGATTAGGGCTGGCGGTAACAAGAATTACAATATCAGTCCAAACAAAATAAGGTAACTTTAAAAAACACACACTCCAACTTCCTAATACTGCAGAAAGATTCTAAACAACAGTCAAAGATATTTAACATATATATTTTTAGAATTTATTGAATTCTAGGTTTCTTTTTTCAGAATAAAATTATCAAATAATTCTGAGAAACTATTTGGCTTAGAAATTCCATGATACTTGTGACTGATACAAAGAGGTGAATGGAGCTAGCCATTGAACTTCCTCCAACAGCAATGATACTTTAAATGCAAAGGTATTAGGTTAAACCTGTTTATGAAAGATTTAATATCTTAGATGCTAGCTTCCTGTGTATTGGGAGTCAAAATTGGGCACTAGATATTATGGTTGCAAGAAAATTCTCTATTTTTAGAGTTGTAAGTTTTGTTGAAAATGTTAATGGAGGGCAATAGAAATTAATATTTTACTTGATCTATTAGATGGATGATGATTTGACAGTCTCCTTGTGCACGAGAACAAATAGATGTGGTCTCTTCTCAACACAATGATTTGATCTTTATGGTTGTAATGTTGATATAGGTCTAAAAAAGAATTTATCACTAGTTACAGACATAGGAATAAAAGACATAAAGATGTAGAAACTTAACACCCCATTCATAGTCTTGCAGAAATAGTTGGATCTCTTCAAACTTCTGTGCCTTATTATTCCTTATCCTATAAATCCAGTGCCAAGAACTCAAAGCAGGAGATGAGGCATCCAGAAATTCTGAGAAGAGTGAAGGAGCAGGGGATAACTTAGAAGGAAGCAAACCTAGAAAGGAAAGATGAGTGACCTAAAACACTGAGTTGGAAGAGAAAAGGGAAGTTAACATGAAAGCTAAACAAGGAGCATGCAGAGGCCAGAAAAAAAAAGAAAAAATAAATAAATATATATATATATATATATATATATATATATATATATACACACACAAAAAAATATGCTTTTTGAAAAAACATGTCAAACTATCGGCCAGAAAAAAAGGCAAAAGAAAATGTCGTTTTTTCAATGAAAAAAACAAATTTTGTCTCATTTTTGTCATTTTTTTATTTCAGACATATTTTTCATGTTTTTTTAATATGAAACTGCTTGTTTCCATTTTTTAATTGTTATTTGTTGCTGATCTTTTTTTTATGATTCCTTATTAGTTTCTCATTGATTTTATTTTTCCTTAATTTTGAAGATTTTTAAATTTTTTTAAAAAAAATCCTCATTTTTTCATGCTCTCCGTATTCTACCAAAGAAAAATCTCAACATTTAAAACTCAAAAATGATATTTGTGCTATGGTATATACATATTCATTTTTTTCTTAAATTAGCTTACTGCTGTTTTAAAATTGTATAGTAAATTTTCTTGTAACATCAAACTTAATACAGGCCTTTATATTCCACACTGTAAGAAGTTAAAAGTTACTAATTCTAGCAAATAAAGGCTAGTTGTAACATCTTGACATATTCACCTTTCAAATTAAGAACAAATGTAGCTTATTAAAGGTCGTGTTTCTAGGATTTATTAAGATATTAAAGCATAAAGACCCAATAACACATTTTATATAAAAATATAAGCAAGCATGGAGAACAATAGAAAATGAGGGAGAAAAATAAGAGCACATGACTTGAATAATGAAGGACGGGAAGCAAAGGAGGACCCTGTTCTACAGTGTCTATTTGAACAGAGTGCTCTCACTGTTTTATGTCTTTATGTTCTAGACATCAAGAACTACATATATATGCTACTGTTGGATCAAAGTGTTCTTATGACCTTTGTCTGCAAAATCTGAGTCCCAAAATGCTTCCTGTTGAAGATTCTGCCATCAAGTTGATGAGGGTTCTCCTTTAAGAAATGCCAAAGCTTGTATGCTTCTCATAAAATTTTAATATTGCTTTCTTGACATTGTTCTTGATATTTTACAACTTGTTCTTTCACCTAATTGACTTTGTTTGCCACGTTATTCTTCATATTCCTTTACAGGTGGATGTGCAATTGCGCACCGATGACTTAAGAATAGATACATATCGATCTGGTGGATCAGGAGGTCAACATGCAAACACTACAAATAGTGCTGTTCGGATTACTCATATTCCTACTGGAATTGTGGTCTCAATACAGGATGAAAGATCACAACATATGGTAAGAATATGTTTATTTAATCTACCTGGAGGAGTTGCAGAGATTGCTCTTGCAAGGTTTTCCTTCAGAAGTTATTTTCTTAAAAACGGTTTTAGAGAAAAAGGTTGAAGTTTTAAGAAGAAAAACTGCTAGAAAATAAGATAAGAGATTTGTGGTACTTGATTGCAATATATAAAAACTTGTCCTTCCATCCCCCAAATGAATCTCCAAAAAGTATTGTAAGGCATATTCTTTGTCAATATTTTGAATTCTTAGGATGTTTTGTTTTTGTCAAAGTCATTTGAAATTTGATGATATTTTGACCATTCAAAAGATCACCAAGATTTTGGCTAATCATTTATGGTGTAATGGTCAGTTCTATGGTTTATGGTTCACGAAGCAGGAAGACATTAATGAGCATTCATGCTAATTTCTTATCAATTGGGTTCCTATAAGATGCTATTGTTTATGATTAGTGAATGCTACTTTTTGGTCTGCATCACCAATGCTTGATGTGATTAATCTGCAGAACAAAGCTAAAGCTCTGAAAGTATTATGTGCCAAGCTGTATGAAACGGAGAGGTGCAGACTCCAAGCAAGCAGATCAAAGCTTAGATCTGAACTGGTACTATTAGATGAAAATATAATAATTAAATTTAAAATTTTAGCTGTCCTAATTTATTGCCCTAGACAACTGACAACTATTTCAAGCACCATGCCCATGGAAAACTTTACATTCTGAAGCCATTTTTGTTATTTATTAAGTTTTTGAGTTGTATTTGCTCGATGTTCAACCGGCTTTACTAAAATCTTGCCAATCATAAAAAAAATAGTTAGAAGACTTTCAAATTTTCAATACATTTTCAGACCACACTTACCCTTGGTGATGATTTTGCAGATTGGAAGTGGGGACAGGTCAGAGCGGATTCGTACGTACAACTTTCCTCAAGGTCGTGTGACAGATCATCGCATTGGAGTGACATGTCATAATATACATGATGTGTTGCAAGGTGAAAGCCTGGACGTCTTTATTGATGGTCTTCTTTTACAAGAAGAAACAAATGCTGTTGCGTCTTTTGCTTCTGACTAGTTTATCCTTGGAATTCATAACTTGTTTCAGAAAATCTGGATTCTTTTGCGTTGTTGCAGCTAAAGGCATCAAAATTTGAAAGATACACTTAACCATTTATATTCCCAACCAAATTCATGGCTTAGCTGTAGATCTTATAGGAAGTGGCTGAGTATGCCCCTTGGAAACTATTAGATATCAACTGATTGTGGAATTGAGAACAATTCGATCTGCCAGTTTTGCTTATATGCCAGATAAACTAAGCAATGGTTGATGTATAATTCTGCTGGTCGTAACGACAGGTTTTCTTTGGAAATTCCCTGTTAGGGCTCTTTTGATTTTTGAAAGGAAAAGTGATTGGAAGTGAGTCATCAATGTTTTCCAGTTTTTTTTCTTTTGCCAAGCAGCTTTAGATATGTGTGTAAATCTTCAGACGAGGTAGGCCTCATAACTGCAGGGCGTCCCGATAAAGTTCTACAAATGTGGTTTTTGAAATGACTCGCCTTTGTTTTTGTAATAAGGAACAAATTAGAATATGTATGCTGATGGTACAATCTTCAATCGTTCAACTAGATTTCCAGCTGTTTCAT
This sequence comes from Nymphaea colorata, assembly GCF_008831285.2. Classification (NCBI taxonomy): domain Eukaryota; kingdom Viridiplantae; phylum Streptophyta; class Magnoliopsida; order Nymphaeales; family Nymphaeaceae; genus Nymphaea; species Nymphaea colorata. The sequence continues at coordinate 9,596,165 of NC_045147.1, read as the reverse complement.
TGGGCCGTTTGATGGATTGGAATTGAAAAAAAAAAATTGGAAAAAAAATTTTTGGAATAAATGAATGGAAAAGATCTTTCCGATTCTCATTTTGATGTGTGTGATGAATGAGAAAAAAATTTCTTGAAACTCATTTCTTAGTTTGATAGATTGGAAACAAGTTTTAGGAAGCTTGTTTCTTAGTTTCCTATGTGTGTGAATGTGTTTCTGCATTGTCAGTGTTAGAGAAGTATAATACGTTGTAGTGTTGCATATATAATGCAATATGTAACATGTTATATATATATATATATATATATATATATATAATGTATTATATGAATTTATATATATAGTGTATATGTATAACGTCATACTTGTAGTGCACATATACACTATATATAATGTGTATAGAAGTTTCATATATTATATAATAATTCATTATCTTTTTTCCACAAAAATTTTGTAGGGAAGCTCATCTTGCAAATTCTGAGACATGAATATTTGCAAACTAGAGAGAATACTGGGATTGCTATTTCTTTTACGGTAGTTTTGGTAATCATAGTTGGAGAGAGTGAGACAGAGAGTGAGAGTTACATATGTTGTTATATATATCATATCTATTATATATCAACGTGTATTATCAACGTGTATTATATGTAATATGTTATATTACACACACACATATATATATGTACATTATGCTATGCATGTATCATATGTATAACATTAAAATTTGTATATTGTTGCATACTATAGTATTATGTTATATACGGACGTATACTATATATAAAATATATTATCTATACACTTGTATGTATATATACATGTGTATATAATATATCTGTTACATGTAATAGATATAACACGTTATATCATAATTATATACATTTACATATATGAGTATATACATATTATATATGAATATATATTAACGTATATGTATATATACATATAACCTATAACATATACATATGTTTTTTACACGATATATATAATACGTTAAAATGTGTATATGTATAATACGTTGTAGTGTTGCATATATAATGCATAATATGTAACATGTTATATACATATATATATCTATATATATATATATTTATTTATTTATATATAATGTATTATACGAATTTTATATATATAGTGTATATGTATAACGTTATACGTGTAGTGCACATATATATGTGTATAGAAGTTTCATATATTATATAATAATTCATTATCTTTTTGCCACAAAAATTTTGTAGGGAAGCTCATCTTGCAAATTCTGAGACATCAATATTTGCAAACTACAGAGTGCTAGTTTTGGTAATAGTAGTTGGAGAGAGTGAGACAGAGAGAGTGAGAGATACATATGTTGTATATCATATCTATTATATATCAACGTGTATTATATGTAATATGCTATATTACACACACATATATATATATATATGTACATTATACTATGCATGTATCATATGTATAACATTAAAATTTGTATATTGTTGCATACTATAGTATTATGTTATACACAGATGTATACTATACATAAAATATATTATATATACACTTGTATGTACATATACATGTACATACAATATATCTGTTACATGAAATAGACATAACGTGTTATATCATAATTATATACATTTACATATATGAGTATATACATATGATATATGAATATTTATTAACGTATATGTATATATACATATAACCTATAACATATACATATGTTTTTTACACGATATATATAATACGTTAAAATGTGTATATGTATAATACGTTGTAGTGTTGCATATATAATGCATAATATGTAACATGTTATATATATAGTGTATATGTAAAACGTTATACGTGTAGTGCACATATATATGTGTACAGAAGTTTCATATATTATATATATAACATGCAACGTATTATATATATATATATATATATATATATATATATATATATATATATATATGCATATTATATGAATTTTATCTATGTTGAAGTATGTTAGACGGGTCTCGGGACCGGGTCCGAATCCATACTCGATCCATCTTGTAGCCCTTGTTGGGCGTTACTTAAGTCGTGTAACCCTAATCCTTATGGTATATGAAATCCTAAGAGAGAGAGAGTTTGGCGGCTAGTGGGCACGAGCTCCTCCTCATCTGTGGTTTTTTTTCTCTTGTTGAGGGTTTTTCCACGTTACATCGTGTTCCTCGTTTTCTCTTCCTCTGTGTTCGTGTTTCTACTCAGAGCCCACGAGATTGAGACTTTTTTGGTGATTGTGGAGTTTTCTTCATCCGCCGCCGCCGCCATCACTGCTGCCGTCACCGCCGCCGCCGCCGTGTCCGCCGCCGCCGCCGCCGCCGTTACCTTTCTGCTGCGTCGTCCGACGACGCTGCTGACACCGCCGCCGGCTCCGCCACCAGCGTCAATGCCCTTGCTGTCGCGCCGTCGCCCTCGCTGTCGTGTCGTCGCCCTTGCTGTCGCGCCGTCGCCCTCGCTGTCGTGTCGTCGCCCTTGCTGCCGCGTCGTCCTTTGCGCCATCGCCTTCTGGGTCGGCCCTGCTCCCTGCGTCGTCCTTTGCGCCATCGCCTTCTGGGTTGGCCCTGCTCAAGTGGTGCCCTCCATTGCTGCCGCCGTTTGCTGTCGCCCCCCTTCCTCCCTGTCGTCGCCCTCTGCGCCGTCGATATCGGCGCCCGACCTGCTTCCTGCTCCGCCTGACCAGCAACGTCTTCCGCCGCCCGACCTGCTTCCTGGTGTTGGCTTTCCGTCTAGCGCTGCCTCTACTCCCTGCATCATTGTTCTCCTGCGGGATCTGCTGCAGAGTTCCAGCACCTCTGCTCACGCCAGTTGCTGCGTGCTCCCCATTGCCACGGCTGCCCTTTGTCACTGCAGGAGAAATTTGGGTGTTCAATCGACGTGATGGCGGATTCCCCTATAGGAGAGTGGATCATCGACAGTGGCGCTACTCACCACATGACCGGCGATCCTAAAGTCTTTCATGGGTATAAGCTTTCGTCAGGAAAGGAACGTGTTTCTCTTGCTGATGGTTCATCTATCTCTGGTTCCTCTATCTCTGTTGTGGTTGGGAAAGGGAGTCTCCCACTTTTGAACAAGTTCTTTGTCCACAATGCTCTACATGTTTCTCATCTTCCCTTGAACCTCTTGTCGGTTAGCAAGATTACGAAAGGGTTGAATTGTGAACTAATTCTTTCTGCTGATCGCTTTGTTATGCAAGACTTGGTGATAGGGAAGAGGATTGGGATTGGTCTGACTTCTGACGGGCTATATCGCTTACCTATGTGTACTGCTCAGGCTCTCATGACGGTAGTCAGTCAAGCAACGAAGAACAGAGAGGAGTCCCTTCAATTGCTTCTACGATGAGCGCCTTGGACACCTGCCTTTTGAAATTCTTAGCTGATTTATGTTCCAGGTTAGATATGACTATGGTGTCCTGTGATGTCTGTCACCTGGCCAAAGATGTTAGGGCTTCATATCCTTTGTCTAGCCATCAGTCTAATGAGGTATTTGTCATGATTCATTCTGATGTGTGGGGCCTTCAAGGATTCCTTCTTATCATGGTTTTCAGTATTTTATCACCTTTATTAGATGATTGTTCTCGTAACATTATTGTCTATTTGTTGAAAGACCATAGTGAAGTTCCTACTGCCATAGAGACTTTCATTGCTTATGTGGAAACTCAATATGGAGCATCTGTTAAGACCTTTCGATCTCACAATGCTCGTGAGTATATGTGTCAGTCTGTTGATAGCTTCTTTCGAAAAAAGGGAATTGTTCATGAGACTTCTTGTAGGTTATACTCCTCAAAATGAAGTTGCTGAACGAAAGAATCGTCAGTTATTGAATATGACTCGAGTTCTTCTTTTTCAACGTCATGTTCCAAAAAGGTATTGGGGGGATGCTGTGTTGACCAGTGTGTATCTTATAAATTGTTTGCCTAGTCGTGTGTTGAATGGGCAGACGCCTCACTCTATGTTACCGGGGAGTCGTGAACCTTTCTCTCTTCCACCAAGAGTCTTTGGCTGTGTTTGTTTTATTCACAATTATAGTCCTCACGTTAAAAAGCTTGATCCAAAGTCTATTAAGGGCGTATTTCTAGGTTATTCTCCCACTCAAAAAGGATATAAGTGTCGGGACCCTTCCACTGGTCATGCCTATGTTACCAAAGATGTCACTTTTCGTGAACATGCTTCCTATTTTGGTGAGAATCCTCTTCAGGTGGAGAATTATATGTCAAAGGAAGAGTATTCTTCGAGTCAGAAAATTCTGTTTATAGATTTTTTAGACTACAGACGTGAATCCATTGGTCCTTTTATTGAGGTGCTTGAACAAGAGAAAAATGGAGTGTGTTCTATTGGGGTAGGAGAGGAATGCAATCGTCTGTTTGGGCAAGTTTACTCTAGGCGAAGAGTCTGTACTGAGTGAGAATTCTACTCCCAATCCAGTTAGTCCTTCCCTAGATGACCCAAGTCGTGCTCAGAAGCAACCTGTTGAAGAAGAGATTCAGACTGTTATTGCAAGTGAAGAGCTTCCCATCGCCCTGCGAAAGGGTGTCAGGTCATGTACTCAACATCTTATTGATAACTTTCCTATTGGTGACTTTGTTTCATATTCTAGACTGAGCAAGGACTACAAATGTTTTGTATCTTCTCTTTCTTTGGCTATGATTCCCAGGAATGTTGCTGAGGCTCAAAGTGATCCCAAGTGGACTTATGCAATGCAAGAAGAAATGGAAGCCCTGAGAAGAAACATGACATGGGAAGTTATAAAAATTTCTGAGGCCGCTCACTTGGTTGGATCTAAGTGGGTCTACACCATCAAGTACAAACCAGATGGAAGTGTTGAAAAATACAAAGCTCGTCTTGTGGCCAAGGGGTTTAGTCAGAAATATGGGATTGATTATTTGGAGACATTTGCTCATGTTGCTGCGAAGATGAAGACTGTCAGAGTCATTATCTCCTTAGCTGTGATGAAGGAGTGGAAGATGTACCATGTCAAGAATGCATTTCTCAATGGAGACCTTGAAGAAGAAGTATATATGTGTATGCCTCCAGGATATGAGAAACGTAGAAAATGTTGCAAGTTAAGGAAAGCTTTATATGGGCTGAAGCAATCTCCTCGAGCATGGTTTGAACGACTTAGACTTGTCATGAAACAATGTGGATACCATCAAGGGAATGGAGATCATACACTCTTTGTGAAGAGAAATGAACAAAAGGTTACTATTTTGTTGGTATATGTTGATGATATGATTGTCACAGGTGATGATAAAGATGAAATAATTAAGTTAAAGAAACTGTTGGCGATCGAGTTTGATCTCAAGGACCTTGGTAAGTTGAAATATTTCCTTGGCATTGAAATTGCTAGGTCTGGGACTAGCATCGTAAGTACACCCTAGATTTGTTAAAGGAGACCGGAAAATTAGGGTGTAGACCAGCTTCTACTCCTCTAGATGTTGGCCATAAGCTAAGTCTTAAAGATGGAGAGCCTCTCTGAAGAGGCCAAAAGAAGATATCAATGTCTTGTAGGGAAGTTGATTTATCTTACTCTCACTAGACCTGATATTACCTTTGCTGTGAATGTGATGAGTCAATTCATGCATGCTCTCACGGATGCACACTTGAAGGCTGTTAACAGGATCTTGTGTTACTTGAAGAGAAATCCTGACAAAGGTCTTTTGTATGTCAAGCAAGACACTCTTGGGATTGAAGGTTATTCAGATGCAGACTGGGCAGGCTGTATTGACACTAGGAGGTCTGGCTATTGTATTTATTTAGGAGGGAATCTCATAGTGTGGAGAAGTAAAAGACAAGATGTTTGTGGCTTCTTGTTTGGGAGGGAATCTCATAGTGTGGAGGTCCACCTCTGGCTGATGTTCTAACGAAAGCTCTATCTTCAATTTCATTCAAAAATGTATCCAAGTTGGGCATGTTTGATATATATGCCCAACTTGAGGGGGAGTGTTGAAGTATGTTAGATGGATCTCGGAACCGGATCCGGATCCATACCTGATCCATCTTGTAGCCCTTGTTGGGCAACTTAAGTTGTGTAACCCTAATCCTTATGGTATATGAAATCTTAATCTGACGACTAGTGGACACCAGCTCCTCATCTGTGGTTTTTTTCCTCTTGTTGAGGGTTTTTCTACGTTACATCGTGTTCCTCGTAATCAAGTAAGAAGTTGACATAACAAGGAGCCACAAACATTAAACATTTACGTAGTGAAATGCTCAAATTATGAAGAGGTACAAAAGGCACATGCTTTGACAATGGAATGACCATTTAGGAATAGGATATAGTTGTTTTAGTTATCCAGTATAAAGTAACAGATGAAAATATTTCTGTCATTAGTCGTTTCCAGAAGCAATACCAAGCATTCAATTTGCAGTCGTTAACACATTTAAACTTGGATTACACAAGCAAATGACATGAGGAACAATCTCTCTGGACATTGTGAAGGGCATAAATAGAGATTGCATACAAAGATCCAACAGTGACAGTAATTGTGAAAGCACAATATTAGGAAATCACAGAAGGCTAAGGCAGCAACATAAACAGTAAAGTCAGCAATCAACATACATAGATCGCCTTATGAACAAGGGCACAAAGCAACAACATGGAACAATATTCTAAATGTGATAACCGCATGGCATTCAATTCAATAAATATCACTTGTTTTCACATGAAAAAGCTGCAAACAAGAGCACCACGGTCCTAGCATCCCAACATCTAGCAAAAACATGAAAAATGGCATGATAATTTCAGAATGTTTTCAACATATAAAGAAAGCAACACTATTTCTATGTAATATGAATATATTTAACTATTTTTCATTAGTTTACTGACAAAAAACTTACAACAGTTCTTTGTATGAATTTAAGTAAAAAACTTACATTTTAATTATTGTAAGCTCGCTTTAGCTTCTACAAATTAATTACTGTACTGGCAAAACAAGGTCATACGCAATGACAAGATAATGCACCATTTCGTAAAAGATGACATATTGTTCAACCTTCACATTCGCAAGTTCAAACTATAGCTGCTGTTGACAATCATTAGCTTATTGTAGAAAATGCATTTCACATTTGAACATCTAGTTGAGAAACTCCAGAATACCTTGAAAGATTGCACATATACCTGGCCATAAAAGCAAAGGTGAGACAAATGTACCTTGTTATATCATGGAAAGCAATGCACTTTAGTTGCGGAGCTGCTTACGCTAAATGAGTTAAGAAAGACGCAACCCAAGGAAATTTTCGTTCCGAGAAGAATAGAATCTTCATTCTGTTTAGGGGTCTCGATGGAAGATCGATACGATGTCAGCTAATCGAGAGGCACAGTCCCGACTGATACGCAGGGTTCGTTATCAAGAAAGAGAGAGTGAGAGAGAGAGTGAGAGACATGAATCAAAGATGAATGAGAGAATGATGAACTCGAATGGAAGCTTCTCGAACGATTGCTGGTGTCCCCTTTTTTCTTCTTTATTATTCCATCAATCCACAATCACCTCTAACTGCTCCACCAACCGTCAAAGATTGTCCAGGTTGAAGATAACACTACCTTAGCCATTCATCTTGCTCTTAATGCCAAATCTTTTCATCTTCAGGGCAATACTCTCCTCCTTCTCCTTGCTTCTGTTATATTATGTGTTAAATATATATATATAATGTAATATACAAATTGTATATATATGTTAATATATACTACTATATGGTTTGATGGTTGGAAACGTGTTTCTGGAAAGTGGTTTCCAAAATTATTTCTGGAATTGGTGAATGGGAAATAAAATTTTATATTTCCAAAACCATGTTGTGTTTGTTAACTTGGAGTTATTTTTCTGAAAACAAATTTCTTTGTTTGATGGCCAAAAGTAGAATCGGTGGAAATGGTGGGTTGCGGTGGAAAAAGGGAGCAAGGGAGGAAGAAGGAAAGGAGGGAGCAGGAAAACAGCGTGTGACGTACCAGAACGTGGAAGAATAACAGTATCAAGAGAGCGAGTAGGGATTCAAAACCGCCGTGATACAAGGCAGGGCCATAGTTGGCGATGACGACCGCATAGTATGTAACACCGACGACACCAAGAACCAGAAGAATCAAGATAGAGCCCAGGTCTCTCAGAGCCGTGCAGAATCTGAAAACGTTCCACGCCATCACCGCGCCCCCGATCTGTAGATGATGGGGAGGAGAAGGGATGAAAGAGAATGATTAGTTTTCCCACCCTCCTCTTCCTTTTTCAAAAAGGGATAGCTAACATCTGCAGAAATGGGGGATTGGGAAAGCGAGGAGATTGCTGGAATGCATAGATGACTGCCGTTTACCACAAATGGAGAAGGGTTTCATTTCCTCCTCTTTCGGGAGGCGAGAAAGGAGTGTCGTCAAAACCTATTCTATAGAGAGAGAGAGAGAGAGAGAGAGACTCAAGCTCGTTAGAGAAGAGCAGCAGAAGGGGGAGAGAGGATCTTGTCGTCAAAACCTTCTTCCTCCCTCACTCCTTTCTTCCTCCTCCCTCCTTCCCTTCTTCCTCCTGAGAGTGAGAGAGAGAGAGAGAGAGAGAGACTGAAGCTCGTTAGAGAAGAGGAGCAGAAGGGGGAGAGAGGATCTTGTCGTCAAAACCTTCTTCCTCCCAGACCTGAGGCGGAGATCTGCGGCTCAAGTTTGACTCGTCAGCATCCAGATGTGTGGCTGAGATGTCTTCTTTTCTTAGTGGGATCAAACACTGGTAAATAGTGCTTTAGACGAATCTGCCTCCCTTCATCCTCCTCCCTCCTTCCCTTCTTCCTTCGCGTCCCTTCTTCCTCCTCCCTCCTTCCCTTTTTCCTCCACCCCCTTCCCTTTTTCCTCCACCCCCCTTCTTCCTCCCGCCTCTCCCTTCTTCCTCCTCCCTCCTTTCCTTCGGCCTCCTTCTTCCTCCTCATTCCTTCCCTTCTTCCTCTGTGTCCCTTCTTCCTCCCCAACAGGCAAAAAAAAAAAAATCTGGAAAAACGTTTCCACCCCTTCCAGTGGAAACATGTTTCCGGAAATAAATTTCCGTTTTCAACTTTAACGGTAACAAACAAAATTCGGCGTTTGATAAACCAAAAATATTTTGAAAATTTGAAAAATGTTTCCAGTGCTACAGGAAATTTCCAGCCCATCAAACACTACCTATATTATATATAGCATATATATATAATAGAAATATATTTTACATCCTTATATATAACACATATACATTATATGTTATGATATGTTTAATAAAAAATATATATGTTATATATATACAAATAATAAATAATGTTATACGTATGTATATATATAAGGTACATATATGTATTATATATTTGTTACTTATATGCAGTATATACGTAATAATATATAATCTTGTATATATTATTACATTATACAAGGTGATTTATAGGTACATTAAATAAATTTATATATAAATGTATATGTTATGTAGATATACATATAATAATATGTATACTTATTTTATAATATTATTACTATATAAAATATATGTATGATATACATATATATATATATATATATATATATATATATATATATAACATTTGTTTATATATATATAACATGTATAACAATATGTACTATAATGTAAATGTACATATTATAATGCTACAACACATATAATGCATAAATTATATAAATATATTATACATATTATATATATACTATATGTTATATTGTATACTATATAATATATATTATATACATATTATATGTTATATTGTATAAAATATAATAAACATATAACATTATATGTTATTACGTATAACATATTTTATACACGTATTATCATGCATAATGTATATAATTATAGTAATGTCTATTAATGATATATTACTAGAACAATAATGTATATGTATAATATACAATATATTATATTATGTATTATATGTTAAACGTATAATATATATGATACATGTTATTGTATGTATATAATACTATAACATATATACTACTAATATATTATAGAATATACATACACAACTTATAATATACATGTAATATTATAGCACATTGTGGCAAATTTTTGGTCTTCACACTTTTCTTCATGCTGACAGGACACAGAAGTACATGATACATGCATACCTACATACATATAGTACATATACATATGTGTATGTATTACATATATGTTTCAGTCACTTCTGGCGATTGCATATCCCTGTGTATATGCAAATGACACTGTAGACTAGTTCAGAAAACGCAGGTGCAGTCAAGTGATTACGATGCAATGCAGTCTGCAGATATCAAGTGCATAACTTCAATGAGGTTGCTAAGAAGAGGTTCCAAAAGTCCATTTTCTGCCATGATCTTGATATTTTTTGGACACTTCACCAAGTTGTTTAGGGTCATGTTTGTTTTTTCAGCTACCACTGAATCAGTAGTATTGTATTTTTATTGTAATCAAAAGTAGAATGGCACCAGCAGCTCTGGAGCCAATTTTCTCACATAAAGATAAACAGTTCTTTGATAGCTCTAGCAACAATGACACTGCTGCAAGCTGTTCCCCTGGACTTGACATGAGCCTTGCTGCTAATGGGATTGCATGTGCTTGAGAATTCAGTTCCTGCAACATGAAGAAAGTTATTGTGAGCAAGCAAAAATGTTAGCAAGACGCCCTAGGGACTAATACCTCTACACAACAAGACTAAAACATCAAGTTAAGACAAAGATAGCTCAACTTGCAATGATATAAACAGGCATAGCATATATACAAATATATATATATATATATATATATATCCCATACATGTACATACATAATATATTAAACAATGTGTCATATAATATAGCTATATATCGTATATACATATTATAATGTATATTATATGTACATTGTACACATGTACATACATCTTATAATGTACATTACATGTACATTATACATATAATATATTACATAATGTATATTGTATATATTGTTGTATACTATAAATGTATGCCTACATGTACACATATGTATATGTATATATACATATGTACATATACATACATACGGTTTATTAATTATACATACATATTATTTATGTATAATATATAATATATTATATGTGTATATACGTATATTATTATATATGTAACTATAACTATTAATAAAATTGCAACATGTATTATACATATATATTGTATTATATGTGTTATAATGTATAGTATATGTCATATATAATACTTATATATCACATATATTACATCATAGTATCATACGTACATAGTGCTACATACATGTTATACGTTAATGTATACGGATATTATAAATATACATATATCATATACGTCGAATATATTATTTTAAATATATACATCAAACGTACATTTTGTAGCTCCTTCTCTACCGCAGCTAGAAAACCTGCTAGCATTGACACAAAGGGGCAAGGAAAGAACAGGGTTTCTTGAGACTCCCTTTTCTTTCTTTTATTTCCTATTCCAAGCTTCTGTCTCTTCACTTAAATAAAATAAACTTGATCAATCTGGGAAGTCAGCAGACAGTAACAACTAACAGCTGCTTACCCACTTCTCTAGCTTTCAGTCTGAGTCAAGTATATTTGGCTTTAGTTTTATAATGTAAATAAGCTTGACAAAGAGGATTAAAAATTTTACCGCAGCATAAAGCGGAGAAATTAGAAGAAGGGCAACTGTTGGCTGGTTGTGCCAGACGCTGCCGCAACATCTCTTCCATCTCTCTTACCATCTACACAATTACAATCAAAAGACCATTAGAAACTTAGGAATTACATTCAGAAACACAAGAACTTAAATGTGGAGCTAATAATAACATCCTAAATGTGGAGCTAATAATAACATCCTACCGTCCAGTGAACACTATTGCTATTAGAAGTTAGAACAATCATTTGGATGCTTTATGGATCCGACCCCACAAATATTTTGACTCATGGATGACTTGGTAACATGCAACTTATATTTGATAACCTCCTTATACCAATTAAGTCATTTATGAAAACAGCAGAGTTCCAGCATGATCCACAAAGAATTCCACCCAGAGTCTCATCTAAGTCACACGGGTGTGCCAAATATGGTGGCGCACCCGAGTCGACTCAGGTGCAGGTGCGGCTCGACACGGCACCTGACTCGGTAAAAATCGAATCAGAATCGGATGCTGCTGACTACATCCGTTCTTCTTTTCCTTTCTCTTTTTTTTTCATTTTTTTTTTATAACAGATAGTATATATTCTTGCGGCACCCACACCCATTTTTTTTTGGAAGTTTGTGCAGTATGTTCTTGCGGCACCCGCACCCATTTTTTTTTGGAAGTTTCTGCATCCTGCACCCTACCCCATGTGACATAGACTCTCATCCCAAGAGAGACCGCCTGCCCTTATAAAATAAAATCTATGACACCTGACAGCATTCTGTGTTCATCCCATTGTTCAGTTAAGCCATCTAAGAAGTGCCAGGTTGAGAAATGGCACATAACATAAGCTTCCCTCAAAACAAAAGAAAAACATTTTCCAAAAATAATTTGCCAAGAAAGACATTGCCAGCTGGAAGCTGACCTCATGTCCCCTAAATAGCCATCTAGAATTGTAACAAACAGTTTATGTCTGACTTTAAGGACTTATAAGGAAAGCTATTACCAAGAATGATGCTAGCACGTGATCACCTAACCACTAAGCACTTAACTGGTGGAACTTGCTTTTGTCAACTAACTGGTTGCCTCGACCACTACACAGACAAAAGTACTATAAGTGCCCCGAACAGAATGGTTGTCCTAGTCCAGACCATAGAAAGTTCCAGACAGCTCAACATAGAATGTGTAAAATAAATTTAGAAAATAAAAAACAACAGAAACCCGAAAGCATTTAAGAAAAATGACCCAATTAAGTTAATGATTTTAAAACTAAAAGAGTGAGGATCGTGAGGAACCTAGGATTGGTCATTAGATAAACAAGCTTGCTTTTGACAACCTAACTAGGACAACCACGGATTAACTGTCATTTTCTTTAATGCTTAAGCATAAGATAGGGGCCAAAAGCAGGAGTTCTCTTGCATTTCAAGACAAGACAAAGGAAAGAATGCAAGCTGCAACAATTTTGATTGTCATGTCCATTGAACCGAGTGTTGGATGAACTGCTGCAGTATGGCTCTCAACAAATCAAAGAAAGGTTATCTAAGTAAGTTTTATACCATACTGAAGTGTGATAGATAAATAATGTGAAAATTTTTTCTATACCTTGACTTTTAGCACAAATTCAAACTAAAAGCAAGCACATCTTTTAATTTTTCAATGGAAGGAGTATACTCATTTATCATTGATTGAAAGAAAGTAAAAACACAGGCGTATTGTTAATATAAAATAAATGATTAAATTAACACCAAGATATATATGTACAGGTCCCTGGCGTGCCCACACACTCAGAGGAACTTAAAATATACATCACACATGCAACAGAAGTGGTCCTCCGGGCGTAGAATACCACAATCATTCATTATAATTACAAACATTAAAAACCATAAAGGGTGCATGTGCACCACAATAATCATGTTCAGATTTTCTTAAGTAAAATAGGTACGTCGCTGTTGCGAACTAATTTCACTCAGATCCAGACCACTAGATACCTTAAAGAAAACATTAGATTTCCCATTCCTAGGGAGGATGACATGAACAGGATCTGTTTCTGGCATCCCAGGAATGGGAAGAACAGCCCCCAGAAGAGGACTTTTGTCATTTTGTGTCTTCAATGGAACAGGTGGTCCACTCATCGTGGAGCATCCTGTGGATATTTGATTGATTTCACCATACGTTAAAGGAGCACATTCCACAGATGGTGAATCGAACGTCCACCCAGAAACCATTCAGCATAAGCATAGATATATGGTCTTTTGTACGATAAAAGTGCACCTTGGATGAAATAAGAAAGTGGCATCCAAACATGATGAAAAAAAGTAAAACAAGCGATTAAGCATGAATCTGGTTTTGCCACTTAACCCAGATGAAAAAGTAAAAGGAAACCAGTTGATCTCATAAAATAAATTTTGTCACAGAAAAAATGGGCATCAAAGAAATGGCTTACATACATGATGAAAAATGTAACATAAGCACTCAGGCAAGAATCTGATGTTTGCAGCTTCCCCCCAGATCAAGAAGTACAAGGAAATCAGTGTTATCTTCTTCTCCTTGCTGAGATCCAGACTACAAAACAGGACAAAGATTTATCATTTACTGATGAAACGGTGCTTTATGCAATAACATAGAACAGCTCGAACTTGCATACTTGTTCCATGCAGGATAAATACCCAAATAGTTGCACCAACTCATGTAGAACCTATTTTCTGATACCATTTAAATATTAGGAGACATTTAGGTGGTCAGTTTTATATTTTAGGTAGCATCTAGTTGTTATTTTATTATGTTTATGCAGCATATATTACACTGTGGTAAGCTGAAGTCAAATGCATCAAGTATTCTAAACTAGAAAACAATACGACCAGGATAGATTTGAACAACAAACAGAAATATAGCATATAATCGTATAGATAAGAAACTACATGCAGCAGATAAAACGTATCACCTTAGGATTAAAAGAAAACATTGACCTGGAAAACATTGACCTGGTTGGCACTAGTAAGATACAAATGCAAATGCAGTGAGACCATCAACAAACCAAACAGAAATGAAGCAGTAAGAACCCTAAGTTGCAGTTATAGGGCAAGAAATAGCTGGCAGCAAGGTATTTATATTAGGAAAAACCAAGAACAGTTTGTTTACCGTGAGCTCATATGGAAATACTGAGATGTAGATCATAAACTGTAAGGGTAATGTGGATATTTTCATTGCTCCCGATCCCTTGTAGCTAAAATGAATCTGTCATTTTAGAAAATTATACCTCTCAGAGCCAGCGACATCACAGATTTGAGCCTTCACTCTCTTGGAGGAGCTGTACCCGATCTTGGCCTTGGAGAGGTTGAACTCGTCCCTGGCGAATCAAAAGATGATTCTGATTTTCCGGTGGACCATTGCTGGATCTCCGGTGAACCTTGATTTGATGCTTCATTCAGATGACTCGACCCTCACCTTCATTGCAGATTCGATCGGATGGCAGAAACCAGAACCTCCACCTCCATTGCAGATTCAGCGAAACCCTGATCTCTATTGCTGCTGCGATAACAAAACCCTGATCTCCATTGCTGCTGCGATAGGAAAAGCAAGCTTAGATGATATTTTTTTCCTTTCTTGATATACAGAAACATAGAATTACAGAACAAGGAATTTTCTTTTTCTTGCTTGCTTTGCAAACAGGAAGAGTGCATCATTGTGGGTGTCCAACTGTGAACATGCATGTGAGTGAGCATGCAATCAAGACGAGAGAGAGAGAGAGAAGGGTAGGCATGGGGCGTTATGTTGGGATACCTTAAGTAATGAATATTCTGGTGACCATTTGAGTTGTATCCCTCACATAATCATGGAGAACTTCCAAAACAGCATATGGCTTTTGAGGTGTAGCTGCATTGTCTAAATACACCAAGCTGGAACCATTTACCTCATATAAAATTTATGTGGTCACTCTCAGATCCAAAATGAGAAATCAAGCCTCCACCGGGTAGAGGCCTCTTGGAAATAAAAGACAACCAAAAGACAATTCGGGATCATGTCTAGTCACATGTAAATTAAAATAAAGGGACCACCCAAGTGCTAGAGGAATAAAGAAAAAAAAGCCGTACATAAAAATGCATGGATACAGACATGGGTGGAGCCATAAATTAGTAACATTTAAGAATACTGCACATCCTTTTATTACAGAACTATACTACAAAAAAGATTTTAACTGCAGCTAGAATGAAACAAATAAAGAGGAAACAGATGAAATTTATATAACTCACAAAAAAAAAATTAAGCGAAGCCAAGGACATACCGCTATGCAACTTCGAAGAACTTTTGAAAAATATCACCTAGTGCTTTTGAAAAGAAAAACATTAAGTTTGGTACGCAGTTAAGATGGACTAAACAGGAAATGATGGATAATTCATCACGCTCAGCATGGTTGGACTAGGTTTGAGGGGTTTCATCTATTTCACAAAAGGACCAGCAATTTGGTAATGAAATGGGCAAACATTTTTAAGACCAAAGGGGGATTGGTTAGTTTTTACTATGCCTAGGAAGCTCTTGAAACATACAAGAGCCGTCAAGTTTTTACTTTGAATTTCGAAATAGTTCAAAAATGATCAATTCAACTCATAGGCTTGAGTGCTCATGTTGTGCAAATAACATAACCTTGGTGTACTTTTAGTACCATACAAGCATTAGGTTTTATTTCGCATCAATGTTGTCCAATCTCTAGAGAGAATGTCTTTCAATTTCCAGAATATTAACAAAAAAGAATCATCCTCGACATCCTAGATAATCAAAAAAAGGAGCATATATTGACCCCAAAATCGTACATCCACGAAAGAATGTCGCATTCAATTCTTGCGAGTTCAGCCTTCATGTATTTCATCTTTTGGCAGGCACATTTTGCTTTTTTCTTGTTTTTTCTTCATTTTTTTCTTTTGCATTCGGCTTTTTGCCTTTCAAACTTTTTTTCTTGTGTTTGATTTTTTTTTTTGGGCCGACCTTCACCTTTGAGGGAATACCTCACCACCCCAAAGGCTACTACGAAGCTCCACCGCTTTGGTGGTTATGTATAGCTTTGTGACGTGTCCAACCCGCTTCACCTTACGGGTTTTCAACGAGCCAAAAGTTCGTAAGTCATTATCTTCGCGAAATAGACATAAATCACCTTTATGCCTACCCGATACTCTCGATTATTGACTCAGAGGAACGACTACACAAGCCCCGAGTCCATCTCTCAACTCTCATTTTGCTACCTGCCAAGATCTTATAAAGCATTTTGGCTTCTCTGTCAAGATATTTTCTTGCTAGATCCTTGCAGACGCTTGATTGCCAGACTCAATAGCATTTCCTAGTCTTGACTTTCTCAACTTCATAGGATTTTTCTTCAATGCTCATATCCAGGATTTTTTTCAATTTTCCTCTTCCGTTGATGGACAACAAGAACTTGAAATTTCCACCTTCCACTTGGAAGGTACTAAGAATAAATCAAGGCACATCATTGTGTGATAAAACACTTCCAAAATGTTTTTATCAAAACTGAAAAGTTTCTCTTTTACAAAAATTCTTGACATCAAATGGCATATCACTAGGAGAAAGGAACTATACTCCCTAAAGAGATGGTTGAATGTAAAACTTGGCTGGTTAAAAGAATGAACTTCACCAAATCTCCCATAAAAGTAGGGTCTTCTATACAAAAGGTTGGTTTAAGGGTGACGGGTTCCAGAAAAGTTGGGTATTCAACTGATTGAAAGTTTCACAAATGGTTTGAGTTAACTTCTTCTATCAAAAAACACTAAAAGCACAAAAAGAAGGATCAAACATTAGTAAAAAAGGAAGCATCGTAAGCTAAGGTCTCATTTTTATGATACCAAAATCCAATGCCCCAAATAACCCCAAGCATCACAATGTTGTTGTTGATAACCAATTATTTCCATATGAAACTTAAATCAAATTAGACCTTGACCCACTAATCGGCTTACTTGTGAATAACCAAAGCTAATGCTTCTACAATCAACTCAATTTTTAGCACTGAAAAAGGGATAAAGGAAACAAGTCAAACTAAGTATGTGCAGCTTAAAGTCCTGAATGCTAGAAAACCATTTACATGCCAATGCATGAACAAAAACAAGGGTACTTACACAGATGCTTTTAGTTAATTTTACTGTACTCTTTAGTATGCACTCTTCAATGAGAGAAGAAACTACAACTAGAGCAGCAATTGATGCCAGCATGACATCAAGATCCAAATCAAGGTCAGACATAAGATAAATAAAAGCATGAAGCGTATGGCAGAAACATAGAGATGCTAGGGCTTTTTAAACGATATCCAACTTTATTCATAGAAATTTTGGGTTGGACATGCCTGGACTGGACAAACATTTGTGGAGTTAGAAGTGCCTCCAAAAGATTCCACATTGTCATCAAGACAGGGTCCACAAAACTGTGTGACATTGAACTAGTTGGCACTTGAACACAAAGGATTCCTTGTAGCCTGAGCAATTCAAACAAATGCAATCCATTAAGACATATTGTATGTTAAATGTGAAATTTATCTAAATGAAGAACAAGAAAACTGGTCCCGTAAATTGAAAAGTAAACACACTATAATCAAAAGGTTCTTGCTTAGTGGCCCTACCAAAATGAGGACTTCTATGGAGAAGTCATAAGAATCATGCAGGAAGAAGCATGGACATCATTTATTCAAATTTTCCATGCGTAGACAAGCAACAAAAAGCTCAATTTTTTTATAACAACCGTCAGTCGCTCAGAAAATAATGATTCATAACACCCATGCATAGACAAGCAACAAAAAGCTCAATTTTTTTTTAACATTCCCTCAGCCACTGATATTGAAATGATTCATAACACGGTATTGAGTGGCATCACTAAATTGGACAAATCATAACTCTCAGCTAAATCACCCCAGACCATAAACTAAGTCGAAGTTAAAACTTGTGTCTAGAGATGTAGACCTGAAGTGGAAAAAAGAGAGTTGCATGAGATTGCTGGATAAGCTAAGCTTCTCCCAATACGTTGAATCTCCATTCCATGGTTCTCAAGAACTGAACAAGTAAATCTATATGTTTGTTTGCGTGTGCTTCTTAGGTGTGTACTTTAATTGGACAATCGAACCTTGTACTAGGTAAACAGCCAAAATTATCAAGCTCCCCTAACTGCAGTAATTTTTACAAATATATCATTCTAATGGACTAGAAAAACATTTGTGTAACTTAAAATGGCTAAATATTGCTGTAACTTTGATCCTCAGTAGAAAAGCAATTTACCCATGGAAAAAAAAAAGGGCAGAAGAGAACACTACTCAAAGCTATACAACAGACCAACAAACTAAACATTTCAGGTTCATGAGACCAACTAGATAAGCAGCATTTACCAATTTTCCTGACCACGAAGAAACAAAAATAACTTTTTAGTTATGTCAGTTACTAATATTGAAGAAGACTAATCTACATTGACTCATGATTCTGTCATGTCAAAAATAATGTTGATTATTTTTTATCATCACTATGCAATACTCATATCAGTAGCATCAATCTACTTCTACCAATGCATTACATGGATTCATGGCCATGCAAAAATGTGCACCATATACATGCCTGAAATATGGGGACTGATTTCTCGTTTTAGCTTTTGATTTCTCAAACAAGATGGAGAACAAGGTTCAAAATTCAGTATTTTTGCAAATGACAGACAGTTGTGAGTCATTTGGAAAAGAAGTCATGGACGTTCACATGGACACACACATGATACTCTCTTTCTCTCTCTCTCTCTCACACACACACACATTCACAAAGCAATTTTTTCGGCCTCAGGAACTGCAGGACATTATGGTATTCTTATTTTATAACAGATACTCTGGAGTTGTCTTTCAGTAATGACCATACCTTGAGAATGATTCCTAGTAGCAGAATCGGCAGGGTTCTTCCTCCTGCACTAATTATGACCAGCTAATCTCCTTCTGCAAATCTTCGCAAAATCATCGAATAAGCCACATGAAACCTGCATTGCATGCATGAGAAAGGAATAAAATCTCATGAACAGCCAAAGAAACTAGAGGACAAGTGAAAATCAAGTGAAAATCATTCGAGCCTCTCCACTCTATACCAGTCGGTTGGTGGATTTGGGGAACCAGGCCGGAGACAGCTTTCCTGATGCACGATTAGGGATGCTAGGCAAGACAAACCAGTCCCTGATGCACGAGGGGAAATTTGGAGACGCCGGCAGGAGACCCTATTCCCTGATGCCCGACGGTCGATTTTGGGACGTCGGACAAGAGGCCCCAATCCCAAACGGTTGGTAACATGAAAGAGAGAGGCAAGAATCTGTATGCCACAAAGAGTCGGAAAGAGATCAAAGAGGGCGCACGCGTGCGCCAAAGAGAGAGAGAGAGAGAGAGAGAGAGATCAAAATACCTGATGGGGAATGGCCGTTAGAGTCACCGGCGAACAAGAGATGGACGACGAATGGCCGGTGGTGCTGTCGGCACCCATTCTCCACATACACAAATCGACCGTCGAAATCCTAATCTTCTGTTCTACAAAAAAACAAGGATGGGGTGTTTTGTAACAGCCAACAGCTATGCTAAAATATCCAGCGATCGGTGTTCACCTAAGACCCCTCACCATTTGAGGGTGATAAGATTAGAAAGAATAATCTTTGATTAACCTCGAAATCTGCCCTAACTCCTCTTTATATAGACTAGAGGAGAGAGAGAAGTTACAAGAGAAACATCTAAAGGAAAAGTTATTACAAAAGTACCCTCTTAAACCTAAAACTGAATATAAACACATCTTAACACTCCCCCTCAAGTTGGAGCGTATATGTCAAATAGGCTCAACTTGGAACAGCAGCTTTGGAATGGTCCCCTTGCAAGAGCCTTAGTAAAGATATCAGCCGTTTGCCCTGTAGTTGAAATGTGTGAGGTACTTACAAACCCCTTTTGAATCATGTCTCTAGTATAGTGACAATCTACTTCAACATGCTTGGTTCTTTCATGAAAAGCCGGATTATTAGCAATAAACAGTGCAGCTTTGTTATCACATAACAGTTGCATAGGAAGAGGCACTTCGACAGTAAGATCCAACATCAGGGATCTAACCCACATAACTTCAGCAGTACCCTGAGCCATAGCTCTATACTCAGATTCTGCACTTGATCTGGCAACCACAGTTTGCTTCTTACTCTTCCATGTAACCAAGTTGGATCCAATAAACACACAAAATCCAGTAGTGGATTTTCTGTCTGAGGGGCATCCTGCATAGTCGGCATCAACATACACAGATATAGTGAGTGAGGTACCATTCTGAAAGAAGAGTCCCGTTCCTGGTGAATTCTTTAGATACCTAAGAATCATCATAGCAGCATCCCAATGAACTTTCTTGGGCTTATCCATAAATTGACTCACTCTGCTAACAGCATAGGCAATGTCAGGTCGAGTAACAATGATGTATAGGAGCTTCCCAACAATCCCTCTATACTGTCTTGCATCAACATCTTCAGTATCATCATCATACAAGCGGGTATTGATATCCATAGGCGTGGATGCAGGCCGACACCCCAGCATCCCTGTCTCTTGCAAAACATCAGTAACGTATTTCCTCTGGCACATGATAAGGCCCTTTTGATTTCTGGCAAACTCAATACCAAGGAAATAACGTAGTTCACCAAGGTCCTTGGTGACAAAGTGTTGTCCAAGGACATCCTTGATGTTGGAAATCCCCTGATCATCATCCCCTGTAACAATGATATCATCAACATAAACAAGAACTATCACCGTACCTGTAGAAGTCTTCTTGACAAAGAGGGAATGGTCGGCCGAAGAACGTCTAAAGCCCTCATTCTCAATATTCTCTGACAATTTCTGAAACCAAGCTCGAGGACTCTGTTTCAGACCATAAATCGCCTTTCGCAATCTGCACACTTTCTGACACTCCCCCTCAGCAACAAACCCTGGTGGTTGCTGCATATACACTTCTTCATGTAAGTCACCATAGAGAAAGGCATTTTTGACATCAAGCTGTGAGAGGGACCAATTCTTGCTGACAGCCACAGCAAGGAGAATCCGTAAGGAAGCATGTCGTGCCACAGGAGAGAAGGTATCATAATAATCAACCCCATAAGTTTGGGTATAGCCTTTTGCAACCAGACGAGCCTTATATCTGTCAATACTGCCATCTGCTCGGTATTTGATAGTAAAGACCCATCTGCAACCAACAATGGCTGCATCAACTGAAGGAGTAACAAGGGTCCAGGTGCCTCTAGACTGAAGAGCATCCATCTCTTCTTGCATAGCCGCTGCCCATTGGGGATCAGAGAGAGCATCCATGGGATTCTGTGGAAGAGCAATAGCCGACAGCCCCTTGACAAACTGTCGGTACATAGGGGTGAGTCTATCCATGGATAAATGACCAGAGATAGGATGCAAAGTGCAACTGCGTTTGCCTTTCCTTTGAGCAATGGGCACATCAAGTTCATTAGGAGCAGGAACATGCTCGTGACATACTCCTATGTCATCATTACATAAAACATTGTCAGTTGAGTTTGTGTCAGGAATTACCTTGGGCGTGCTGGGTGAAGGCACAGGTGCACATTGAACAGGCGCAGCAGGCTTAGTACGACGATGGTAGACAGCCCCAAAACGTGGATCAACTGGGTTTGGACAACTCATGAGAGGTAGAGGAAATTGGACTTCATCATTTAATGCAGGCGCCCTTAATTGAGTTCCATTTGGGGAGAAGAAAGAGGTTGATTCAAAAAATGTAACATCAGCACTCACATAATACCGACGAGTAGAAGGATCATAACATCGATATCCCTTTTGAGTGCGGGAATAACCAACAAAGATCGTTTTGATGGCCCGAGGAGACAACTTATCTCGCCCAGGACCAAGCAACTGAACAAAGGCAACACATCCAAAAACACGAGGTGGAACAGAAAACAAGTCTCTGTCAGGAAAGAGGACAGAGATAGGAATAAGGTCTCCCAACACAGATGACGGCATACGATTAATAAGATAGCATGCTGTGAGAACAGCATCGCCCCAGTAAGAATGGGGAACATGGCTATGTATGATAATGGTTCTGGCAACATCAAGAATATGACGGTGTTTCCGTTCAGCAACCCCATTTTGTTGGGAGGTATAGGCACAAGAAGTTTGGTGGATGATACCCTTATCCCTGAAAAATTGTTCCAAAGAGGAAGCACAGAACTCAAGAGCATTGTCAGAGCGCACAATTTTGACACAAGTATCAAACTGAGTCAGAATTTCATTGATAAAATTTTTGATTACATGACCCACTTCAGATTTATGCTTCATAAGAAAAACCCAACTAACACGACTATAGTCATCGACAGCAACAAGATAATATCGATGACCTTGAAGAGCAGGTGTACGACTCGGACCCCAAACATCAAAATGAAGTAACTCAAACACAGAATGGCTACTTCGACTGGGCCGCGGAGGAAAGGATGACCTATGGTGTTTGCCCAACTGACAAGACTCGCATTGAAAAGAAGACTTGGGAGACAGCTGAGGAAGAACATGCAGCAGTTTCTGAAACGGTAGATGTCCAAAACGTAAATGCCAAGTATAAGCCGATGATGAGGACGACCCTGCAGAGGTAGATCCAGCAAAGGGAAAGGGATGCACTAGCCTGTAAAGACCTCCCTGTTCACGGCCACTGCCAATCACCCTGCCCGTCAGTATATCCTGAAACACAAGAGAAGAGGAGTCAAATATCGCACGACAGTTTAAATCTCTGGTAATCTGACTGATAGATAGTAGGCTATGTGGGAATTCTGGTGCATGAAGAACATGTTGCAATGGTAATGATGAAGTAAGTTGGACCTCTCCAAGTCCAACAACGGGAGAATATTTGCCATCTGCTAGAATAACCGAGCGACCAGGTGGAGTAGGGACATAAGAAGTAAACTGTGCCTTGTCTCCACAGAGATGTGTCGATGCACCCGAATCAATGAGCCAATCTGTAGTGTCAGAATACATACCAGATGAAGATGCACTGGCAGCAGTAGTGATAGTAGAGGTGGTCGGATCAGGAGCTGGTTGAGGTCTATCTCCAATCAAGTGTCTCAACTGAGAGATAATATCATCGGCACGTAACTCACTGGAGGAAACAGGATGTTGAGTCTTAGGCTGCTCTGGAGAATTAGTAAAAACAGTCTGATTGGCAACAGCTGGACGACCATGTTTCTGCCAACACTTATCCACAGTGTGACCAATGCGATGACAAAACTGACATACTGGGCGCGAAGGGGTATTGCCACGGCCACGGTATCCTCGTCCTCTGGCAAAGAGGGACCCACCTCTGCCACGAGTAGCAAGCATAGCAGAAGTGGTATCAAGAACAGTCGATGAAGGGATTGGAATTCTGCTTAGCCTACTATAAGCTTCATCAATAGGAGGAATCGCGGGACTAGTGAGCATCTGATTCTTTGCTGATTCATAAACAGAGTCTAATCCAGACAGAAATACTCCGACCATAAGCATATCTCTGTATGCCTTCTGTTGCTCACACTTACATGCAGGAAAGTAGCTGTTTAGTCTCTCAAACATGGACTTGAGACTAGAATAATAAGTATGTAGAGGGCGACCATCTTGGCGCATCTGATGAATATCATGATGAAGCTGCATAATTCTGGTTTCATTCCTTGCTTGTGAATAGGTGGCTGCAAGGGAATCCCACATATCCTTTGCACTTTCCTTATGCAGGACTTCATTGGCAATGTCTTGAGTAAGAGTACCAACAATCCATACCATAACCAACGAATTATCTTTAAACCAAGTAGTATATTTTCCTACCTTCTGTACGGGCTCGGGCTCCAATATAAGATGTTCCTTCTCATGAGCGATCAAGGTTCTTTTTACTTGCATGGCCCACATCTCGTAATTACCCCCATCCATTTTGGTGATAAAGCTGGAAAATGGGGAACTCTTCATCTCTCCCGACGACACAAAGGAAGAGGTATTAGCGCCGCTGCTAATTTCAGACATCGCTCAACACAATGGAGGAAACCGAGCCACGGAATAGGAAGTGCAGGCAAAAAAAAAGACAATCACATATCGAAAGACAACATGCTGATCATGAAGCAGTTAACACGGGCAGCAATCCATAAGTCTGATCGGCTGGAAGAGGCAACAACAGAACTGAACGAAGACAGATTACCAAAGGCGACAGCGAAGACGCTGAGAGGAAAATCAGCGTGCAGAGCAGCGGCGGAGTAGAGGAGGCGATGCAGCGAAGATGCTGAGAAGAAAATCAGCGTGCAGGGCAGCGGCGGAGCAGAGGAGAATGGTGGAGACAGCAGGGGCGATGCAGCGTGCAGCGGCAGCGGAGAAGCAACAGTGACAGACGGCGGCGGCGGGCGGAGGTGACAGCCACGGCGGGCAGCGGCGAAGATGACTGCAACAGCGGACGGAGGCGTCGGGCGGAGAAGACAGCAACGGGCGGAGAGGTCAGGACAGCGACTGGCAGAGGCGTTGGGTGGAGAGGTCAGCGACGGGCGGAGATGGGTGGACACGAGCGGGTGGAGGAAGCGCAGCGATGGGCGCGGTCAGGCGGCGGGCGGCGCCGCTCAATCGGCGCGCCAAGGAGGAGGAGGAGACGGCTGCTTCTCTGATACCATGATAAGATTAGAAAGAATAATCTTTGATTAACCTCGAAATCTGCCCTAACTCCTCTTTATATAGACTAGAGGAGAGAGAGAAGTTACAAGAGAAACATCTAAAGGAAAAGTTATTACAAAAGTACCCTCTTAAACCTAAAACTGAATATAAACACATCTTAACAGAGGGTTGCCGGAATCCCCAAGCAGATTGCTAATATGCCAAAAAATGATCGGACATAAAGAGTGCAACAGAGAGGGAGAGAAAGATACCTGGCGGTGACGGGGGAAGGGTGGAGGAGTCACCCCTCACCAGCAATGGAAGGTCGACGGTGGGCGGCGCTGCTACAGAGTACTATCGGAGCCCGAAGGAAGAAGGGAGAGAACTAGAGAAGCAACGGACAACTTCTTGCCGTCCACTTGCGGAAGATGAAGTACAACGCGTCTGGTCTTAACTCCTATTTCTAAAAGGATTCTCCACCTAGAGCAACAAATGCTGGGATAAACAGTGTTTACACTATAGTTTTTAATTTGTTGTTCACTAGTAAAAAGTGGCCGAGAACCACATCGTGAATCATCCATCAGGGGTGCATAGTGATGTGATGAGAACCACAGCGTGTCTTAGTTTCTTCTAGCCATGAACCCAATGCCAATGTCCGGTGCGTGGCGCACCTATGTGAGCACATTAGCATGGTCACGGTGGATGGACACCAACAAGTTGCATGTTGTGAAAGAGCTCCAACGCCTCAAATTATGGTAATCGAGCTCCACGAAAGCAAAATGCTGGGCATCTTGCAGGTTAGAGAGATGGCTGATGTTCCCTTAACATTGTTGTATGTTACATCCACCTGTGAATACGGAAATAAAAGCCCTTTAAGTTTTGAAATACAGCAGAAAGAAGCACATATAGCTTTCTATAAGCATTTTCTTTGATTTTTCCGACAAAATTGTATTTCCAGAATATATTAGCAGGTTGATGATGCAGCATCTAATTCAAATACTACGAAGAGGTCCTACTGCACCAACGCTACTGAATGATTACTGAGCCAAACATTCCACATCTCCATGGCGGTGGTGTATAATATCATGTCCAACTAAATGATAGGAAACTACGAAGGAAAATAAAATAATCACAAGCAACCTTCCATAAAAATATAAAAGAAAAATATCCATTATAGAGCACAAATTTTTAATGGGACGTACTAAAACCAGTAGGACTTACATTTATGTAATCCTTATTAGTTAGCCACCATAAACGGTTGTTTGCCCTGTCATAAACTCGTCGACATACAAAAGAGGATATGCCTGGAGGAAGTTCGATGCCTTTACGAAGAAATGCAACTTTACACGGATGAAGAAGGAAGGCAGCAGATATTTCATCCCTGTGAAATGAATAGAAGACTTCATTCGGTGCAGACAAGAAGCCTTTAAACTTCACATCAGCAGGCCGATAGAGCCAATTCACACCAAGTTTGGGATAGTCCTCTTTATTTGTTGTCAACCAACGAATTATACCAATGGAGGGTGGAGAACCTTCAGCTTGGAAAAGTGCACAATCACCAACACTGATCTTGCGACCATCATGCAAAATGAATAAATTTGATATTTTGCAAAAAAAAAAAAGAAATAAAAGCAACAGGCCAAGATGAAGTAAAACCAGCCAAATTGAAAAAGTAACAAACAACACCATATGTAGAATACATGCATGCATACAAAAGTATGAGGAGAGATCCATTTAGGGAAAAAAAAAGTAAAAATAAAATAAACACAGCAATATACTGAGTACGGTGAAGCAAAAGGCGCAATCTGGATACAAATAACTCATAGACATTACCCTCCGATCACAACTTTATGGACCCCATAAAGCAAAGAAATAACAAAATTTAAGCAATTCCTCCATCAAACTGATCCAAAGCATGGCTATCTTTAATTTGTGTTTGATCTTATCAAACTTATATTATCTTATAAAAGGGTGACAGACATAAACTACTTTGATGTTACTATACTTTTAGTTTTAGTATCGGTGAACATTATTCCTTTGTTAAAAAAAAAGTTTAACTTTGTCATATGTTCACAATACAATTGCAAATGGTACCTATGACAATCCAAAACTCTACATATATGTGAAATTGGATATGCGGAAACATATTCAGAACTCCAAAGATGACCAGCTCCAGTATTTTGAAAGGAAAGGCAACTTGAGATAAAAAGTCACAATAAGCTCTTATTATTTCTAGCATTGCTTTTGTGATTTCCACTCTTTATTTTTTTTTCCATGAATGGAACAAAGGTTTTTAAAAGAAAAACCAGTAAAACCAATCTGCATGAAGCAATTGTACCATCAGAAAGCGCTTTATTCTACTAAAACATCCGCACTTTTCTGTGCAGATAAGTGTCACCTCAAGCGTACAGCTAAAGATAAGAAATGGTCAACTGAAATTCATAAATACTTTCATCTCTACCATGACAACTTATGAACATCTAAATCTTCAATTCCTTAATTGCAGTCTAAGTGGACCTTCAGTCAAACTTGATTTACATATATGCACAATGATAATGCAATGATCCAACAGTGCTTATTGCATTCCTCACAGCATCATTTGACTAAATCACCACCAGGATGACCTTTTTCCTTTCTTGTCCTGTGAAATCCCTCAAGAAAACATAAAAATTTATCAACAGCAATCCCTCTTTCACCATGCCTATGAACATGCCATTTAGTCCTCGGATGCAACAAGCATCCTGACAACCTACAACGACACAAAACCATGAATATCTCCATGCTGACCTTCAAGTAGCTATTTCTGGCAATTTCATATTAAAGCTAAACAAAATGCATAACCTTCTGAGGAAGGTTATCACAACTTAATGTGCTCTCGGATCACAAAGGTGTACAACACAATCGCAGTGTCGGCTCAGAAAACTTATGCATATCATATGAAGAGTAACGACCGAATTAATTTCCATGAGTACCATAGACTGCTACCGCAGTTTTAGACACTGAAGAGGACCAAAATGTGATGACCATAGGGACTCCACATGTTCGTGACCCAACTTCGTTAAGATGGAACAACCTCAACGCATAAGCAGAGTGGCCATAGATTTCATTTGTTTAAAGATGGAAAAGAGCAGCTTCGCGGATCAAATCACAACCCAACAGGGACTGCGAAGACATAAAATAACAAATGAGATGCAAAAACGGTGATTCAACTGCTCTACCTCCAAATATCATCCAAACGTGCATAGACTCACAACGAAATGGAAAATCACATCTGGCACAGAGAATTCGGACAAACTTTGTCTGCCCCATCGACATGATGACACCAACCACGATATCAAAAACACGAAAAATCGAAGGAAGCGAAGGAAAGAAGGACGAGGATTACACCCGAATCGAGAAAGCAAATGAACCCTAACCAGAACCAGCGACATTCCTTACGAAATACGACCCAATCGGCCAGTCAAAACCACAGAAATTGCAAAATGGGAGGGGAACTGAAGAAAGATACTTAAGCCTCCATCCGACAAAGACAAACCAACGAATTTGCCCCTTACTCTATACCTTGCAGAAATAGGCCCCTTCAGAAAGCGAAGAATTCGCTACTGTCGTCGCGGAACGAAGGGGGTACGGCCGCATGTGCCGCTTCCGTCTTCGGTCCTCACCTTCTCCCCCATGCATAGCCTTGCATCTTCCCGCAGGGTCAAAGCCGCTCCTTCACCCCCGGGGCGACACATCAATTCAACCCTCTTTCGTCCGAACAATCTCTCGCCTTCTCCTCAATCCCAGAACCTTATCCTTTCCTCCAAACCCTAGATCGGACCGGCGCACTGAAGGAACCCTAATTTACTCCCAATCACCCTCGAAGCACCTCAACCAGCGAGATCGAGCCCTAGAACGAAAGAATTCTGGAAAATCTTCGCGTCTTACCCGAACACGCGTCTAATTGTTAGGGCAAACGCGTCCCGTGGAGATCACGACCGTTTCCGGCTGATTTTCCGGCGACGCGAGGATTGGGCTACTTCCGTGACTCCGTCGTGGTATCTCAGAGCGACGGACGGACAAGAAAGAGAACGAAGTAGGGAAGAAATCAACGGACAAGAGAGAAGGAAGATAAATAAATAAGACTAAAAAGAACGAAAAGAAGGCCAAGCGGACGAAGAAAACAGAGAGCGTCCCCGAGTTTTCAGTCCGGAACATTTTCATCAAAGGCCTAGAACTTTTAGTATTGACTCCATGTAAGAGCCTAATATATCTTCATTTTCAGACACAGGACGCGAATTTTCTTCTTGCCGCTGAAAAGTTTCATTAGCAATTTAGCACCCAGCAGGCTCTCCACCTAACCAAGATGGACATAGAAGGGATTTTAATTAATTTTCAAAACAACTTTTTTTTTGAAAAATAAAATAAAGAGAGATTGCACCAGAAGTAAGGGCATGACATTTATACAGTATTACAGTTGAAGAAAATTGCTTGTAAAATATCTTTTCTTTTTATATGGAGTTTAGGTTTCAAACTTTAGGTTAGTTTTATCAAACATAGTTTAGTTTAACTTCCAATTTAATTTCTAATTTTTACAATTAAGAATAATATATTTATATTTATATTTATCTCACATCATATCTTTCAATACATTGCATCATATTCTTACTTGCACGAAGCAATGCATCGGATGACTTCTGTATAGAGATAGAGTGCAAAATAGTGAATGAATAATGGCTCTTACTAACCAAGTCACTTATATTTTATATATATATATATATATATAATATTTTGAATGTAATTTTTCATCAAGCAAAAGAACCTTAGAATTGACCCCAACTTACCAAAATCTTTTTAAAGATCATTCAACGTTCAAAATTTTTTTCAGCATTTTCAAAACATAGGAAAAAGTTTTGAACTTATCGAGGAGTTTTTGCTTTCAAAGAAATGCTAAAAAACTGCTGCATTTTTAATAAACATTAAACTTATTTTTTTAGATAAAAAGAAACTGGTGTTTTTTGTTTTTTTTAGTTTTTCACGGGAACGCAGAAGAAAATTAAAGTGTTAGAGTTCTCTTCGTCTTCTTCATGAGTGTGGCGATGCTTGACGTTTTGAACGGTTGGTCACTACGAGAGACACGGCGTTGCATATTTGCTTTCCGCCCCTCTTTCTCTGACGGGCAGCTCGGACAGCCGGGTCGCGGGTAGGCTCGTCTCCGGGCAACCCGCGTGTTAGGTATGGTTTATCGGGGTCGAGGTCCAGACTCGGATACAGCCAAAATCCGATACTAAAACCAGTCCAATCGAGTCTGATCATATCCGGTTTTATTGATAATCTGGATTCGCTGAGTTTGGATTTGGTCCAGTTCTAAATCAACTTCTTGTGAATTGGGAGGTAGTTGTTGTTTGATACGATGCTTATTAAAACGGAATTTTATAAACTCCAAAGATCTGAAAGCCATTGTTCTAAATGATATTGAAGATACATGAAAGCGGTACCTGCAATCCGTTTCGAATACAAACCTTTTCTGGGTTTAAGTATGGTATAGACAAGATTAGATCCTGTTCGAATCAGATATAAAGTGTGTTCAACACAAAATCCTATTAGGATCTATTTAACTGTTTTATGAATATGAATCGAAAATTGGAACATATTCATGAAACACATTAAAAAGCATTATATGAATTTTACCCAATTTTTGAAGTAAAACAGTTACATACTCTAGAAATTACACAGGGTACCTCTCACTAAGATCTGCATCTTGGCTAAGGGCTTGAAATTTAGATCTTCAACCCAAAAAAAAGGTCAAGAGTGAGTTCGGTCCGGATGTTTGACTTTACGCATAGTTTCATCGAATCGCATCAGCCAATGCCATGTGCTTCGGATCAACCAAGCCCATATTGGGCTGAGTCAGTCAAAAGTAACTAATTGACATTGGATCTGAAATGCAGACCCAGCCAAGCCTTTTCTAGACTGTGTTAGCCTGGGCCACACAGTTGTTGGACCTCGTGGTCGTGATGATGGTTGACTTAAGAGTGTGCTTGAAATAGGGTGGGGTTTGAGAACGAGTGAGAGGAATGTTTTGTCTCCTTATGGATGGTTAAGAAGCACATCAAACACAAACCAAGTCATAAAGGGGCACTTTGACAGAACTATTTTGTCTCGTGTTCTTGTCCATCGAGGCAGAAGTGCGTTCAATACTTTTCAGGTGAAGAAGGTCCTGAATGACCATGGTGCTCTCTCTCTATCTCTTTTATATATATATATATATATATATATATATATTTATTTATTTATTTATTTTCACTAAGAGCAAGATAGAGGTCATGGCCTCACGTCAAATTCAAAAAAAAACATGTAATTTTATAAAACTTTCATTCAACTTATATAAAATTTATATTTTAATTTTTTATAAAAATTTTGAAACTGTAGTTCAGCCTCCCTAATTAAAAGTTGTTAGTTTACTCTTGCCTTTCACTATCTCAACATTTTTCTTTTACAACCAAAGGTTTGGACCTTAATATTGGCACATCCTAAGTTGAAAGGGACATGAGAATTCAGTTTCATTTTTAGTATGGTTTTACTAATTGAGAGAGAGTTGGGCGAGTAAATAATGCCCAATTGACTCACGCAAAATCCAAACTATCCAATTTTAAGCAGTGAAAAACAAAAAGGAAGATGAAAATTAATAAATGAAAGAGTGGGAGAAAACTCTCACCCTTTATCTCTATTGAGATTAGGGTTGAACAATGAGTCGAGCTACACTCGTTAATGCTTGGCTCATGAACGAGTTCGAACTAAGTTATTTGTTTAACGAGTCGAGTTCTAGTTCATGAGTTGACTCGTCTAACTAATCAAGTTGAGTTCGAGCTAAACACGTAACTGTCAAGTCGAGCTCGACCCTTGATCAAGTTCGTCGATCCTTAATGAAGTCGATATATTCAAACGAGTTTACGAGTTTGTCGAGTCTTAATCGAGTCGAGCTCGAGCTCAACAAGTAACGATCGATATCAATTCTATTCAAATGAATTAATCGAGTCAAGCTTGAGCTCAACACGTAACGATGAATTTCAGTTCTATTCAAACGAATTTGTCGAGTCTTAATCGAGTCGAGCTCGAGCTCAACACGTAACGATGAATATCAATTCTATTCAAACGAGTTTATCGAGCCTTAATTAAGTCGAGTTCGAGCTCAACACTCAACTACCGAGTCAAGCTCGAGCTGCTTCCATTGAGCTATTTTCGAACTAAAGCAGAGTCGAGCTGACTGAACTCACGCTCAGCTCGACTCGTGTTCACCCTTAATTGAGATTGATGATTTAATGATTAAACATAAACTATGAGCCGATTGACCACTTATCTCTCTCTCTCTCTCTCTCTATATATATATATATATATATATATATATATATATATATATATAGAGAGAGAGAGAGAGAGAGAGAGATTTGGTTAGAGGTAGAGAAGGTGTTGAAGTTGGATTTATGTGAATGCAATCAGGACCATGTGAGTTAAGACAAATATTTGGATGCCCCACAGAATTGAATTCTCTTTAAGGTGACAGTTCAACCTTTAACCCATGGATGTTGGCATTAGCGAGTTTGGAGTGTCCTTATTCCATGTCACATATATGGTGACCCCTCATGTGACTCTTAATTGAGCACCATCGACTTCCTTTGTCCACATGATCATTCTTCCTCCCACTGCCTTGTCCCTCTCACTTGAGCAACCGATGCACCACAAATGCAGCAAAGCATCTCTGAATTGACCATGTTTGTCCCCTCCTCTCTCTCTCTCTTGCTTTTCCATAGATGTCTCCAGCAAAGCCATATTATTTTATTTGTACTTACACTATTTCAGAACCAACTCACATTTTAACATTAAATTAGTTTTCAAATATAGTAGAAATATATGTGGCCTACATTATGAAAAATCATTACTTATTTGATTTAAAAATATTTATCGTTGAATACAAAAATGACTGGGAGCAATCAATTGGGCGAGAATTCTTGATATGATAGTAATTGCGACTGTTCGTTGTGAAATTAATTCAATAAAGAAAGGTATGAATGACCCGGCTTCGGACAAGGAATGAATCTACTAATTAGAACATGCATTAAAGGAGCAAATGATTGGCTAAAAAGATTTCAAAAGGTTTTATGGATCATTAAATTTTACTTTCTACAAAGTCAATAACAAAAACTCTGTAATCGGAGAAACCGAATAAATGAGATTGAAAAAGGGATAAAAATTTTGAACAGCTTTTCAAATATAAATAAGTGATTTAATGTGTAATAAAGACATAGTAAAAAATAAATATTTATTAAAAAAGAAAAATACTTTTTGGTTAACGCAAAAGTGTGTGTGTATATATATTTATAAATGCATAACTATCTACCATATATACCTCCCATACCAAACTTAATGGCATCGTTTAGACTCCTTCATTCTATTATAAGGAAATCAAAGTAGTCAGAAGAAGCAAGAGGTCTCGATTAAAGAAACTCATTTATGTGTGTGCACTTCCTTCTACAAAACCTTCCAACTTGTTCTCGAGTATTGTGTTTTCTATACCTTCAAAATTGACAGCACAGATTTAGATGATTCTTATTAAATCTAACATATGATAGTCTCTCTCTCTCTATATGTGTGTGTGTTTGGCCATCTCGACCTTTGTCCGATCATAGTCCCTTGATGTATTGTATCAGGCAAACGTAATTAAATATAGCCCATTGAGAGACTACAAGATTTATTGGTTATATATATATATATATATATGAGAGAGAGAAAGAATAACTGAAACCCTTGGCCATCTCAACTTCTGTCCGATCACAATCGCTTGATGTTTTGTATCAGGCAGACATAATTAAATGCCGCCTAGTGAGAGACTACAAGATTTCTAGGTTTAGGGCTAAAAAGAGATAATATATATATATATATATTAAATGGCTGATTTTTTAAAGTCACTCAACCCGTCTAATCCAGACCATCTAGTTTATCATGATGGATTAGATGGTATGCAATAAACTAGGTAATATATTTGAAAATGACAAACAAAGTTGAAGATACATGGCTACTATTTGTCTCTACATACTATGTTTTGAGTTCTATTTTTGGATGTCATTTCTTTTTAGTAGTTCATTTATATGTAGATCAAATTCCTTAAGGTCATGAGGTATATATTTTAGTGGCGGTTGAGTTATTATACTGTATTCTTTATATATATATATATTAAATGACTTAATTTTTAAAGTCACTCAACCATCTAATCAAGACCGTTTAATCTATCATGATGGATTACTACTACTATTTGTCTCTACATACTATGTTTTGAGTTCGATTTTTTTATGTAATTTCTTTTTAGTATTCATTTATATGTAGATCAAATTCCTTAAGGTCATCAGGTGTATATTTTAGTGGCGGTTGAGTTATTATACTGTCTTCATTTATCGGTTCTATCTTAACGGTTGTTTTATGTTTTTCCCAATGTTGTAATGGGTTTTCAAAATATAATTCTCAAAGTCTTTGTTCTATGTTCCCTAACTCATTTATTTCATACATATTTATGGTGATGGTATTTATTTTTTCTCGTACCATCTTCTGTGTTATCTTACTATCTCCTTTAATCCATGATGTTTGTTTTCGTTCATTGTTATTTACTATTAGAGCATTTATTTTTTCTCCACAAGGTGTTGTTAATATTAAATATTTATTTGTTATATTTATTGGCAGATAACCATTTAGGAATGGTCTTCCTAATATAATGTCTTTGTTATGTAGTTCAAATGCATATATTCTATTGATCTTCATTATCTTCTTCCAAATTTGTACGTTAACATTTTATGCTTTATAGTTTATTGTGGCTTTGGCTTCGTTAAATCCTCTAACTTCTAGCGGATTATCTAATTTTTACCATATATTGTCTGGTAACAGTTTTTTTTTTGCATAGATCTATCTGTGCTCCTGTGTCTATGTGGGCAGTGTAATATCGGTTATTATATCCTCTTGGTATGACTTTGATTAGTATATATATATATATAAATTTATTTTTATTAATGTTCATTCATCTTCACTTGTCTCTTCATCACTATAAGTTCTTCTTCCAAAATCATGGTAGGACGTATGTGATATTCTTTTATCTTTTTCATTCCAATAGGTCATGAATTTCGATTCGGCTACTGCTCTAATCCTTAAATATGTAAAAAATTATCATCTAATGCTTTGTCTAACGCATTTTTCATATCTTGTTCAAATTTTCTTTTACTTATTTGGATAATCTTCTAAGTTTCTAGGGATTATTATATGTTTACCCAAGTGTTCAATTTCTAATATATTTTTCTCTATTTTGAAATTTTTGTATTTGTTTAGCCATTTGTTTCCTAGTATGATTCCTGTTAGTTGTTTATCATTTCTAAGTGCTTGTATCTCAAATTCTATTTCAAACATGTAGTCTGCTATCTTAATTTCTTTGCTGACTTTGCCCATACTTTTAATAATGTTTCCTTAGATATCCTTGTACCTATGTTCGCTTAGCAAAACAATATCATTGTTTATCATATCTGGTGTATTATAATTATCTTTTGATCATGTGTCTATTAAGATTTTCGTTATCATATTGTCTATGTTTTCTTTTATATGAAATTGTTTTTGGTAACTTGTTTCTCCTGCTGTACTAACACTTAATCTTTGTTTTATAATTTGTAGTTCATTCTGTACATCTTCTAAATAGTATGATTCATCATTATTTATTATTGTTATTAGTTGTTTAAATAGGTTATCAATCTGTACTATGTCATTTGTTTTTCTTTTAGCAGATATCTTATGCTTATTTGTTACTACATACATATTCTTGTCTTTGATAGTCATTACTTTACATCATTTTTCAAGTTTAATTCCTGATAGTTTCCAATATAGCACTAGGCTCATATCCATGTGTTTGTCCGTTAGACTTATTGTATAATTTGGTTTTACTATGATCTTAAGTTTTTGGTATATTAAGTTTCCTGTGGGGTTTTGAAAATCAGGTTTTCACTTTTTAAAACCCAATTTATATTTGGATGACCAAAACTTTAGAGGTAGCTTCAAATATTATTTCAGCTGAATGATAGTTGGTTTCTCGTTAGCTGAATGATAGTTGATAGTTGGTTTGTGGTTAGTTAAACAAAACACTTGCCAAATTGCCAAATGAAGCAATCAAGAGTACGTGGCATGCCCATGAATATAGAAATTTGTCACAAGTGTTGGAACAAATAAACATATATGCAAGGCGTGAGGGCAGTGAAGCCTTGCCACCCAAAATAATACAATTGATAGCTACTTTTATTTAGCACACCTTTGTGTATTTTTTTGGCTGATTTCTTGAAACACGAAAGTAGTTTAATATAAGAAATACATATTCATATTTCTGCGTAATGTTTTCTTTACATTACAAGAAAACATATTGATATATATATATATACTTTTGTTTAGCACGCCTCTATGTGTGTGTGTATATATATATATATATACATATCTTTGACTTATCTTTAGCAAAATAGTTGGTA
The DNA here is from genome assembly GCF_008831285.2 of Nymphaea colorata. Classification (NCBI taxonomy): domain Eukaryota; kingdom Viridiplantae; phylum Streptophyta; class Magnoliopsida; order Nymphaeales; family Nymphaeaceae; genus Nymphaea; species Nymphaea colorata. Next base: position 9,559,450 of record NC_045147.1, on the reverse strand, counting down.
ACAGACTACAAATAATCTTGTGGAATGTCTATTTTACCATCAGATTGAGGACCTACAAATAATCTTGTGGAATGTCTATTTTACCATCAGATTGAGGACCTACAAGTTCTCTGAATAATTTCCTAGACTCATGCCTCCAATAATTGTACAACCAAGTATATTCATGCATAGATCACTTATGTATAGGTGCTTTTTTTTTCTTTCCAGAATTCATATTTGTCATGTTTCCATATATTAAAGTGAATGTCAACATAATACTTCAACATAAAGAAAAAATATCCTTTGCATGTTAAAAAAACTTAAAATTGTCCCTACATTGGCATTTCTAAAATATTTTTTGTTTCTTCTCCATGGATCATGACCTTGGGCTTGGATTTATGATTAGACATTATCTGAAATCCATATTGGCCTCTTTGGGTGGATTTGGATCTAAATCTTCCTACAAAATTGACCTAGAAACGTGCATAACTTTCTCAATTTAGCTCAGTTTTTTGCAATTTAAATTGAAACACTCTAATATCATAAACAATATAAAATGGGATTTAAACATTGAAAATATGGATCCATGCACATATCTAATGATTAAAATATGATACATTTCATGCATCACTGGTATTTAAGATAAAACAAAATTAAACTAAGATAAATGCTCATGACTAGGTGGGGCCCAACCATCATGAGAGGGGTTGAATTAAACTTTCTAAATTTTGACAGAGGCCAAAATATCATTTTTCAAAAATTTTATATAGGATAAGTGAAATTTTCTAAAATTTAGATGTAAATTTTTTATTTTTTTTAGGGGAGCCCGAGCCCCTACCAGCCCCCTTTGGGTCCATCCCTGAGTCTGGGAGAATATCACCCCACTAGTGGGGAACACTAACCCTAGTAAACATTAACCTTTAAATTAGGATGTTACTTATAAACTTAAAACTTCTATAGAAAAAAATAATTTAACCTAAGTAAATTCTAGTACAATCGTAAAAAAAAAAATCTTAAATCATAATCCCAATCGATAAGGAATCTATCCTATGAAATAGGAAGGCTGCCTAGAGGCTAGGAAACAAATCCTAAAATTTAGCAATTATTCTTAAATGCAACAAAGTAACACAATAAAAGGGAAAGTCATTCTAGCTTAGCACCTTTTCCACGAACAAGCCACAAATTAATTTGGACTTAAAACAAGTAACTTATGAAATGAGCTAATCCTATCTTCTTAAATTAAACCATCAACCCATTAAGCAGTATATGCAATCTTACAGTTCAATTGCTAATTAATTTAATTGACAAAATTTAAAAAGAAAAAGGAGGTGACAATCGATCCAAGAAACATACTCAAAACCGGAAAAACTTATGTTAATTCTAATGCCACTATGAAAGAAAAGGTCCTACTCAAGGCTAAATTTTAATAAACATAAAGAAGCACACACTTAAATAGAGTTAAATCACCTAAACAACCTGATGCCCTACTGAATTTGACATGACATAAGTGTGAAAGTTCCCTTACAAAATAAAAATTCATTACGTACCAAAATACTAAACGACATTCTATGTGCTTGACAAAAAACAAACTAGATTATAGTTAATTAAAGTGAGATTATTGTGCAAAATTGACTTAGTTAATTGCCAATAAAGACAGCAAACAACAGAACAAGACTATTGGAAATATTCAAGCAATAGACCAGAAGATCCCTCCCAAGGAAATATTCGATAATTTTCAGAAGGGCGGTGACCACACTAACCTTGGGTTCGTTTCTAACATCCTCAAACTCGCTAGAAAATTTTTCAAATTGCTGTTACCAAGGCGAGAAATCCCTCCAACGAAAGAAAAAAATGGAAACAAGGCCACGAGATGTTAAAGTGGATGGAGTAAGCAATATATGAGCGAGACTGAAGACAACAAATAGCCGGAAAAGAGAGAATATGATGGAGATTGAGGGAGCAATTTTATGGTTTTATCAAAGGAAGAGCAGCCAACAGTGGGAATTCCAGGGTTGACATCCCCGTTTCAAGGGAAAAGTACTATTTACATTTTACTAAGTATTTTTTCTTACTTTCAAATAAACACTTAAAAAAATTACTTTCACAACACAGTAAATATTTCCCTCAACTTTTGCGGAATTTTACCAAACGTTATGCGGAATTTTACCAAACGTTAGATGACTTTGAGTTTTCAAATTTGATTGCATTCAAGCTCAGACCACGCCGCTTGGACCATCCGACCCCAGCGGAGCCTACCTCTGGGCTCGAGCAGGCTTCCGTTGTCAACCCTTCTAAGACGAAGCTTGTTAACGTGCCCACCAACTACGCTTGAGGGCTGATACAATGAGCTTGTCTCTGTTACAGGGCTACTCGTCGGAAGGGGAGGTCGACGATCGGGATTCCCTTCTTCCGGGCAGTGACACCGACGATGCAGTCCGGGAAGAGGAGACTACCGGCAGCCACGCCCAGTCCTCCACCACCTCCCACGACCTCCCGGAGACGCGTTTGCCGTCCGCGGCAGATGCCTTCTCCATCGTAAACGATTCTTCCCTTTCTCTTTGCAATCGTTATTCGTATCAATAGAAGCCCTTTCAGAAAATGAAAGGACTATGTTTCTTGCATTGCTTTCCATATCCAAACCGAAAAATTTGTTTGTTAGGTAACAGGGCCGCCGGAATTCCTGAAGAATTGCTTGGCGGAGCAAGTTACTCCTGCGCAATCTGTGGATAGGAGGGGAAGGAAACATGGATCGAACCGGAGGTCAAAGGAGCCACCTCCCGGTAAGTAACCATTAAGTTCGGATGCTAGCTCGTTGCTTTTGCTTACTGGAATCTATATTTTTTTATTTGGGGAAGTGTCTAGGGGTTGTTGAATTTTGGGTGGCTGATTTTATGGCGGATTGCCAATATGGCAAGAAGAGATGTTTGACTCTGTACTATGTATTGCATTTCTTGGGTTTAGCTCTAGTCTTCAACCTTCTGGTATGATGACACGGAACTTTGTTCTTCTTTCTGGTTGTTGGAATTGGGAGCAAGTGTACAGGTTTTCTCTTGGACTGTTCATGTCACCCCCTGCTCTAGGTGGTGAGGAGAAAGCTGTAGCTTTCTTTCATAGTTCAAAATCTAACGGTCACTAGGATAAACTTTCAACTTATAACTGATAATATGAGCTGGAAATTTACATGTAACGGGTACTCTCTACATGATATGCAATGCATAATCAATAAAGATGGATCTAATTCTACCTATTCTGCTGAGAACTCGGAGGCTTAAGTCTAACTGATGCTTAGCTGCCTGCTCAAAAATTCTATCTTGCTTAGTTGAAAAAGGGAAACGTACAAAAGAATCAGTCCTACTGACTCAGTGAGCATCACACTGTAAGATCATAACAATTGAAAGCAAATACGTGACATCAACAGTTTAAGAGATAACACCACATAAACAACTTTCAAGCATTTCTCTTAGCATTGTTTTAAGCTTAAAAAGCTTAAAACGTAATTGTCTATTATTGGATTTCTAACTTTCTCATATTAATCTCTTACTTAAGTTCGCTATATCACCTCAAGAGAGACTTGCTCTCCACTTGAGGTCTCATACTTGAAGCACTTGCTCCTTCATGGAATCTTGCAACTTGTGACCATCTCTCTCTCTCTCTCTCTCTTAAAGAACTCAGAAACACAAGAACAATATCATAAACAAATCATGTTCTAATAGCTCTTTTTTGTAACCCATAGTTCCTACCCATGGACCTTGGTTGCGGCTAGAGTTTGAAATGCAAGTTCTAGATTCATGGTCACAGATTATATAGGTGTGTGCTGAGATACACGGAAAGGGATTTTCTCTTTGGGCTTATGGACTATAAACACAAAAAAGAAAAAAAAAATTAAACAAAGATAACATTCATTAAGAAGCAAGCATACTTACAAGTCCACAACCGTACTGAAGGCACTGATACCAAATTGAATGAGCCAGAAAAATGCACCAGTTCGTGTACAGAAAAAAGCTTCAAGAACCAAGAGAAAGTGAGGAGCAAAGGATAGATAAGTGGGGAGAGGGCTCGAATGGCAATTGAGAAGAGGTGCTCCAAAACCACTTGATTGCTGATTCTTACAGATGAGGAGGTGAGGTTTTTATAACTTCTGAATTTCAAACTGATATACAATTTGGAAAAGGAATATGATTTCTTTTTTAAGTGGACTTGCTCCTTACCCCTTGTGGGCTAACATTGGTTACTGCCCTTGAGCAGTCCTTCCAGCCAGTCACAATAGGGACTTGCAGAGTTTTATTAGAATTCTGATAAATTTGTCTTCTCATTTCATAACAAATCAATCTCTGTAGTATGACATAATCTGATATTTTTAATCATAATTCTAACCATGCTTGTAGACTTAATTCTATTCTTTCATCAGATGGCTCAATCATATATGATCTAATGACGTGATCACAAAAGATGCTCTAAACAACTTAAAATAGCTATGAACATCTAAATTTAAGTTTGTTTAGCATATAACTCAACAAATCACGGTTAAGCAAGCGGTCAGTCATGCTCCATTTTCTATATTTATCTACTTATAAAATAACTAAATATCTTATAACCAGACATTAAAAATTGCTATGTTAACAATCTGTTGTATATTAGAATGTAACCATCAATGCTAATTTCATCTAAACAAGCAAGAGTTTATGCTTTAAAGAAATTATACTAAAATCTGCTCACCAGACGATAAAACACTATTCAGTATGCTCTCCAGGCATGTCCTTGAGTGCGGTTTCACGTTCCAACCCATCTAATACAAATTAGATAACATACTCAGTTATTACCTCAATTGGGTACCTCAACCTTTCTTATGTCCAGCTACGTAACCAACAATGAATCCCTCAACCTGCTGCCAAGTCTTCTCCAACTTTACTTTTTTCTTTTAATCTAACTCATACCACATTATTAAAGCCCCCATTTTATTTTGAAATTAACTCTAATTAAAATAAAAAAAGGAGCCGTGCACCTTCAGCCCCATCTGAAACTAAAACATAACTGAAATTTCTCTCTTTTCCCAACATTCTTTACTCAAAACTTCTTCCTTAGCCATCAATACCTGAACTCATAAAAACAACCTTCAAAATTCAATCGTATGACCCATCTGGCCCTTTATAGACAAGAAATATCACTTCCATTATGAATCCCATGCTAAAACTGATAAAAAAGTGATTGTCTATTACAAATTGACAAGGAAGAGATTCACACTCTAATCTAAGAGGAAATTTTAAAAATAATTGTCGAAGATTCACTATGTTACTTGAAGAAGCTGTGGCAGCTCTCAACATAATTTCAGCTAAATGTTTCTTTTTGGTGTGGAGGTATATGTGCTCATTGATTCTAGATCAAACTATTCTTTTATATCATTTAATGCTGCCACATCCTTAAATAAGAATATAGTGTTTTCTGTTTTGCATCCACATTTGGCAGTAATCACACTATTGGGGGATGTTGTAGATGTCAAAATGGTATATCATACTTGTACTATTTCATGAGGTGCATTTCAGATAATGGTTGACCTAATAATACCTATGCAAATTTAAGTATTTAAAGCTTAGTTGTTAAGGCGTCACTTGGGCGACACCTTGGCTTGGACTAGTTGTCACTCCACGTCCCACGCCTAGTCCATCACTTAGGCGTGGGGTGTGCGTTTGGTGCCTAGGCACGCCTAGTCGAGTTGAACGTTTGAGTGACTTTAGCCTCTGATACTTGATTTGTTTTGCTTCCCAGGATATGTTATCCCTTGAGTTTAGCTTAATTTTATTGCAGGGAGTCTGATTTGACCCAGTGGTTGCAAATTTATGTTAAAACAAAGATTTTTTGCTATAAATATCTCAGAAAATTACAGTTTGTGCAGAAATTAGATTGCTTGCAAGGTCTATCTTTTACCTGAATTGATTGAGTTAGGATTGTAGGTGTGACTTGAGTTATGCTAATTTATGCATTAGACATCTAAGTCACACAGACGCTTCTATTTTACTGCCGCACCTGAATCGACACGACTAGGGTGTGGGTGCGGACACGGGTGCGGCTCTGACTTTCACCCGAGCCCAGTCAATGCGAGTCGGATGCACGTCGTGCAGCGTGCTCCTCCTCCTGGAGATCTTCACGTTTTTCTAGTGACCGGTGGGCAATCTTCCACAAGCAGCAGTAGTCTTCAACCTTTTTCCGGCGACGAGAGGCATTGATTCAGCTACCATCCAATGACGAGGTCATGGGAGGCATTGGTGCTATCCTTTCCTGGAATGACGGTCTAGAGTGCTACTGAGGCGGTATTTCACCTCTTTTTTAGGGGTGTGGCGGATCTGGCTCTCAGACTTTCGGGGGGAAGGGAGGGAAGGTTGGATGGATGGGTGCGCTGAGACTTCTCCATTGCCATCTCCTACAACGACGTGAGCCGCTGTGTCTCCACCCAAATCCGTCATAAAACAAACAAATTGAAGCTGAAGACTCTGAAGCCACCATAACCCAACCATATGCCAAGATCCAACATGAGAAATCGCTCCATCTGTTCGTTTTCTTGCTGTGGCTTGTGTGTTTGTCTTTCATTGCATCTCTTTTAAGTCAATTTTACTGCTGTTTGATACTTTCATTTCATGCCATCGTGGTCTACAGCCGTTATGCCTAAATAGTATATGCTTTTCAACTTCTAATGTTCTGTACATCTGTTGTTCTGTGGACCGTGGTATACACTGCTGAGTGCTGGACTGCAACTGCTATTATTGCTGTAAACATTTTAGCATTTTATTTTAGATGCTTGTTAAGTTGTTCTTGAATCTACTATAAAAGTTTCAAAGTTCAACTAACAAATATATCTTGTCAACCATATACATATGCAGCCATGCATATATACTTTGCAACTGATAGTGATATATTGTCATGTTATAAACTTATAATATATAATATAAGTTTTTTTATGTATGTATTATGCAGCCGACCAGCTGTGGTTATTGTTGTTCTTTTAAAGTTTTAATTTCAAATTTTCAATTTCTGCTTCTATGATTCTATCAATTTTTTTTGTGCTCTATGTTAGACTGTTAGCATGTCATATTACTAAATTACTATATATAATATATTATATATAATATATGTTGTTCTGATATTTTCCTATGCAATACAATTGTGCAAGCATATTATATACATTAATAACTAAATCTAATAATAATATATACATGTTTATGCTGTTATATATATACACATATATATATAAAAAATAAATTAATAATAATAATAATTAAATACCCTCGCCGCACCTAAATTTTTTGGGATGCACCGCTCCGGCACCTGCGCCTGCAACCCACATTCATGTGACATAGTTAGACAGCTTAAGTCAAGTCGTGTAGGCATCTTTTATAGTCTTCCAAATTTGTTCACATTCAGTTGCCATCCACCATAGGTCCAGTTTAGAGAGCACAAATTTCAAAGTAGGTATTATTTTGGGTATTTTCTATTTCATGTATATTGTTTAGAGGCCAGTTTCAGTTCTACAATGAGAAGTTTATCATCTGGTTTAAATTCAATGCATTGAACATTTTATTTTGTTGATTTATAAGTTGATTTTGACTAATCCTAACATGGCAACATGCTAATTTAACACATAAAACATAAAGCCAACATTTTAGAATTAAAAATAACTAAGAAAAATTGCAACAACATTTGGACGCCTTTTTAGGCTACGCGTGCCTAGGCGCCAAGCGCTCCAGGCAGCGCCTGGCCGCCTTGACAACTAAGATTTGAAGTGATTTTAAGTATGGATTGTTTAGCCGCATATCATGCTATGGTGGGTTATAACAGAAAAGAAGTCATATTTCATGTTACAGATGATGTTGAAACTATATTTCAAGGGGAACACAAAAATTTTGCCTACGTCTCTTATTTCGTCATGTTGCCCGTAAAATGTTGATCAAGGGGTGTCAGGCCTTTTTGGCATCAATGATTGATATGTAGATCCCTAAGCATAGAATGGAAGGTATCCCCATTGTATGTGAGTTTTCAGATATATTTTTAGAAGAATTACTTGGATTGCCGCCTGATCATAAAGTTGAATTTGCTATTGAACTTACTCCGAGAACTCAACCTATTGTTATTGTTGAAAAGTAAAAGCGTAAAGAACAACTGATGTAACGTGGAAAACCCTCAACAAGAGGGAGAAAAAACCACGGGTGAGGAGGTCGGTGCCCACTAGCAGCCAGACACTCTCTCTCTTAATTCTTCATTAACCTCCAAGATTAGGGTTTACAATGGTATAAGTATGCCCAAACAAGGACATAATGGATCGGGTCCAGAGCCGGACCCATACACCAAGATCCGTCAACACTCTCCCTCAAGTTGGGCATACATATCAAACATGCCCAACTTGGATACATTTCTCTCAAATGGAGTTACATGTAAAGCTTTAGTTAGAATATCAGCAGTTTGGTCTTCAGACTTCATGTATGGCAATGTTAACTCCCTGTCATCAATTCTTTCTCTGATGAAGTGACGGTCAATCTCAACATGCTTTGTTCGATCATGGAGTACTGGATTGTTAGCCAAGTTAATAGCAGACTTGTTGTCACAATACATCCTCATAGGCCCTTCAATCTCTATCACTCTACTAGGCATGCGATTAATCAAATAGGCACTAGTAATGACTACATCTCCCCAATAATATTTTGGAAGATTCCTTTGAAACAGTAAAGCTCTGGTGGCATTTAGTAATTGACGGTTTTTTCTCTCAGCAACTCCATTTTGAGAAGGAGTATAACTACAAGATGTCTCATGAAAAATCCCCCTCTTTTGAAGGAATTCCTTGACAGTGAGACACATATACTCACGAGCATTATTCGACCGGAATGTCTTGACAGACTCACCATACTGGTTTTCCACTAGGAGGATGAAGGTTTCTATAATATGAGGCACTTCGCTACGACCTTTCAACAGATAAACAAAAGTACATCTGGAATAGTCATCTATGAAAGTCATAAAGTACTGAAAACCACCACGAGAATTAATGCATGAAGACCCCCACACATCAGAATGAATCAAGGAGAAAGCTTTATTAGCACGACTATTTGAAATTGGATACGAAGCTCTAACATGCTTCGCAAACTAACACACATCACAAGATAACATGGAAATGTTTAAACTGGAACATAATTCAGGGAACAATTGTTTCAAAATCCCAAAAGGGAGATGACCAAGGCGTTCATGCCAATATAAAAACACTTAACGACACTCTTCCTTTTTCTTCTCTGTCCTGCTGACTGCTGACATAAGGGCTGTGACAACGTGTATAGGAAGCCGATATAACCCATCAGACACCAAACCAATTCCAATCTTCTTCCCTGTCACCAAGTCCTGCAAAACACAACGTTTTTCAGAAAATATAAGTTCACAGTTGAGTTCCTTGGTAATCTTGCTCACAGATAAAAGATTTAAGGGAAGATGGGGAACATGCAATGCACCATGCACTAAAAAATTGTTCAACAAAGAGAGACTCCCTTTCTCTGCCACAGAGGTAAAGGAGCCATCGGCAAGGGACACACGTTCCTTCCCCGATGATGGCTTGTAGTCATGAAAGAGTTTGGGGTTGCCAGTCATGTGATGAGTGGCACCGCTATCCACAATCCACTCTCCCTTGCAAGAAGTACCTTGTTCACCTGAAACAGCCAGTGCCTGATTGACCTTCTCCTCATCTGACGTGTCTGCCTGACCAACATCAATCTGGCTCAAATATGTGCGTAACTCACGAATCTGTTCTGCAGAAATAGAAACTTTACCATCACTAGAATTCGTTGCATTCGACATAGGCTTCTTCCCACTAAAAGGCCGCCCCCTACTATTCTTCTTCTCTGGATGCAGGTCCCAACAAAAGTCCACAGTATGACCAAGTTTCTTGCAGTGAGTACATTTACGGGAAGAACAGGTAGTTCCCACAGAGACACGGCTAACGAAGGCAGACCGTTCATTGTGAGACATGGGATCCTCCTTTGTCCCACGTGTGATCAGTCTCCTCTGCTCTTTAGCTTCACCAAGAGTTAGAAAGGGCCTGCATCCCAGTTTACCTGTCTCCTTTAGAAGATCCAGAGTGTACTTCCTTTGGCTCATAACAAGTCCTGTCTCTGATCGAGCAATCTCTATTCCCAGAAAGTACTTTAATTTACCCAGGTCTTTAAGATCAAATTCAGCAGCTAGCCTCTCATTCATCTTCATTTTCTCTTCTTCGTCATCACCTGTGACAATCATATCATCAACATATACAAGAAGAAGGCTCACCAGACCATTTCTCTGCTTGATGAATAGGGTGTGATCACCGTTTTCCTGTTTGTATCCACTAGTCTTCATTACTACCCTCAGTCTTTCAAACCATGCTCTAGGAGATTGCTTCAGTCCATACAAAGCTTTCTTGAGATGACAACATTTTCCGCTTTGAGCATACGCAGGCGGCATGCTCATATAGACCTCTTCCTCAAGACGGCCGTTCAGGAATGCATTCTTGACATCAAGCTGGTCCATGCTCCACTTCTTTTGTACTGCAAGTGCTAAGATGACCCTCACTGTCTTCAGTTTAGCAACAGGGGCAAAGGTTTCAAGATAATCAATTCCATATTTTTGGCTAAACCCCTTTGCCACTAGGCGAGCCTTATACCTTTCCACAGTACCATCAGGTTTGTACTTCACATTAAACACCCACTTGGACCCAACTAAGTGAGTCCCCTTGGGAATATCAACCACTTCCCAAGTGTTGTTCTTTGCCAAGGCATCAATCTCATCTGTCATAGCCTGTAGCCATTTAGGATCCTCTTTAGCATCTTCCACACACCTGGGAATCACAGACATAGGTAGGGAAGTAATAAAGCATTTGTAATCCTTGCTGAGTTTCGCATATGAAACAAATCTCTGAATGGGGTGAGAAGTACATGACCTGGTTCCCTTGCGCAGGGCTATGGGAAGATCTTCATTTAGTGGACTTGGTTCATCCGGGGAACTCACAGGATTGGGATTGGTTACATCAACATCTTCAAGCACATCTTTCTTCTTCCTGGCGTACACCTGGCCAAACAAATGATCACGGGCAGTGGGCTGTTCATCCCCAGGGCCCCCTTCCACATGACTGTCGCTATCACCTCTGACTGTCTCTGCCCCACTGTGACTAACCTTGTATTCCAAGAAATCCATGAACTGAATCAACTGGTCTGAAGAATACTCTTCCACACTGTTTCCTATACACTCCCCCTGAAGAGGATTCACAGGAAAGTACGCCTCATGTTCATGAAAGGTAACATCCCGGGAGACATAAATTTTGGAAGTGGAAGGATCAATACATTTGTATCCCTTCTGAGTTGAGGAATACCCCAAAAAAACAGCTTTGATAGACCGAGGGTCAAGCTTCTTACGGGTAGGACTGTGGTCATGGACAAAACAAATACACCCAAACACTCGAGGAGTAAGAGGCCAAGGGTTATGAGTGGGCATAAGTACAGAATAAGGGGAACGACCATGCAACACACGAGTAGGCATACGATTAATAAGGTGTGCACTAGTGAGAAGAGCATCACCCCAGTATCGCTTAGGAACATGTCTATGAAACATAATAGCCTGGGTAACATCTAATAAGTGGCGATTTTTCCGTTCAGCCATGCCATTTTGGGGAGGTGTATAACTACAGGATGTCTTATGAACAATACCCTTGCTCCTCAAGAAGTCATCTAGGGATTGGGAGATATACTCTCGAGCATTATCAGTGCGGAAAGTTTGAACAGAAGTCTGAAATTGAGTCAACAAATGCAACAAAATTTTTGACAATGACAGGAACTTCACGACGTTCTTTCAACAGGTACACGAACGTACAACAGGAATAGTCATCAATAAGAGTCATAAAGTAATGAAAACCACGACAAGTGGGTACTCCCGAAGGACCCTAAACATCAGAGTGAACCAAAGCAAACGGATGGGTGGTTTTATTAAAAGAAATATGGTACGAAGCCCTAACATGTTTAGCTAACTGACACACTTCACAACTGAAGGAGTCCATGGAAACAGAAGTAAAAAACCTAGGAAACAACTTCTTAATCAACTTGAATGGGAGATGTCCAAGCCGCTCGTGCCATCGCATGATAGTAGATCTGTCTTCCATGCCAGATAACTGTCCACTAGTGGCTGAAATAAGAGCAGAAGCAACCTGCACGGCAGTCTGTAGAGTCCATCAATAACCGAACCAATCCCAATCTTCTTCCCCGTCACCAAGTCCTGCAGGAAACAACGATCAGCAGAGAAGATTAGATCGCAATACAGTTTTTTGGTGATACTGCTGACAGATAACAGATTCACAGGAATATTAGGAACATGAAGAGCATTATGAAGGCGATATTTATTCAACAAGGACAAACTCCCTTTTCCAGCCACTGAAATAGAAGACCCATCAGCCATAGACACACGTTGCTGCCCGGAAGACAACTTGTATTCTTGAAACATCTTAGGGTCCCCTGTCATATGATGTGTAGCTCCACTGTCAACAATCCAATCACCAAGAGAGGGATTACCTTGATCGCTTGTGGCAACAAGAGCTTGGGCTAACTGAGCCCCCTCAGACGTGGAGGCATCCTCCGGAGTAGTGGATAGCCGGCTGATATAAGCTTGCAGTTCCTTGATTTGGTCAGAAGAAAGCTTTGATTTTTCAACACGTGAAGAGTTACCAAGACTAGAATCGGGCACAGGGGGACCACGTCGACCAGAAGGAGGGCGACCACGAGTGAGCCTCTTCTCAGGATGAAGATCCCAGCAGAAATCCACAGAATGACCCAACTTGTTGCAATGACTACAGCGCCTAGCAGGACGCTGCCCAGTCCCAGGAGCACGGCTAACAAAGGCGGAGGGAGAATTCTCAGGACCAGAGTCGATATGCATCACCTGACGTCGTTGTTCTTCAGATTCTATCGGAGCATACACCTCCTCAATCCCAGGAGTCTCATCACAGTTGAGAATTTGACTCCTAATGGATTCAAATTCATCACGCAGACCTCCCAGAAAAATAAACGTCCTGACCATCCATTCCTTCTGCCAGTACAGGGCATGATTAGAACCACAACTCCAGTCATCATTAACATGATAATCCAGTTCCTCCCATTTCGTCTTCAGGGCTGCATAGAAGAATGCCACAGACAAGTCCCCCTGTTTAAGGGAATAGATGCTACATTTGATCTGATACGTACGCAAGACTCTCTTTTTACGGCCATACATCCTCGCAAGCACTGTCCACATGTCATACGAGGTTGGCTTTTCCAAAATCAGGGGCTGAATGTCAGCCGAAACAGAACTAATAATCCACACCTTAACTTGACTGTCCTCCAAAACCCAAGATGCCCAGCTAGGGTCAGTCTTACTAGGCGCGGGTCTCTCCCTAGTGATATAGGGCAGACGACCGCAACTCGTGATCCCAATTTCCAACGCCGCAGACCAAGAGAGATAGTTATCTTTGTTCAGCCGAATAGAGGTGACTTGAGCAGGGACATTCTCGCTCTTGGGACTGTTACCCGTGTCAAAGGCAACATCGGTTTTGGGAGGCATCTCTGCGGCCATCTCGATCTCCAAGGACAAGCAATCTCCAACACCAGGCAACGCTAGAGCAAGGCGCGACAACAGTAATGAAACAGCGGCGGCGGACAAGGTAGCAAGGCAAGGGGCGACAACAGCACACTGGGCGACAGCGGCGGTGCTGGGAGCAACAGCAGCAGTGGCGCAAAAAAGGCAGTGAGCAGCGGCAGTGGCAACAAAAGAGACGGCACCGGTGGAAAACTACGGCGGCAAAGGATGAGACTAGCAGCAAAAAACGGCAGAAGGTCGCCGGAACTTCACGGCGGCAAACAAAATAGAACGGGCGGCGCTATCTGGCGGGCGATCAAGAGGACGACGGTACCTGGTGGCGGTAGCGCAAGAACGGCAACAAACTTCACGGTCACAGGATGAGTCCCACACAACCTGGCTCTGATACCATGTAGAAACGAGCAACGGAGGAGGAAACAAAGATGCAACACAAGATATACGTGGAAAACCTCAGAAAGAGGTGAAAAACCACGGAGAAGCTCTAACCTAAGTGCAAAACCGCAACCCTAGGAGAGAGAAGATTATTTCACTTAATCACCAAAATTACAATAAGTGGAGATTATAAGAGGGAGAGGTAGAGAACCCCACCTAGGGTACCGAGCCAACCTCGGTATCCGCGCACATGGGACCGGGTCCATATCCGGACCCGGTTCCCTAATACAATATATTCTAACAATAGATAATGCAGGGGTCTTGTGTGCACAACTTCGAGTACACCCTATTGTATATGATCAGATAAGAGAATTGCAAGTTCAAGATGAAAAGATGCAGCAAGTTGTTCATGCAGTGCAAATAGGAGAAAAACCAGAATTTGGGTATACTAATGTTTAGGAGAAGACTATGTGTACCCAACAATGAAGAGCTCAAAAAGGTAATTTTAGAAGAAACACATGCCTCCAAGTATACAATCCACCTAGGTGGTATCAAAACATGCAGGGCACTTAAAAAGATTATTGGTGACTAGGTATGAAAAAGGAGATTGCAAAATATGTCTCTAAGTGCTTAACCTGTCAAATGATTAAAGCAAAGCACCAAAGGCCTGCTGGGATGTTGCATGGATTTCATCATAGGTCTTCCACGTACACGAAATGGAAATGATGCCATCTAGGTGATTGTAGATCGGCTTATCAAATCTGCCCATTAAGAGGAAAGTGACCATCAATAAGTTAGCACACCTGTTTCTAGAAGAGATTGTCAGATTGCACGGTACCCCTATGTCAATAGTATCTGATCAAGACCCTCATTTCACTTTAGAATTCTGGCGTAGTTTGCATTTATCTATGAGAGCTAGATTGAGGTTCATTACAACCTTTCATCTACAAATAGATGGACAAATGGAAAGAACGATCCAGACATTGGAAGGCATGTTACGTTCCTGTATATTAGAGTTTTAAGGCTCATGGGATGTACATCTATCTCTATCTCTTATGGAATTTGCATATAACAATAGTCATTAGTCTAGTATTGGGGTGATACTTTATGGAAATGCAGGGCACTAGTATGTTGGGGATGAAGTAGGTGAGAAAACTTCTAAATTAATAAGGCAAAACATGAAGACAGGTTAGGGTCGAGCAAAAAGAGTTATGCAGATAATCAATGCAGAGACCTTCAATTTGAAGTAGGAGACGAAGTTTTACTCATGGTGTCATCTTGGAAAGGAGTAATTAGATTTGGAAATTGTGCTAAACTTAGTCCACGGTATATTGGGCCATATAGAATCTCAGAAAGAATGGGGGATGTATCATTTCAGTTGCCTGCAGAACTATCTAGAATCCATAACGTTTTTCATGTATCGGTGCTGAGAACATACATTCCTGATCCTTCACATATTCTTAAAGAATAATCAATACAAGTAAAGGAGAACTCGACATATTCAGTGAGGTTGATAGGCATTGTAGAACAAAAGGACTCCATAATTCGAGAAGAAATAGTGTCACTTGTAAAAGTACAATGGACCAATATGTCAAAACAGGATGCCACCTAGGAACGAGAAGATGACATGAGATCTAAATATCCTTACTTGTTTCTCAAGAGGTAAGTAAAATTTTGAGGACAAAATTTTTTGTAGGGGGGGAAGAATTGTTATGCTAGTAAATTTTCAAATGGGGCTATTTAAAAAATGTTTAAACTAAAGTGAGTGTTTTTAAAAAATTTCTTTTAATATGGGTCGATTTTATAAAACTCAAAGAGAGGAGGGTTTTATCGCACCGCCTGTGCCTTCCCTCCTCCTTTCAAAGTAAACGGAGAGAGAGGGAGATAGGGAGAGAAAGAGCCGGAGCGGAATGACTCATCATGGATGTGATGTTTCCTGTCTATTTAGGGCTGAATGGGTCATACAGTTGAATTTTTGAATGCTGTTTTTTTGACCTCGGGTATTGATGGCTAAGGCAGAAGTTTTGAGTACAAAACTTTGGGAAAAGATTGAAATTTCAGTTCTGTGTTAGTTTTGGATGTGGCTGAAGTTGTACGGTTCCTTTTTGGGTTTTAATTAGAGTTATAAAATGGGGATTTTATAACTTGGTATGAGTTAGATTAAAAGCAAATGAAGTTGAGGAAGACTTGGCAGCATAGTTGAGGGATTCATTGTTGGTTAGGCAGCTGGACATAAGAAAGGTTGAGACACCTAATTGAGGTAATGACCGATACTCATTATTTAATTTGTATTAGGTGGGCTTGATCATGAAGCCACACCCAAAGACGTGCCCGGAGAGCATGGTGAATAGTGTTTTATCGTTTGGTGAGCAGATTTTAGTATAATCTCTTTAAAGCATATACTCTTGCTTGTTTAGACAATATTAGCATTGATCGTTACGTTCTATTGTGTACTAGATTGTTAACAACAGAATTTTTAATATCTGGCTATGAAATATTTAGTTATTTGATGTACACATTATGTAGTAGATATATATAGCAAATGGAGCATGACTGACCACTTGCTTAACCATGATTTGTTCGGTTATATGCTATACAGATTTAAATTTAGATGTTCATAGCTATTTGAAGTTGTTGAGAGCATCTTTTGTGATTGATTAGATCATGTATGCTTGAGACATGTGAAAGAATGGAATGAGTCTTCAAGCTTCTAATCTAAGAAGAATTTTTTTTAAAAAGAGTTGAAGAAGGAAATAAATTCAATAAAGTTACCTCCTCTACGATCCTCTCTTCCTTCTCTATCTCTCACTCTCTTTTTTTCTCTCTTCCTTAAGCCTAGGCACTGGGCCAGTCCGCTGTCGGGTACCTGGCCCGACTCGGGCCCAATAATGAGTTTTTTTAATTTTTTATTAATTTTTATATATATATATTTATAATATTTTATTATGATTAATTATATTTATATAATTTTTTTATGTAAAAAGATTTTTTTAAATTTAATCGGGCTCGCTCAGGCTCGGGTTTTTCGATGCTCAAACTTACTCTTCCTCCCTGCATTCGTTCTCACTCTTCCTCTCTTCACCTTTCCTGCTCTTTCTCTCCCGTTCTCTCCTTGGCGCTGTCTCCCTCTCTCGCTTTCTCAAACCCTCTGTCTCTCTGTTTACTTTTGATAAGATTAGAAAGAATAATCTTTGATTAACCTCGAAATCTGCCCTAACTCCTCTTTATATAGACTAGAGGAGAGAGAGAAGTTACAAGAGAAACATCTAAAGGAAAAGTTATTACAAAAGTACCCTCTTAAACCTAAAACTGAATATAAACACATCTTAACACTCCCCCTCAAGTTGGAGCGTATATGTCAAATAGGCTCAACTTGGAACAGCAGCTTTGGAATGGTCCCCTTGCAAGAGCCTTAGTAAAGATATCAGCCGTTTGCCCTGTAGTTGAAATGTGTGAGGTACTTACAAACCCCTTTTGAATCATGTCTCTAGTATAGTGACAATCTACTTCAACATGCTTGGTTCTTTCATGAAAAGCCGGATTATTAGCAATAAACAGTGCAGCTTTGTTATCACATAACAGTTGCATAGGAAGAGGCACTTCGACAGTAAGATCCAACATCAGGGATCTAACCCACATAACTTCAGCAGTACCCTGAGCCATAGCTCTATACTCAGATTCTGCACTTGATCTGGCAACCACAGTTTGCTTCTTACTCTTCCATGTAACCAAGTTGGATCCAATAAACACACAAAATCCAGTAGTGGATTTTCTGTCTGAGGGGCATCCTGCATAGTCGGCATCAACATACACAGATATAGTGAGTGAGGTACCATTCTGAAAGAAGAGTCCCGTTCCTGGTGAATTCTTTAGATACCTAAGAATCATCATCGCAGCATCCCAATGAACTTTCTTGGGCTTATCCATAAATTGACTCACTTTGCTAACAGCATAGGCAATGTCAGGTCGAGTAACAGTGATGTATAGGAGCTTCCCAACAATCCCTCTATACTGTCTCGCATCAACATCTTCAGTATCATCATCATACAAGCGGGTATTGATATCCATAGGCGTGGATGCAGGCCGACACCCCAGCATCCCTGTCTCTTGCAAAACATCAGTAACGTATTTCCTCTGGCACATGATAAGGCCCTTTTGATTTCTGGCAAACTCAATACCAAGGAAATAACGTAGTTCACCAAGGTCCTTGGTGACAAAGTGTTGTCCAAGGACATCCTTGATGTTGGAAATCCCCTGATCATCATCCCCTGTAACAATGATATCATCAACATAAACAAGAACTATCACCGTACCTGTAGAAGTCTTCTTGACAAAGAGGGAATGGTCGGCCGAAGAACGTCTGAAGCCCTCATTCTCAATATTCTCTGACAATTTCTGAAACCAAGCTCGATGACTCTGTTTCAGACCATAAATCGCCTTTCGCAATCTGCACACTTTCTGACACTCCCCCTCAGCAACAAACCCTGGTGGTTGCTGCATATACACTTCTTCATGTAAGTCACCATAGAGAAAGGCATTTTTGACATCAAGCTGTGAGAGGGACCAATTCTTGCTGACAGCCACAGCAAGGAGAATCCGTAAGGAAGCATGTCGTGCCACAGGAGAGAAGGTATCATAATAATCAACCCCATAAGTTTGGGTATAGCCTTTTGCAACCAGACGAGCCTTATATCTGTCAATACTGCCATCTGCTCGGTATTTGATAGTAAAGACCCATCTGCAACCAACAATGGCTGCATCAGCTGAAGGAGTAACAAGTGTCCAGGTGCCTCTAGACTGAAGAGCATCCATCTCTTCTTGCATAGCTGCTGCCCATTTGGGATCAGAGAGAGCATCCATGGGATTCTGTGGAAGAGCAATAGCCGACAGCCCCTTGACAAACTGTCGGTACATAGGGGTGAGTCTATCCATGGATAAATGACCAGAGATAGGATGCAAAGTGCAACTGCGTTTGCCTTTCCTTTGAGCAATGGGCACATCAAGTTCATTAGGAGCAGGAACATGCTCGTGACATACTCCTATGTCATCATTACATAAAACATTGTCAGTTGAGTTTGTGTCAGGAATTACCTTGGGCGTGCTGGGTGAAGGCACAGGTGCACATTGAACAGGCGCAGCAGGCTTAGTACGACGTTGGTAGACAGCCCCAAAACGTGGATCAACTGGGTTTGGACAACTCATGAGAGGTAGAGGAAATTGGACTTCATCATTTAATTCAGGCGCCCTTAATTGAGTTCCATTTGGGGAGAAGAAAGAGGTTGATTCAAAAAATGTAACATCAGCACTCACATAATACCGACGAGTAGAAGGATCATAACTGCGATATCCCTTTTGAGTGCGGGAATAACCAACAAAGATCGTTTTGATGGCCCGAGGAGACAACTTATCTCGCCCAGGACCAAGCAACTGAACAAAGGCAACACATCCAAAAACACGAGGTGGAACAGAAAACAAGTCTCTGTCAGGAAAGAGGACAGAGATAGGAATAAGGTCTCCCAACACAGATGACGGCATACGATTAATAAGATAGCATGCTGTGAGAACAGCATCGCCCCAGTAAGAATGGGGAACATGGCTATGTATGATAATGGTTCTGGCAACATCAAGAATATGACGGTGTTTCCGTTCAGCAACCCCATTTTGTTGGGAGGTATAGGCACAAGAAGTTTGGTGGATGATACCCTTATCCCTGAAAAATTGTTCCAAAGAGGAAGCACAGAACTCAAGAGCATTGTCAGAGCGCACAATTTTGACACAAGTATCAAACTGAGTCAGAATTTCATTGATAAAATTTTTGATTACATGACCCACTTCAGATTTATGCTTCATAAGAAAAACCCAACTAACACGACTATAGTCATCGACAGCAACAAGATAATATCGATGACCTTGAAGAGCAGGTGTACGACTCGGACCCCAAACATCAAAATGAAGTAACTCAAACACAGAATGGCTACTTCGACTGGGCCGCGGAGGAAAGGATGACCGATGGTGTTTGCCCAACTGACAAGACTCGCATTGAAAAGAAGACTTAGGAGACAGCTGAGGAAGAACATGCAGCAGTTTCTGAAACGGTAGATGTCCAAAACGTAAATGCCAAGTATAAGCCGAGGATGAGGACGACCCTGCAGAGATAGACCCAGCAAAGGGAAAGGGATGCACTAGCCTGTAAAGACCTCCCTGTTCACGGCCACTGCCAATCACCCTGCCCGTCAGTATATCCTGAAACACAAGAGAAGAGGAGTCAAATATCGCACGACAGTTTAAATCTCTGGTAATCTGACTGATAGATAGTAGGCTATGTGGGAATTCTGGTGCATGAAGAACATGTTGCAATGGTAATGATGAAGTAAGTTGGACCTCTCCAAGTCCAACAACGGGAGAATATTTGCCATCTGCGAGAATAACCGAGCGACCAGGTGGAGTAGGGACATAAGAAGTAAACTGTGCCTTGTCTCCACAGAGATGTGTCGATGCACCCGAATCAATGAGCCAATCTGTAGTGTCAGAATACATACCAGATGAAGATGCACTGGCAGCAGTAGTGATAGTAGAGGTGGTCGGATCAGGAGCTTGTTGGGGTCTATCTCCAATCAAGTGTCTCAACTGAGAGATAATATCATCTGCACGTAACTCACTGGAGGAAACAGGATGCTGAGTCTTAGGCTGCTCTGGAGAATCAGTAAAAACAGTCTGATTGGCAACAGCTGGACGACCATGTTTCTGCCAACACTTATCCACAGTGTGACCAATGCGATGACAAAACTGACATACTGGGCGCGAAGGGGTATTGCCACGGCCACGGTATCCTCGTCCTCTGGCAAAGAGGGACCCACCTCTGCCACGAGTAGCAAGCATAGCAGAAGTGGTATCAAGAACAGTCGATGAAGGGATTGGAATTCTGCTTAGCCTACTATAAGCTTCATCAATAGGAGGAATCGAGGGACTAGTGAGCATCTGATTCTTTGCTGATTCATAAACAGAGTCTAATCCAGACAGAAATACTCCGACCATAAGCATATCTCTGTATGCCTTCTGTTGTTCACACTTACATGCAGGAAAGTAGCTGTTTAGTCTCTCAAACATGGACTTGAGACTAGAATAATAAGTATGTAGAGGGCGACCATCTTGGCGCATCTGATGAATATCATGATGAAGCTGCATAATTCTGGTTTCATTCCTTGCTTGTGAATAGGTGGCTGCAAGGGAATCCCACATATCCTTTGCACTTTCCTTATGCAGGACTTCATTGGCAATGTCTTGAGTAAGAGTACCAACAATCCATACCATAACCAACGAATTATCTTTAAACCAAGTAGTATATTTTCCTACCTTCTGTACGGGCTCGGGCTCCAATATAAGATGTTCCTTCTCATGAGCGATCAAGGTTCTTTTTACTTGCATGGCCCACATCTCGTAATTACCCCCATCCATTTTGGTGATAAAGCTGGAAAATGGGGAACTCTTCATCTCTCCCGACGACACAAAGGAAGAGGTATTAGCGCCGCTGCTAATTTCAGACATCGCTCAACACAATGGAGGAAACCGAGCCACGGAATAGGAAGTGCAGGCAAAAAGAAGACAATCACATATCGAAAGACAACATGCTGATCATGAAGCAGTTAACACGGGCAGCAATCCATAAGTCTGATCGGCTGGAAGAGGCAACAACAGAACTGAACGAAGACTGATTACCAGAGGCGACAGCGAAGACGCTGAGAGGAAAATCAGCGTGCAGAGCAGCGGCGGAGTAGAGGAGGCGATGCAGCGAAGACGCTGAGAAGAAAATCAGCGTGCAGGGCGATTCAGCGGCAGCGGAGAAGCAACAGTGACAGACGGCGGCGGCGGGCGGAGGTGACAGCCACGGCGGGCAGCGGCGAAGATGACTGCAACAGCGGACGGAGGCGTCGGGCGGAGAAGACAGCAACGGGCGGAGGCGTCGGGTGGAGAGGTCAGCGACGGGCGGAGGCGTCGGGTGGAGAGGTCAGGACAGCGACTGGCAGAGGCGTCGGGTGGAGAGGTCAGCGACGGGCGGAGATGGGTGGACACGAGCGGGTGGAGGAAGCGCAGCGATGGGCGCGGTCAGGCGGCGGGCGGCGCCGCTCAATCGGCGCGCCAAGGAGGAGGAGACGGCTGCTGCTCTGATACCATGATAAGATTAGAAAGAATAATCTTTGATTAACCTCGAAATCTGCCCTAACTCCTCTTTATATAGACTAGAGGAGAGAGAGAAGTTACAAGAGAAACATCTAAAGGAAAAGTTATTACAAAAGTACCCTCTTAAACCTAAAACTGAATATAAACACATCTTAACAACTTTGAAAGAAAGAGAGGAGGCACAGGTGGTGCAATAAAACCCTCCCTTCTTTTTATTTTACAAAATCGACCCATACTAAATAAAAATAAAAAAAACTCTTTAGTTTAAAATTTTTCTAAATAGCCCTTTTGAAAACTCACAGGCATAATGGTTCAAGTTTGGAACATGGCTAATCTTGAGCCGTCTATGAGAAGACAGACTTTGACATGAAAGAAACACATTGACAGTGACAGGAATCACTTTTTTCTTCCTGTTTTTCTGGTTTTGCAGGTTGGAAAACAGTTCCCCGCTAGATGATGCCAGAAGATGCATTACCTAAAGTGTCCTAAAACAATCATTCGGTGATGATAGCTCTCGTTGGTGCCTACACTATTAAAGGGTATTTCTGAAATATTAGAAAGTTAGAGAGGAGGTCTTTAAATATTTTTTTATAGTTGTTGGACTGTTTTTGTAAAGTGTGTACCGCCAGCCCTAATCTCTTTTAAAGGAGATTAGGGTTACGTTAATGTATGATTCTTTTGACTCTTTCTCTCTCATCGTAACATGGTATCAGAGCCCTCTCCTGCGCCGACAACCAAGTGAGTTTTTTCGGCGACCTCTTCCTCCGGTGATCTCTTCCTTCCTTGCTCTTTTCATCTCCCATCTCTATTCTTTCTTACCACCCAATAAGGAGACAATAAGAGAATAGAGGTTGGTGGGGCTGCGTGGAGAAGGACCTACCTGATCACGCCTATGTGGAAGGCGTGATCAGATCCTTGTTTATCAATCTCGTGGATGGTACTGCTGCTGTGATCAGAGTTTGTGTTGACCGTGGAGAGCAGAATATTTTATAGATCGTGGGTATGAAGTCTGAAAGTTGAAGTTTAATGAGTTGTGGACTGCTGCTGATCGTAAGTATGAAATCTATCATTTGATTATGTTGAGATACTTGCCGTACGTTGTGGACAGCCAGTCTTATGTGGTGTGGCTGTGTTTAAGAATAGCAGCAGTCATTTGTTGATGGTGGAAGTAGTTGCTGTCATTGGCAGATATTATTGAAGTTTAGTATTTATTGTCTATTGAAGATTTCCTGCCTGTGTTGCCTGCATCGGCTGCAACTATTATTTGAGTGCCTGCCTGTGTTTCTTCCTGCTTTATTGCCTGGATTTCAGTCCGTGTTGCTGCTTGTGTCTCCTGGAAATATTCAGAGTTTATGTCTGGGTTGCTGCCTGCTTTATTGAATTTCTGATCTGATATTGGAGCTGTAAGAATTTTCCAGATTCTCCTGTGCTGCAGTGATTTTGATATTCCTCTAATATTCATAGTCAGTTGGGTCCTCTTGATTTATTATGGCTGAAAACAGTAAATCAGAAAGTTCTACTGAATACAAGTTGGCTAGAAATTCATTCTCTTATGGAACAACGATCAAATTGAATGGTTCAAACCAATGTTGTAAAAAGCGTAACATAAGCCGTATCGGTCTGGCTTTATGATATGCTATATCG
The DNA here is from genome assembly GCF_008831285.2 of Nymphaea colorata. Taxonomy (NCBI): domain Eukaryota; kingdom Viridiplantae; phylum Streptophyta; class Magnoliopsida; order Nymphaeales; family Nymphaeaceae; genus Nymphaea; species Nymphaea colorata. The sequence goes on along the minus strand of NC_045147.1, from coordinate 9,535,660 downwards.
TAAAATATCGTAACGTATCGTAACCATATCGTATTTTTTTTTTAAAAATATAATCAGAAAAAATATAATAAATTCTAAAAAAATAATAAAAATTCAATAAAAAAATTACCGTATCGTACGTATCGTAGCCATATCCGTATCGTAACTGTACGATACAGGTGGTGTATCGTATCGCATTTTTGAAACGCGACGATATGTATCGTACGATACGGCCCTGTATCGTACGATACGTACAACACTGGTTCAAACTATGAAATGTGGTGATGTCTGTGGCTGGGCATAAGAAAAAATATATTCTTGAGGAGGATGAACCTACTGAGAAAAATGGAATATATCTTGCGTGGGATGAAGATAATTATATTGTTATGTCTTGGATTATGAAGAGTGTGGAGTCTCATATAGCCCCAACTATTGCATATTATATCAAGGCCAAGGATATGTGGTCTTTATTGAGGAAGACATACTCGCATGCCACTAATGTAATTAAAATCCTACAATTGGAAGAAGAATTATGCAACATACGGCAAGGGGATCAGGATCTATATCAGTATTTTGCTACTTTGACTGCTGGATATGAACAATTAAAGGCTCTTCGTCCACCTTGCCAACATTGTTATGCATCACACGTTGAAACTGGTATGGTAGCGAAGTTTCTATCTAGCTTATCTTCACAATACTTTGTGGCAAAGTCTCAAATTCTCACAGGCAGTGATCTTCCAGATCTAGCAAACACGTATAATAGGCTGAGTCGTCTTGCAGTCACTCTTTCTCAGAATACGCAAGACACACCAGTCTCTGCACTTGTGATATCGAAGGACGGGTCCCCAGTTCTTTTGGTGGCAATAGGGGACGTGGTATAGGCCGTGGTGCAAGACGCGACAGATTTCAGTGCTTTTCTTGTGGCAAAATTGGTCATCTAGAGGATCGTTGTTGAGACAAGCATTCTCACCTCCGTTCTAGCGTTTCCTCTGGACGTGGTGGAGGTAGAATCGCCATAGGCAAAGGTCCTTCTTCATCCCAAGCAGCTCATTCAAAGGCAACAATATCTATGGTTGAGACTTCTACTGATCCTTCTATAGTTCTATATCCATGTCATATTCCCTTAACTTAAGTAAGGATGAATATGATCGTGTTCTTGCTCAGAGGTCTGCCTCTACATCTGTCTCTACATCTTACCAATGCTGTTATAGATTCAACATTCTCTGTTGGTGCTCCTACTGATGATCCATGTATGACATGGATGATAAATTCTGGCGCTTCTAGACATTCTTGTAATCAACCACAGAATTTTTCATTATTTATCAGATTTTCTACACAACAGCATGTCAGGTTGGCTGATGGCAAGTCGTCCCCTGTTTTAGGCAGCGGTGATATCTACCTTCCACATTTAGGTACTATTACACGTGTGCTATATGCTCCTCAGTTTCCTGTTAACTTGTTATCTGTTAAGGAGCTAGCTGTCGACTTACAGTGTAAAGTCATTTTTGACCTTGGCTCTGATACCATGAAAGAATCTTCACATAAACATGTCTCTCCGTCTGAAAATCTGATAGATTGAGAATAGAGAAGAAAAAGTAAAAGAGTGAAAGAGAGGACGATGGAGGAAAGGAAGAACAGTCGGCCAAGCACCGCCCCTGCGTTCCTTAATCTTTCATTAAAACGTAACCCTAATTAGGTTACAACAGATTTGTACATAAAAATATAAAATATTACAAGGAAGCCACCGCTTAGTGACCTTAGGCGTGTGGATATAAAGAGAATGGATCAGGTCTGAATAGACCCGATCCCCATACGCTAACAGCCCCCCTCAAGTTGTGCATTAGATTTGATCATGCACAACTTGTTCTTCAAATCCCAAAAATGCTGCCCTGTGAGACCTTTGGTAAAAAGATAAGCTATCTGTGCATGTGTGGATATATAAGTAGGCAAGATCTCGGCTTCTTCAACTTTTTGACGAATGAAGTGTTGATCAACCTGTATATGCTTGGTACGATTATGCAAAATGGGATTGAAAGCAATTTTTATTGCACTCTGATTGTCACATAGTAATGATGATCGAGCAATAGGGAGATTGAGCTCCCCAAGTAAATGACGTAACCATGATGCTTCAGCCGTCCCTGCAACCATTGCTCTATACTCTGCCTCAGTGCTAGATCGTGCAACAACACGCTGCTTTTTACTGCTCCAACAAATGAGATTAGAATCAAGGAAGAGACAGAAACCTGAAATTGATCGTCGGTCATTGGGATCGCCTGCCCAGTCTGCATCAGTATATGTATATATGCTGTGTCCAAGAGAAACATTTGGACATTTCGTGTAGACTAGTCCATCGCCAAGAGTAGCTTTGAGATACCGTAGGATCCGCTTAGCGGCATCCATATGTCCTTCAGTGGGTGCATGCATAAACTGAGAGATTTGATTTACAGCATATACTATGTCTGGGCGAGTAAAAGTAAGGTATTGTAACATACCAACAATGCTGCGATAGAATGTAGGATTGGAATATGCAACAGTTCCATCAGATGCAGTCAATTTAGTATTCAGAACACTGGGGGTAGTGATGGGTTTGCAGTTAGTCATACCTGCCCTGTCCAAAACATCAAGAGTATACTTGTGCTGGGTAAGAGTTAAACTTTCATTTGTCCTGTCAAGTTCAACACCCAAAAAATATCGTAGTTCGCCCAGATCCTTCATCTTGAATTTTTGCTTCACCATACCTTTAACATAAAATATATGTGAAGGAGAATTCCCAGTTATAACAATATCATCAACATAGATAAGTAACCAGGTGGTAACTTCTCAAGTATGATAGACAAACAAAGAATGATCGAGAGAGCTTCGGAGAAAACCAACTTGTTGTATATGATGAGAAAAACGATCAAACCATGATCTAGAAGCTTGCTTCAACCCATATAAGGACTTGTGTAATTTGCAAACCCATTTTTGAGGATCATGAGTAGTATAGCCGAGAGGTTACTCCATGTATACCTCTTCCTTAAGAATTCCATGAAGAAAGACATTTTTGACGTCTAACTGATAAAGAGGCCATCCATATGAGACTGCAAGAGAAATAATCACACGGATTGTTCCCATCTTGATGACTGGACTAAATGTTTCATCATAATCTTCCCCATATTGTTGAGTGAAACCGTGCGCGACAAGTCGTGCTTTATGCCGATCAATGCTACCATCTGGCTTATATTTCAGTTTATAAACCCATTTGGATCCCACAACATTCTTATCAGCTGGACGAGGGACAATATGCCAAGTCTGACATTCATGCAAGGCTGCCATTTCCTCATTCATAGCTTCAACCCAACATTTTTCCTTACTCGCATGAAGATAAGATTTTGGTTCCACCTTTTTGCTGACTTCTGTCATGAATAGCTGAAAATCCAAAGAAAAGTTGTTATAGGTCACCCATCTATCAATAGGATGTCGCACGCGTTGTGATTTGCGTGGAGCTGCAGTAGGAACTGATCTCCTAGAATACACCAGGCCTGAGAACCGATTATGCATAGGTGGACCACTGGGCTGAGAAGATGAAGGCATGCTGTCCAAGTAGTGCTGTTCAAGGAACTACTTACAACTATCTCGGGCTCATTAACATCTTGCACCTTGTGCTCAGTTAACATTTCCGCTCCTTGTCTTAAGATTTCAGCATGTAGCCAAGTATCATAAACCTCATTTTTGTCCTTGAGTGTCACAAGAGGAGCCTTGGGATCCTGTAACCTGCTTTCATAAAAAACAACATGTTGTGAAATATGTACACGCCCAGTTTTAGGGTTGTAACACCTATAACCCTTGTAGTTATCTGCATACCCAATAAATCTGCACAAAATAGCACGATCTTGAAACTTGCTTCGTAAGGAAACATCAACATGCACATAGCACACACATCCAAAAACACGCAATTCCTCATAACTTGGCTGATCTTGATGTAATAGAAAAAATGGTGATTTTCCATCAAGCAAGACCAATGGCAGTCGGTTTATAACATGGACAGCCGTGTGAAAAGCCTCGGTCCACAATGTCATGGGTAAGTCTGTGTCATGCATCATGCTGAGCGCGCTTTCAACAATATGCCTATGTTTCCTTTCAGCAATTCCATTTTGTTGAGGTGTATGTGGACATGAGATTTGTCTAGTGATCCCATTATCTAGCATCTAGCAGGTACTCAGTAAATTCATTAGAAATAAATTCACCACCACCATCACATTGAAAATGCACAATATTACTGGAATATTTATTTCGAACCAAGGCATGAAATTGAGTAAACAAGCGGAAAACTTCAGATTTGTGTTTCATGAAATGGATCCAAGTATAGCGGGAATATGAATCAATAAAAATGACATAGTATCTACTCCCAGAAGAAGAAGGAATTGGAGCAGGTCCCCAAACATCAGAATATATAGTATCAAAAACCTTTGAAGCTCTTTTATTGATTAACTGAAAGGGAAGGGCATGGCTCTTACAGATATGACAACTCGAACACATGTTGGACTCATTAACTGAACTCAGACTGGACTTATCTAAGAGCCCGTCTGCAACAAGACTTCGAACAAAAGATTGACTGCAATAAGCTAATCGACCATGCCAAATGGATGGCTTATTATGCTCTGCGACATTGACTTCACTATGACTTGGAAGACATGAATCTGAGATGTGAGGTGTTGACAACTTTGGAGCTTCTTCAAGGACATACATATTTCCTTTGCGAGTGCCCTCAGTGAATGTCTTCTTGGTTCGAGCATCCTTGACATAAACAGAAGACGGCGTGAATTCAACAAAAGAGTGAGTATCATCTATAAGTTTGGACACTGAGATAATATTCTTCTTGACACTTGGAACGACAAGGACATTCTTTAATGGAATGGAAGAAGAGCCCATAGATATTTGTGCATTTCCAACGTGTGATATTGTGTGATGGGAACCATCTCCCGTGACAACTGAACCTTGATCTAATTAAGGGAAAACACTAGAGAGATTACCTGTGTCACCAGTAACATGGGCTGCTGCTCCAGAGTCCACATACCACTCTCCTTGCTCATTTTGCCTCAAGTGGAGCTTAGATAAGGCTGTCATGAGAAGTTGCTGCACGTCTGCTGAAACATTTGATGTCGGATTTGAGCCAGATGATGATGAAACTGACCCTGTGGCTGCCTTGTTTTCACGCCTGACTTGATTATGTTTGTTCTGAGGATTGTGCCAACATTCTGATTTTACATGCCCTTTCTTGTTGCAATAAAAGCAAGTTGGAACCCTTCTAGATGTGGCAGAAGTAGCATTCATGCCTGGTGGTGTCGGAAGAATCCCTCTTCCCATTCCTGTCTGAGAAGTCCAAGGACGAGTGCGATTCCCTTGCAGTGCATGCGTCCCTGTGATCAATACATTGTGGCTGTTGCAAGGGATTAAATTCTGCGGCTGAACACGACTAGCTTCGTGTTGAAATAGCTTAGCTTTCAGATCTTTAAAAGATGGAAGGACGGGTAGGACTTCCAAAGCTGTGCAAAAAATGTCAAACTCTGTTCCCAGGCCACTCAAGGCTTGTTGCACCTTGTCCTTATCGCTGACGGGATGTCCAATGGCTGCAAGCTGATCACTTACATTTTTGATTTCATTCAAGTATTCCAAAACTGTACGCGTCCCACACTTTATATCCTGAAATTGCCTCCTTAATTGCAGAAATCGTGCTTCAGATACTTGAGAATATGTTGTGGCAAGGGTAGTCCACAACTCCAGGGCTGTCAAATCATCATCAATGCTTCTTAATACCTCCTCTGACAAGGTAGAAGTAATATACGCAACAAGGGACTGATCGTGAGCCAGCCAAAGTTCATATTCAGGATTGTTTTCGGTAAGAGTCTCATACTCAATTCGAACTTCACTCCCAGCCGAAGCCCCAGCAGCTTCATCTCCCACCACGGTCTTCTTCACTTCACGGATAATATACTTTGGAGGTGCTGGAGTAGTCCCATCGACATGCCTATAGAGTCTATGGCTTTTAATAAATGCAACAATTTGACGTTTCCAAGTCAAATAGTTACTATGATTCAGTTTTTGAGAAATAAGTTGGGAGAGAAAGCTAGAGGATAGAAGAGAAGGAGTCGGCTGATCCATGATTGTAAAGATATGATTAGGGCAGACGACGTGAGGCAAAAATTAGGGCAGCAACAGAAATTAGGGCAAATCGATTTAGGGAAATCGATTACGGTAAATCACGCAGGATTAGGGCACAAAACTGAAAAGAGGGATATCCACGCCAGAAAAATGGTATTTAGGGCAGATTAGTACTAATCACGTCAAACTGAAATCACTCACCGGAGGACGATGTAACCTTGCTCTGATACCATGAAAGAATCTTCACATAAACATGTCTCTCTGTCTGAAAATATGATAGATTGAGAATAGAGAAGAAAGAGTAAAAGAGTGAAAGAGAGGACGATGGAGGAAAGGAAGAACAGTCGGCCAAGCACCGCCCCTGCGTTCCTTAATCTTTCATTAAAACGTAATCCTAATTAGGTTACAACAGATTTGTACATAAAAATATAAAATGTTACAAGGAAGCCACCGCTTAGTGACCTTAGGCGTGTGGATATAAAGAGAATGGATCGGGTCTGAATAGACCCGATCCCCATACACTAACAGTTCTTTTCAGGACTTACCAACTGGGAAGATGATTGGTGGCGGCCATGAATGTGAGAGACTTTATTTTCTGTCGGTCCCAGTGTCAGAATGTAGGTATCCCAAATTCACATTTGTTATCTGCAGTAGCCAACTTAGGATCACTTCACGTATTCTAGAGAACCTGACCAGCTCTTATCTGGCTGGGCAGTTCAATGATGATCTGACAAATAACTATCAAGTGAATACAATCTGTAGAAACACGAACCACAAGGAGAGAGTAGAGAAAACACACACAGTATACGTGGAAAACCTCAGAAAGAGGTGAAAAACCACGGGGAAGCTCTGACCTAGGGGCAAACCGCAACCCTAGGAGAGAGAAATCACATTCACTTATCTCAACAATTACATGTAAGTGAAGAATATATAGGAGGGAGAGAAAGAGTGTCGCCTAGGATACAGAGCCCACCTCGGTATCCGTGCCCCATAGGACCGGGTCCAGATATGGACCCGGTTCCCCATTACAATATATTCTAACACTCCCCCTTAAGCTTGGCATACATGTCAAACATGCCAAGCTTGCTAACATTTTTCTCAAACTGAGATGTACATAAAGACTTAGTTAAGACATCTGCAACTTGATCTTCAGACTTCATATAGGGCAGAATCAACTCCTTTGAATCTATGCGTTCCCGTATGAAGTGGCGATCGATCTCCACATGTTTAGTCCTGTCGTGCATGACCGGATTATTTGCCAGGTTAATAGCAGACTTGTTGTCACAATACATCCTCATCTTCTCTTCCATTTTAACCCCAATATCTGCTAAAAGAATTTTGAGCCATAGCATCTCTGTAACCCCCATAGCAACCGCCCTGTATTCAGCCTCAGCACTGGACCTGGAACAAACTTCTTGTCGCTTACTTCTCCAGACCACAAGGTTACCTCCAAGAAAGATGCAGTATCCTGTGGTAGACCTCCTAGTATCTGTGCATCCTGCCCAGTCGGCATCAGAGTATCCTTCAATACTTAGTCGATCTTGCCGAGTGTAGAACAATCCTTTCCCTGGGTCATTCTTTAAGTATCTCAATACTCTTTCAGCACTTTTCCAATGACAATCAGTAGGGGCATGCATAAACTGACTTAACACACCCACAGCATACGTAATATCTGGGCGAGTAAGAGTGAGATAAATAAGTTTACCAACCAGCCGCTGATACCTCCCTTTTCCTTCCTCATCCAAGATAGTCCCAGATTTGATACTTATCATTGTGCCAGACTCCATTGGGGTAAGAGAGGGCCTGCATCCCAGTTTACCTGTCTCTTTTAGAAGATCCAAAGTGTATTTTCTTTGGCTCATAACAAGCCCAGTCTCAGATCGCGCGATCTCAATTCCCAAGAAATACCTTAGTTTGCCCAGATCTTTGAGATCGAATTCTGCAGCTAACGTTTCTTTCATCTTCCTTTTTTCCCCCTCGTCGTCACCAGTGACAATCATATCATCAACATATACAAGTAGAAGGCTCACCAGACCATTTCTCTGCTTGATGAAGAGGGTGTGATCACCATTTCCCTGTTTATACCCATTAGTCTTCATTACAACCCTTAGTCTTTCAAACCACGCTCTAGGGGACTGCTTGAGACCATACAAAGCTTTCTTGAGATAGCAACACTTCCCGTTCCGAGCATACCCAGGCGGCATGCTCATATAGACTTCTTCCTCAAGGTGACCATTCAAGAAGGCGTTCTTGACATCAAGTTGGTCCATGCTCCACTTCTTCTGCACTGCAAGAGCTAGGATGACCCTTACGGTCTTCAGTTTCGCCACGGGAGCAAACGTCTCAAGATAGTCAATCCCATATTTCTGGCTAAACCCTTTAGCAACAAGGCGGGCTTTATAGCGTTCTACTGTGCCATCAGGTTTGTACTTCACATTAAACACCCACTTGGAACCAACTAAGTGAGTTCCCTTGGGGATGTCAACAACCTCCCACGTACTGTTCTTTTCCAGGGCGTCCATCTCCTCTGTCATGGTCTGTAGCCATTTAGGATCCTTCCTGGCATCTTCCACTGACCTGAGAATAACAGCCATAGATAAAGAGGTAACAAAGCACTTGTAGTCTTTGCTGAGTTTAGCATATGAAACAAATCTCTGAATAGGATGAGAAGTACATGACCTGGTGCCCTTGCGCAGGGCTATGGGAAGTTCTTCATTCATTGGACTTGGATCATCCGGGGAGGTCACAAGATTGGGAAGATTGGGATTGGCAACATCGACATCTTCCATCACATCCTTCTTCTTCCTGCTGTAAACCTGACCAAATAAGTGACCTCGAGACTGTTCTTCCACAGGGCCCCCCTCCATCTGACTGTCTCTGTCCTTCCTGACAACGTCTTCCACACTTGGAGAACTAACTGTATAATCCAAGAAATCCATGAACTGAATCAACTGATGCGAAGAATACTCTTCCCTTCTGTCACCTAGACACTCCCCCTGAAGAGGAGTCGCAGGGAAGTACGCCACATGTTCATGAAAGGTAACATCCCTGGAGACATATACTCTGGAAGTGCTAGGGTCAACACACTTGTATCCCTTCTGAGTGGAGGAATACCCCAAAAAGACCGCTTTGATGGACCGGGGATCAAGTTTCTTGAGAGTGGGACTATGATCATGGACAAAGCAAACACACCCAAACACTCGAGGGGTCAAAGGCCAGGGATTCTGAGTAGGCCACAAAACAGAATAAGGGGAATGACCATTCAACACACGAGTAGGCATACGGTTAATGAGATGAGCACTAGTGAGAAGTGCATCACCCCAGTACCGCTTAGGGACATGACGTTGAAACATAATGGCCCGGGTGACATTTAACAAATGACGGTTCTTCCTTTCAGCCACACCATTTTGAGGAGGTGTGTAGCTACATGATGTTTCATGTATAATACCCTTGCTTCGCAGGAAGTCATCAAGGGATTGGGAGACATACTCTCGAGCATTGTCAGTACGAAGGGTCTGAACAGGGGTCTGGAATTGAGTTTCAACAAATGCCACAAAGTTTTTGACAATGTCGGGAACTTCACTACGTTCTTTCAACAGATACACGAACGTACACCGGGAGTAGTCATCAATAAGAGTCATGAAATAGTGAAAGCCACGACAAGTGGGTACTCCCGAAGGACCCCAAACATCAGAATGAACCAAAGCAAAAGGACGGTCGGTTTTATTGAATGAAATAGGGTACGAGGCCCTAACATGTTTAGACAACTGACACACTTCACAGGCGAAGGTGTCCAAAGAAACAGAATGAAACATCCTAGGAAACAACTTTTTAAGCAACGGGAATGGAAGATGACCAAGTCTCTCGTGCCAACGCATAATGATTGATCTGTCCTCCATGCCAGGCAACTGTCCACTGGTGGCTGAAATCAAAGCAGAAGCAACTTGTACGGGCAGTCTGTAGAGCCCATCAATAACCGAACCAATCCCAATCTTCTGCCCCGTCCCCAAGTCCTGCAGTAAACAACGATCAGCAGAGAAAATTAGATTACAGTTTAACTCTTTGGTAATACTGCTGACAGATAACAAATTGACAGGAATGTTGGGAACATGTAGGGCATTATGAAGACAATATTTGTTCAGTAATGATAAACTCCCTTTTCCAGCCACAGAGTTAGAGGAACCATCAGCCATAGCCACACGCTGCTGCCCAGAGGTCAACCTGTACTCTTGAAACATCGTAGGGTCCCCTGTCATATGATGAGTGGCCCCACTGTCAACAATCCAATCACCAAGGGAGGAATTACCTTGATCACTAGTAGCAACTAGGGCCTGGGCTAACTTAGCCCCCTCAGAAGTAGAAGCATCATCCTGGGTAGACAAACGACTAATGTATGCTTGCAACTCTCTAAGTTGATCTGAGGAGAGCTTGGATTTTGCAACATTGGTCGACCCTGGACTAGGCTCGGGCACAGAAGGAGCACGGCGATGAGGAGGAGGACGACCTCGGACGAGACGCTTCTCAGGATGAAGGTCCCAACAAAAATCAACAGAATGCCCCACTTTGTTGCAATGGCTGCATCGGCGAGTAGGACGCTGCCCTGTCCCTGAAGTATGGCTCACAAAGGCTGCTGGAGAGCTCCCCTGATGGGAGTCAATATGCATAATCTGGCGCCGTTGCTCCTCAGACTCAATACGTGCATATACCTCTTCGATTCCAGGAATCTCATCACAGTTAAGAATCTGGCTCCGAATGGTTTCAAACTCATCACGCAGGCCTCCAAGGAAGATAAAGGTGCGGTCCATCCATTCCTTTTCCCAATACAGGGCATGATCGACACCACATTTCCAGTCATCATTCACATGATAGTCAAGTTCCTCCCATTTGGTCTTCAGGGCGGCATAGAAGGAGGCAACAGATAAATCACCCTGTTTAAGAGCATATATGCTACGTTTGATTTGATATGCACGTAAAACACGTTTTTTACGACCATACATACGTGCAAGAACAGTCCACATATCATATGCAGTCGATTTACGCAAGATCAAAGGCTGAATATCTGCGGAAACCGAACTAATAATCCATACTTTAACCTGACTATCTTCCAAAGCCCAGGTCGGCCATTGCGAATCAGTTTTAGAAGGTGGAGGCTTCTCCCCAGTGATATAGTGCAGGCGACCACGACTAGTAATGCCGATTTCTAGGGCAGCAGACCACGAGAGATAGTTATCCTTGTTCAGCCGAATGGAGGTGACATGAACAGGCAAGTTCTCACCCTTGGTATTGCTGCCCGTGTCCAGGGCATCATCAAGCTTGGAAATCACTGCGTCAGCCATGGCAATCCCCAAATAAGGTCACAACTGGCCGGCGGCGAAAAGAAGACAGCCGGCGGCGACGCGGAAGAAGAGGGCAGCGGAGAAAAAAAAAATAGTCGACGGCGGCGCTGGGACCTGTGACGGCAGCAGGGCAGGGCGGCACTGATACGGCGACGCTGGGAGCGGCGACGGCAGCAGGGCAGGGCAGGGCAGGACGACGCTGGGAACGGCGGCAGCAAAGAAGAGATCCACACCGGCGACGGCAGCAGGGCAGGGCAGAACGGCGCTGGGAACAGTGTCGGCGGCGGTGCTGGAAACGGCAACGGGGGCAGCACGTGAACGGCGGAAAAACACTACTTGCACACCAACGATCTCACACGCGGTGGCTCTGATACCATGTAGAAACACGAACCACAAGGAGAGAGTAGAGAAAACACACACAGTATACGTGGAAAACCTCAGAAAGAGGTGAAAAACCACGGGGAAGCTCTGACCTAGGGGCAAACCGCAACCCTAGGAGAGAGAAATCACATTCACTTATCTCAACAATTACATGTAAGTGAAGAATATATAGGAGGGAGAGAAAGAGTGTCGCCTAGGATACAGAGCCCACCTCGGTATCCGTGCCCCATAGGACCGGGTCCAGATATGGACCCGGTTCCCCATTACAATATATTCTAACACAATCAAATAAGGATAGTTTATAAACATAACTACAAAGTCATAACAACTAATAACTAGTTAGATTATTTTGTTCTAATGAAAAATTATAGATTATTTGTTACTTTTATTGGGTAAAAGTTAGAATGGTGCTGAATGAAACAGTTCAGACTCAGGTGGTCCTGAATGGATTCAGCTGATCCAGAACAGAGTTCTCTAGGATATGGTTGCATGTGGGTCATTATTTGACTCGTTGCCCAATCCCTTGGTGATCTGGGCCATCAGCGACTCTCGAGTCAACTCGCTGGGTTTACCAACTATGAACTGATGAAGCACACAAAGTCTGTGTTTTTGAGGACAACACCTGTTTGTTATAAATTCCCATTTGTTATTAACTTACGATCACTGCATGTATTCTAGAGTTCCTGACCAGCTCTTATCTGGCTGGGCAGTTCAATGATGATCTGACAAATAACTATCAAGTGAATACAATCAAATAAGGATAGTTTATAAACATAACTACAAAGTAATAACAACTAATAACTAGTTAGATTATTTTGTTCTAATGAAAAATTATAGATTATTTGTTACTTTTATTGGGCAAAAGTTAGAATGGTGCTGAATGAAACAGTTCAGAATCAGGTGGTCCTGAATGGATTCAGCTGATCCAGAACAGAGTTCTCTAGGATATGGTTGCATGTGGGTCATTACTTGACTCGTTGCCCAATCCCTTGGTGATCTGGGTCATCAGCGACTCTCGAGTCAACTCGCTGGGTTTACCAACTATGAACTGATGAAGCACACAAAGTCTGTGTTTTTGAGGACAGCACCTGTTTGTTATAAATTCCCATTTGTTATTAACTTACGATCACTTCACGTATTCTAGAGTTCCTGACCAGCTCTTATCTGGCTGGGCAGTTCAACGATGATCTGACAAATAACTATCAAGTGAATACAATCAAATAAGGATAGTTTATAAACATCACTACAAAGTAATAACAACTAATAACTAGTTAGATTATTTTATTCTAATGAAAAAGTATAGATTATTTGTTACTTTTATTGGGTAAAAGTTAGAATGGTGCTGAATGAAACAGTTCAGAATCAGGTGGTCCTGAATGGATTCAGCTGATCCAGAAGAGTTCTCTAGGATATGGTTGCATGTGGGTCATTACTTGACTCGTTGCCCAATCCCTTGGTGATCTGGGTCATCAGCGACTCTCGAGTCAACTCGCTGGGTTTACCAACTATGACTGATAAAGCACACAAAGTCCGTGTTTTTGAGGACAGCGCCTGTTTGTTATAAATTCCCATTTGTTATCTGCAGTAGCTAACTTACGATCACTTCACGTATTCTAGAGTTCCTGACCAGCTCTTATCTAGCTGGGCAGTTCAATGATCTGACAAATAACTATCAAGTGAATACAATCAAATAAGGATAGTTTATAAACATAACTACAAAGTAATAACAACTAATAACTAGCATACTTTAGATTATTTTGTTCTAATGAAAAATTATAGATTATTTGTTACTTTTATTGTGTAAATGTTAGAATGGTGCTGAATGAAACAGTTCAGAATCAGGTGGTCCTGAATGGATTCAGCTGATCCAGAACAGAGTTCTCTAGGACATGGTTGCATGTGGGTCATTACTCGACTCGTTGCCCAATCCCTTGGTGATCTGGGTCATCAGCGACTCTCGAGTCAGCTCGCTGGGTTTACCAACTATGAACTGATAAAGCACACAAAGTCTGTGTTTTTGAGGACAGCACCTGTTTGTTATAAATTCCCATTTGTTATCTGCAGTAGCTAACTTACGATCACTTCACGTATTCTAGAGTTCCTGACCAGCTCTTATCTGGCTGGGCAGTTCAATGATGATCTGACTACTTGGATTTCGATCTGTAGCCTGAGTATTTTACCATTTCAGCTGTACACAAGGCAACAGTAATGAAAACAGGACCAGGGGTATCAATGACTTAAGAATTACGTGCTGTAAAAAATGTACCTTTGAATTATCACAAAATCTTTTTTATGGATGTTCGGTTACCAAGGGATATGTGGTTAAGAGAATGTTTAACACAAAAAACTGATCTAATTATTTACAATGTAAGCTATTGGAAAGGTTCTAGTTCAAATCTCCTGCTGATTGGGGTCTCACCCATAGCTTTAGAACCCAGTAGCCAGTGAATAATACCAGTTTAGTCCATCTGTCTTGACTGGTGACTGAGTTGAGTTGTTGAGTTCTGTTTACGTGCAGCATATGGAAAATACCCAGATAGAAGTAAATCTTTGTTTTGGGATATATATATCTGTTGCCGGAAAAGTAATAGTTGAACACTGGATGTTTAAGTCAATATTTGGGTGTAAAACTGAACGATATCATAAAACCACAACTAATAGAACAGTTGGCTATGGTTGAATAACCTTTTACTTTTCTATAGATTCTTGGATCTGAAATGCTGTCACCTGAGTGCCAGGTGAGGTTGCAGGTGTGGGATGCAGCAAATCCCAAAAAAATTTCAGTGCGGGTGCAAATACTTATATATATACATATCTGTAACATTTCAACCAAAAGTAAATGACAGCATTATAAGTTATAAGCATAATTTCCGACTTTCCTACATGTGCAGTGTATTTTGTATGGCTGCTAGATAATACTCAAAAGTGTAAATGAAAAATCTGCATTCGGTAATAACTAATATAATATAACTCAAAAACAGCATCTCGAATGACTTTCTTAGCTGCACAGCAGTTAGATTTAAAAGTTAAAACTCCTACAAGCACAAACAAAAAAGCTAATAACTAATAACTAACTTGTTGAATATTGGAGGAAGAAGGGGACGCAGAGAGAGAGGAAAACACTTTCTTGCTTATTCACGTGACCCTAATCTCATATTAAAAGAGATTAGGGTTGGCAACATAACAATTACAAAATCAGTCCACTAAATATAAGAAAATATTTAAAGAACTATTATTCAACTTTCTAATATTGCAGAAACACTCTTTAACACTCCCCCTCAAGCTGGAGCATAGATATCAATCATGCTCAGCTTGTTACAACCTCTCAGGAAATCGCCTATGGGAAGAGCCTTGGTGAACATATCAGCTGCCTGATCTTCAGAGGAGACATGAATAGTGTTAATAATTCCTTCTTGAACTAAATCCCGAACATAGTGGCAATCCACTTCAATATGTTTTGTCCTTTCATGAAAAACAGGATTGTTAGCAATATAAGTAGCCGCCTTGTTGTCACAATACATCTTCATTGGGAGATTCACTGAAACAACCAACTCTAAAAGTAATGATCCGACCCATGACATTTCAGCCGCAGTTTGAGCCATAGCCCTATATTCCGACTCAGCACTAGATCGAGCCACTACATTCTGCTTCTTGCTCCTCCAAGAAATAAGATTACCTCCCACAAAGACACAAAAACCTGTGGTAGACTTCCTGTCATCTACAGATCTTGCATAATCAGCATCACTATACGCTTCGATGTCAACATCTTCTCCCTTTTTAAACCATAACCCCTTTCCCGGGGCTGATTTCAAGTATCTGACAATCATTAGAGCAGCATCCCAATGAACCTTTCGAGGCTTTTCCATGAATTGACTTAGCTTATTCACAGCAAAGCTAATGTCGGGGCAAGTGACCGTCAAATACAGCAGTTTCCCTATAAGAGATTTGTAAGATCTAGAGTCAAAAGGCTTTGATTCATCATCATGTATATGAATTCGGGGATTCATGGGAAGTGTGGCAGGTTTAGCTCCCAACAGAAGATCAAGAGCATATTTTCGTTGAGACATTACAACTCCTTTACTACTACGAGCCACCTCAATACCAAGAAAATAACGGAGTTGTCCAAGGTCTTTTGTGACAAAGTGTTGTTGTAAAAACTCCTTTGTCTGTGCTATTTCTTGATTACTTTCTCCAGTGAGAACAATATCATCCACATATACAATCAATATCACTATACCAGATGTGCCTCGCTTGATAAACAACGAGTGATCAAGCTGGGATCGTTGAAATCCACACTTAGATAAAACCTCAGTTAGCTTATGGAACCAACGAGGACTCTGTTTAAGTCCATAAATAGCCTTCTTTAATTTGCATACCTTGGAACACCCCCCTTGTCACTCAAAACCAGGTGGTTGCTGCATATAGACGGTTTCAGATAGGTCTCCATACAGAAAATCATTTTCACATCCAGCTGAAATAGAGGCCACTCTCGCTGGACAGCAAGAGATATAATTAGTCGAATAGTGCCCAACCGAGCCACGGGCGAAAAAGTCTCAAAGAAGTCAACGCCATAAGTCTGTGTATATCCTTTAGCAACAAGACGTGTGCCTTGAACCGTTCAACTGAACCATCAGAATGATACTTGATGGTGAACACCCATTTGGAGCTAACCACATCACAGTGCATCGGTGGATCCACCAAATCTCAAGTCTCCCGAGAGATAAGAGCATCCATTTCCTCCTGCATGGCTTGCCGCCACCTTGAATCTAACAATGCTTGATGGTGAGAAGACGGGATGATGTGGTTAGACAAAGATCGATCAAACTGCACCAAACTTGTACTCAAATGGTCAGTAGAGACAGAATTAGAAATCAGATGTAGTGTGCACTGTCGCTTGCCCTTGCGAATAGCAATGGGGAGATCATCATTTAAACCTGTGTCAGTCTTATCAGTGGAGCTTACCTCTTGAGAAGACGCTGGTGGGCGGTTGAGAGAGGGACCCAAACGACGAGTGTAAACTAATGGAGGATCAAGGAAACGTTCACATGACATAGATTGAGATGGAGGGATCGACTCAAGTGACACTGGTGGAATAGGAAGAGGAATCGGTATAGGCATCTCAGACGGAGGACTCGAAGGAGAAAAATAAGGACGAGACTCAAAGAATGTAACATCCGCACTGATAATCTCTTTTTTGGTCTGGGGATCAAAGCACTTATATCCTTTTTTATTTGCAGAGTATCCAATAAATACACATTTGATGGCTTGGGCAGCAAGTTTGTTTTTGTCGGGGCCTAGGATGTGTGCAGAGCAAGTGCATCCAAATACTTTGGGAGGTATATGAAATAGTGGTCGATTTGGATATAAAAGTTGAATGGGAATACGTTCTTGGATGGCTGACGGGGGTAATCTGTTAATGAGGTAAGATGCAGTAAGAATAGCATCCCCCCCAAAAGTATGCAGGCATGTGAGAATGCAACATGAGGGTACGAGCCACATTTAGGAGTTGTCGATGTTTGCGTTCGACAACACCATTTTGTTGGGATGTGTGTGGACAAGTATATTGAGGCCGAATTCCATGATTGACAGAAAACTGAAGTAGAACGGAAGATTTGAATTCAAGAGCATTATTAGTGCGAATATTTTTGACAATGAAACCAAACTGAGCTTTTATTTCCTTGACAAATTTAGGAAGAATACATATGACTTCGGACCTTTCCCGTAACAAGAATACCCAACTGACTCGAGTAAAATCATCAATCAAAACAAGATAATACCGAAAACGCGAGTGAAAAGGAACCCGACTAGGACCCCATACATCCACATGAAGGAGATCAAATGGACTTTGACTAGATGGTTCTTGACTCGAAGGAAAGCTACTCTGTGTATGTTTGCCTAATTGGCAAGCATCACATAAGAAGGACTCTGATATAGTAATACCTGGAAGCATGCGACGAAGTTTTGACACTGAAGGATGACCCAGTCTGAGATGCCACTGAAAAGGAGAAGGCTTTGAGGAGAATGAAGAGGCAGCAACATTTACTGGGACAGACAAGAAATAGAGACCCTCACGTTCATGGCCGCCACCAATCATCTTCCCAGTTAGTAAATCCTGAAAAGAACATGTACCAGGGTCAAAAATGACTCTACACTTTAAATCAATAGCAAGCTGCTTAACAAATAACAAATTAACAGGAAACTGTGGAGCATAGAACACGTGGGTAATAGTGCCTAAATGTGGGAGATAAATATCACCGCTGCCCAATACAAGAGATAGCTTGCCATCTGCCAGTCTGACATGCTGTGGTGTAGAGAACCTGACTAATGATGAAAATATATGTGGTTGATTACAACAGTGCCTGGAGGCACCAGAATCTATCATCCACATCATATCTGGGTCATCGGTAGGAGCACCAACAGAGAGGGAAGAGTCTATCACAGTCGTGCAGGCATATGAGAAGGAATTTCCAGCCATCTTGTAGTCATTGGAAGCCTCAGACACATTACCATCCCATAGTAAAATTCCAACCAGAATTGTATTCACAATATGTATATATAAGGTGCAGTAGTTAACTTCAATCAAGGCACGACAGCATAGAAGAATCTGGAACACACTTATGGCTCTAATCATCAACTCAGAAATTCACTAAAACAGGCAGCAACATAAGCACTAACTCAGGCAACAACTCAACAAAATAATTTCAGCCGATGGCTGCAACACAAGCAGGAACTTTACGATTAGCAGCAGTCCACAACTAATGAAACCTCAACTTATAGATTTCATATCCACGATCTGTAGATCATTCTGCTCCTCACATCAAATTATATCCACAAGCAGTAGATTGACTCTGCCCCACACGGTCAACATCAAAATCTGATTACAGCAACAATAACCTCTACGAGATCCACTTAAGGATCAGGTTGAACAGAAACACAAAACAAATTGGCGGACTGTTTTCAGACGTGGATAGCAGGCAGCACTTTCAGATGTCGATAATAGGTAGCAAACAAGCACAAGTTTGACAGTAGAGAAAACTTGTCTCACTTCAACGATGCAGAGAGAAAACAGAAATCTGCCTACTCCATACAATTTCAAACTTGTCTCACTTCAACGATGCAGGAAAAAGACTGAACCTGCCCACATGACATACCTTTGCCTGTGAGAATCCACCAGGCATCACACAGCTAAACAAATCTGACTGCCCTAGCAGATTCGACATTCTTTGGCCTGCACATCTTCCACGGCTGCACTTGAGTTAGATTTGATTTTGCAGCAAGGTCTAATCTGATTCACCATTTCAGCTACGTGATAAGCTTCAACGGCAGCAGCTTTCAGCAACTTCACGACAGCAGCAACAACACAAGGGTGCTAATCACGTTTTCACATGTTAAAAACGTGATTAGCCCCTATCCAACCAACCAATCAACTTGCTTGTTTTGTAAACAACAAGAACCCTAGGTGTGAAACCCTAGTTTGGCGGAAGAGATGAGAGGAGAAGGGAACCCTAGGCGTGAAACCCTAGATCACACAGCCCTAGGTCTAAAGCTCTGATACCATGTTGAATGTTGGAGGAAGAAGGGGACGAGAGAGAGAGAGGAAAACGAGATTAGGGTTGGCAACATAACAATTACAAAATCAGTCCACTAAATATAAGAAAATATTTAAAGAACTATTATTCAACTTTCTAATATTGCAGAAACACTCTTTAACATAACTAATGTATAACTAAGAAGAAAATTCCTCAACAGAAAAAGCATGGCTGGGACAGCATAACTCAACAGAAAAAGCATGGCTGGGACAGCATAACTCAACAGAAAAAGCATGGCTTGAACATAAATACTGAAATAGATTAACATTATACGTAATAAAGAAGCAAAAGAATATAAAAATATCTTAACGAAAGACAAATAACAACAATGAAAAAGTGGAAAACTCAGAAGAGCATGCCCAAATTTGGGGCAAATCAGTAGGAAATAGGCCAACACATGAAAAAATGAAATAAACATGATATTAAGCATGAAAACATTCGTAAGAAACAAAAAAAAAAAACACAAAAATCATTGTTGCCGGTTGCTGCTCACTGTCGGGGATTTTTTGTCTGTCATTGAACATTGATGTTGCTATTCAGTGAAGGAGGGAGGGCTGCTGGAAAAACCAGATTCTTGCCAGAGGAATCGTCAGAGGAATTGCCGAGGAAAGGAGGAGGTTGAGGGAGGTGGGTGGCGCTCCAAACCCTCGGGTTTAAACTTTAAACTTTAAAACTTAAAAGTTAAGTTAAACAAAAAACTGTCCTCTCGAGTGCACGTTGAAAAAGTGACAATTTGAATCCCGTGCGGCTGACTGCACAGGACTCACCTGGTGTCGTGTCGGTGCTGCATCCGAGACCATAGTAAAAAAAAAACCCCCATTTAAAAAAAAAAATGTTAAAAACACAAAAAATAAATCAGTCAAAAAGAAAAAAATGTTTTTTCACGTTTTTTCGCCTTTTTCAAGTTTTTTCATTTTAGGATTTTTTTTTTACTTTTTTAATCCAAACTGCCTGTTTCCATTAATTTTTATTTGTTGCTTATCTACTTATTTTTTGATGTAGTCTTATTAGTTTCTCATTTTATTTTATTTTTACCTTTTGAAGAATGCTATATTATACCTGAGAAAATATCGCTGTTTAAAATACTAAAATAAAATTTATGACTATGTCCTAGACGAATCCACACCCTCACTAGTGTCGCTTCGATGTGAGTGCGGGCGCCTAAATGACGTACGCAGGTGACTTGCCTGAAATGGTTAAAGCTCAAATGATTATTATGTTGGTAATTTGCTAGAAAGTATCACCAAAAGGTCCTGGCAGTATCTTCTAACGCCAAATCCTAATTTTGTTTCAGTGCTCGAGGCCTTCCCATTCAATAAGCTGAGAGGTTCGGATCTATGGGTTCTGCTGAAATAAGTCGCTATATGTTTTGCTTTACCAGCAAAAGGTTCAAATGTTAATGTAACAAACATGTTTTATATTGATTTATTTTGCTAAGTGCTAATTATTGAACTAAATGATGCATTGCTATTTTAAGCAAGAAGCTGACAATATCATGTCACTTAGAATCTTTTTCTGTTCCTTTTGATTTATTATCATTGCCAAGAAAAGTATGTAACCTGAAACATTTTCTAATGCTAAGAGTATTGTTTTATTTTGTTGAAAACTATTTTTTGTAATTTCTTAGTCTGAAAATGAAAATGATAGTTTTGAATATTTTGTAATGGTTTTAGGTGGTGTTGTTGAAGCCAAAGCCCAGTTGGTTGGTTTCCATGAAAGAGTAAGAAATGATCTTGACAGCTTAGCAGCACATTTGTCAACAAAGTCTGCAACTGGAGAGGGGAAGCAAAAGCATGGTGTTACTTTGCCTGGACCACAGGATGCGGCAGACCTTCTGAGGTACCTTTATTTGCATATACAATTTCTTTTTACCATTTAATTGCTATCGATTGTTGATTACTCTTTTGCGGCACATGGACATAGGTGTGCAGCGATGCACAAACACACGTCCTTCCCATGAATATTTTTTAAGCATATTTATGCTGGTAAACCACACGAATATGAAATCCATACAAATGAAAGCATCTTTGGAGTGTAGAACTTTTTACTAAACAGTGCTGATTTGAGCTTTGAATGAGAGTGTTATAAAAGTCTATGGTCATAAGCCTTTAGTTGACCATGGATTCCCCAGACATGCTCCATATAAAATAACCCAACAATAATCTTGTAGGCCAAACACAATTGTTAGACTACTTGTACTTACCTTTTTGAAATAAGTGGGTTTTGCCTGTTTCAAGGATCTCCCAGGGGACATTTCCATCCTTATTATCATTCTATTGCATCCTAACTCTGCAAATGGAAAAACTAAAGGAAAATCTTAACTGAAAAATTTCAAGTCATTAGTTTCAGTGGACTGTAATTTTCTGATTTCTGTGACTATCAAAGCCCCTTGATCATGTTCTAGTTCTGTTTCTGAATGCAATTGGTGCTCTTCATTGATTCTTTACTTCTGGTCTAGAAAGACATTGGGCCTGTTTATTTTAATTTTTCTCTGGTCATTCTGCCTTAAACCTTTCTTAGTTTGAACTTTGAACCTTTGATAGATTACATATTTCACCCTATTGCATTGACAATAAATGGTTTCTGATTTTGAAAGTATGGTACTTCTTGAATCTCCTTTTTGTAGAATGTGCTTGCAGTGTGGAGTTCCAAAAACGTATACCAGTGCACGAGGTGTTGTGTGCCCAATATGTGGTGACCAGCCACCTAACCCTGAGAAGGAAACTGAAAGGAAGAGGTCAACAATAAAGGATAAAGAGAAAAGCAAACGAATGAAGGGCCAGTCAAGTCATGCAACATGGAAAAGTGAGACAGAGATGCAGTTGCGCCAGCAGTTTGATTAGATTGACAATTAGAAGACTGCTGCACTGCAGAAATGTGTAAGAAAATTTCTGGTATTAAATGCATAGAAGTTGTGACATAAGATGATTTGTTGTTCTAGCAAAATACTCAACCATGGCAATGATAGATGGAGGAGGAAATGCCATTCAGGTGAAGATTGGAACCTACTCCTGGGGCCTGTGGAAACCAAATTTTAGACTTGGTTTTCAATCTTAACCAGGTTTTCTATCTAAAACCTATTTAGTGGGTTGTTTGGATGACAGTCCAACTGGGTTTCGTAAAACCTTGTTTGAACCATACTTTAGTTCAGAAAAAACTGGGGAGGATCAGCTTATTGGGTCGAGAAGTATCATCCTAGGACGTTAACAACCTGGTTGTTGATAAACACCGTTTGCTAAAAGCAGATATTGAGGTAAAAACAAGGTTGTTTATAAAACCAGTTTTTTACTATGTCAGCAAAATGGGGCTTTATTATTTAGATTCGTCCAAATTTCCCTCTTTGATTAACGTCGTACTGTTTATAAAGTATTTATGTTCATGCTTGGTAGCCTTGAATCTGAGATCCGAGGCTACTTTAAAAGTTGTGCTATATAAGATCTCTAGTTTAAACAGACATAATATCTCAATAGCATGGATCTTAAACCCATGCTATATACAATAAAGCCATACATTAAGGTCCGATGGGGGAGGTCTGACCTTAAATCCATGAATTTGTTAAATCCATGAATTTGTGATCTTTGGTGTTCTCATGTCACTGCAGATTCATGATTTGCATTTAACAAGCACAGCCTTGAGGTCGTCAAATCTTGACTTGGGTTTGTCCGCTGAATGGGAAATGAGATGGAGGGGTTTTTTCAAAGAACGTTTTATCGTTAACAAGGAATACGTATGTAGTATATGCCTGACGCCAAATAAGTGTATGTGGGTCTCTTCATCTCAAAATATACACCGCGGGCAGTTTAAGTGAGAGAATTCTAAAACGAATATTTGGCAAGAAATTAGGGAACTCGCTCTCCAATTAAGAACTGTATTTTGCTTCTACTTTCATAAAATTTTGATGAAGTTTGGGGCGTTTTTCATTTTATGGTGAAACAAGGTGCTTAAAACACTTGT
Source organism: Nymphaea colorata (assembly GCF_008831285.2). Taxonomy (NCBI): domain Eukaryota; kingdom Viridiplantae; phylum Streptophyta; class Magnoliopsida; order Nymphaeales; family Nymphaeaceae; genus Nymphaea; species Nymphaea colorata. The sequence goes on along the minus strand of NC_045147.1, from coordinate 9,512,280 downwards.
CCACCAGTGCTTAAAGCAGTTGTACGGTAGCTATTACCAGAAGAGTGTTCTGTCGACCTCCCCATGTTATGGTATGGTGTTTATTTCGATGTTTATTTCGAAAAAGTGACAGCAAATCTACCAAGTATTATGTTGTTATTTCAGCCATTTGCATGGTAGCGAGATTTCTATTCCTTGGCATGTTATGGTTTGTCGTGTTTGAGCATAATCATAGGTGTGAATCCAAATGATGGGTGATGGTTACAATGATGCATGTAGTAGTCGGACTTCCATGGTTTTGGCAGTGGTGCACCTTTTTCCTGTGTACAGTAAAGAAACCAATATCCTTTTTTCGGTGTACAGTAAAGAAATCCACATTGGAGTCGGAGATAAGTAATGCTGATTTTACATACTTACCTGCCCATATTGGGTTCTGCTGGAGTGTAGGATGCCAAGATGACGGCCTCTTGAATGCCAATAACATTTATTCGGGCAATTCAAGACTGTCGGATTCCTGACTGTATGAATACACCTGGCCTGCAATTCTCGTCATACCAAAACTTGACAACCTCGATGTGAACTTCTGATCTAGGCATACTGCAAAACCATGGTGAACAGGAGCAGGATCTCCCTCACCTTTTATGCTCAAGTAGCTGCATGCATCTTGGCAACGTCGTACTTGGGGCTGGCTAGTGGATACTGACCGGAAGACTTTCACATAATTATTTGCTTGCAGCCTTCCATTTTAGCAACACTAAACAGCTGTTTGGCAGTAAGAATAACAACAAACTTTTCTATGCATCTGTCTTAAAAATTAGGATAGATTTATGGAATAATATGTTATAGTGTTTCATGGAACAGTTTGGTATTGTTCTTATTGCCTGGTTAGGTTTCTTTTTTCAAAAATTTATTACACAAATTTCGTTTACATAATTGACTTGTGAAGCAACCCTTGAGTTACCAACTAATTCTAGGTCGGTTGGCTTTCTCTTAACACCAAATTTTCTACTAGTTGAAATTATCATTTTACCCCTGATGAGCAGGTCCTTGTCTGGTGAGGTCATCAACCCAAGGTCACCCTAGGGTACCCTATCCTAGCCTTGATAAACTGTCTGATACATAGGAACATAGGAAAAATCCTGATTTCCTGGGACTACCCTATTGCCATTTTACCATTGTGCCCTTAAACCCTAGAAAAACCTTGAAAATCAACCAACTTAGGCAATTGATCTCAACCATACCATCTGTAGACTTAGGATAAGTCCCATACATTTGTTTTTAGCTTATTGTTGTTTTGTCTTGCTCAGTTTGACTGAAAGAAGTTTCATTTAGCCTGGTGGGCCCCATTTCACCAGAAATTGTAAATTTTCAGCTTTGTTTTCCATCACCAACTCAAACCGAGTTTAGGATATGTTAATCAATTAGATCATCCCAAATTTAGTTCAATTGAGCTTCCAAGGTGCAAGGAGGTCATTCCCCCCATGTCAGTTACTTCATTTCTTATGTTTGATATCAATTTCACCGCAATTCTGTCATGTCAGCTCTAATGAGCTTGAGGAATTTTCCTCATGAGTGGATCTAAGTTCTTCCAGCTCGATTTCACTTGCATTATCCATGGTGAAGCATGATTTAAATCTATAAATTCACTAAACTTATCACTTCACTCACTTGACGACTTGATTCCTATTTATGTCTGGAGCTCGTTTCAACATTGCTTCTTTAATATTCATGTCTGATGTTTTTAGAAAAACTGACTTTTTGAGTACACTGAATAGTATTTTTTATTTTTGTCTGAGTCAGGCTAAGACCTAAGATGTGGTAATTATAGAATGTGAATCATAGTTATTCAAATAAAAGTTATTCACAAGTTAGACAATTTTTAGGATCCAGTTTTTGCAATTTTAAAGTTACAGAAAACAAACTTTGAGACAACAACGACCAAGTGTAGGACCAAACCGGCTTAAAATTTGATGAAAAATTAGGAAAACAAACTAGTGTAGAGAAACACTTAGCTATTATAGACCATCAATATAATTTCTAGTTATACAGATCTATAGATTTCCAAAGCCAAACAAAATTTAACACCCCACCGATAGCAAAATCAAAGGCATCAGTGTGGACTTCGAATGACTTCGAGTGGTCAAGCAGCTTTAGTACAAGTTCCTATGTATGGGCCTTCTTTAGCTTATCAAAAGCAACTTGAGCTGGCTCTGCTGGGCTCATGTTTGATTCTTTCTTAGCAAATTAGTGAGGGCCACAACAATTACAGATTCTCCTTAATGAACTGCCGATAATAGTTTTCCAACCGAAGAAAGGATTGCAACTTTTGAACTTTAGTTGGTAGGTTCTACTTCTGGATGCCCTTCACTTTCTCTGTATCCTTCCACAACTGACCATGCCTGAGCACAGCCAAAAAAACTGCTTTTTCCTCAACCAAAGAGGCACTTCTCCCTCTTCACATAGTGATCATTCCCACATACTCTTCCAAGTTGTTGAATAGCACAATGTCATGGAGATAGACTACCATGAACATGTCTAGATACCGGTAGAAAATCTCTTTAATGAGCTGGACGGATCACATGTATTCTTTAAGTTGGACTTTCATTCAACTTACTGGCAAGTTCATATTGTAGAAGGGGATGAACCAAAAATCACTTGCATCACTTGTTATGGAGCCTACGAGTTCCTAGTTATATTGTTGTCAGCAAAGGTATGGTAGGCACCGTGATAGGTGGTTTTGTACTGGGAACCAATTTGATGATGTAGTCCACTTCACATCAAGGTAGCAGACGTGTAGGAAGTTCTGTGGGCACCATTTCTATGAATTCTTTCAAGATAAGAACAAATGCCTCTGAAACCAAAGCAGGAGAATCATCAGACACTTCCCTGATTGCTATCAAGTATGTTTCATCCTCCTGCTTCAAATCTTTCTTTAATTGATTAGCAGACAACATCATAGCCTTGATTTTATATTTCTTCACTACTAATGTCAGAACCATGTAAGGGGGCCTTTCATCCAAGATGCAAATAGCTCATAGATGCGGCATTGGGACCATCTTTGCCAAACTAAGTTGCTCTATGCCTAGAATCATTTTGATGTCATCCATTACTGCCATTGAGAAATTGGTTTTTTTCTGACCAACTCTCATTCTTCATAGCCACACCTCAAAAGATGCAATTCATCAAGATTGGGTTTTCTCATTCATAAATTCAAACATTTGTAAATGAGTAATTATTTAAAGATTTACAATCCATGGTTCCCAGCCATATAGGATAGTGCAAAACCCCAAACGTAGAATTCCTCAATTGCCTCTAAGCCTCACTCAAGCATGTGTATGCGTAGCCTAGGTCGAAAGTGCAAACACACACCTAACTAAACTAGACCAGCTATGATTGTTTCATATTGGCCAAGATAATATCCCATCTCTTATTTAGTTAACTATTATTCTCTTTCAAAATAGCCTAAGCAAGTACTCATGATAGCTAACTCTAGAAAATACATAGGAAGAATGCAGCAAAGGGATGCTCAATCAATGCACCCACTCCACCAACATTGCAAAGGAGGCTGTCAGAATGCCTTCGATCTCACCATCGGTGGCTGTAGACATACCAAATTTTTCGTAGGTCAAAATGATCATTCTTGCCCTTTACAATGGATTTCAAACTAGTTTCCAAAACAGAATTTCAACATATGGGGCCATTTATCAGAGCCGAACTCTTAAGAACTTCATATCAGAACCAAGGACCTAGACCCAAATCATCTAGGTTGTTGGCATAGTAAGAAAGACTATTTAGCCCCTATGACCTATCATGTTTTTATCCCAAAATCGGGAATTTTACACAAGAACTCAAAGAATTGCCTAACACTTGAACAATTAGGAAAAATCTCCCAAGTATAAGCATCCCAAAATTTACCATCATGCTAATTGATTATTTTGACAATGATTTAGAAAAAACTCAAATGGGGTGATTCTTAGCTCTACAAGTATCTAAGGATAATTGAAATCAGCTCACCAATTCTTTTGACCAGCTCAAGTCAATTCACCCTAAGCCAAATCAGCTTATTGAAATCTAAAACTACAAATTTTAGTTCGACCATATATCCTTAAGTCGAACCAAGTTTAGGATAAGTTTACATTAGTGGAAATAAAGTATTATTTCACTTACTTTGAGTTACCAAGCCCAAATTTCAATCCTATAGTAACTCGTACGCTTCCACTTGGTCACTCACTCTCCTACATTTAAGGGTTCGAACTTAATTTGAGCTTAACTCGATGTAATGAGATGAAACTGAACAGGGATAATGTTCATCACATAAATTTATTTTTCCTTACTCGGTTTGAGTTTCATCCCTGTTTGAGTTCAATTTAGTTCTAAAGGACCATGAGCTCAGACTTTGTCTTGTTTTTAGGGGGTTTGAGATGATTTTGATCTCAACCTGATGAGTAGGCAAAAACCAAGTTGTGATAATGTTTATTATATATAAATCTATCTTCCCTTAGTTTAGTTTGAGTTCATTCATGCTAGTTTGAGTTTAATTCAGTTCTAAAGGCTCTTGATCTCACACCCTTTATTGTCTTCAGGGGTTTCAACTGACTTTGAGCTCAACCTAATGGATTTAGCTGCATTCGAGTTAGGATCATATTCGTCATATATAAATCTATATTCATTTAGTTTGGTTTGAGTTCCATTCAATTCCAAATGTTTTAGGACTCATTTTTAGTACTTCCTACACTCTTTAAACAGCTGTTGAGCTCAATTTAGCTAAATTAAATCAATTTTTTTATTTTTCTGCATATCCTTACTTGTAAATGGCTAATCTAAGCACCACTAGCTCCAACAATGAAAATTTCAATGGTAACCTAATTTTTCAAGCCATCTCGATTTCTCGTTATAAATATGACATTTAAAGCTTGGAAATTTTAGAAAATTTGATTTTTAGAACAATCTATGAAGAAATTTTTGGTAAAATTTTAACCAAAGCTGATCAAGAAGTATCCCCATAGGTAGGTCTAGTCAGATTGAGAAAACTCATCTGTAACACCAGAAATACATATAGAGACAAAATAGTGATATCTTTTTTAGTCATATTCTTCTACATAAATATAAGGCATATGCCACATATACTTTGGTGTTTGCATCACAAAAAATTTTATTTGGTTTTTGGAGTGCTCTAGAAAACTGATGTTTTGTTTGGAAATGAGAGAGAAAGGGACTCGCCCGTCGGTACGAGGATCGACCATTCCTGGTGCCTTTATCAGGGGTAAACAATCCAAGGGCTGTGTTTATTCTTGATATATTTTATTTTGGCTTAAACATCTTTTTCATTCTAAATGCGGTGTTATGTTTGAGGAAATGTTGAAGATTTGATGTTTCAAAGTTTTAAAAAAGTTCTTGAAGAATCATTGTAAAACATTTTGATTTGAGAACAACTTGAAATGTGAAATTTTTACAAATACCATTTGGAAAGCAGCTTGAGAAATCATTTTGAAGTGGATTTAGTGTTCTATTAAAACTTTAAGTAGGTTTGAGATTTTGCTCTAATTCGATTACTACTAGTTAGAGCTCCATCTCATCTTCCTTAAGTTTTTTGGGGAGGTGCTCGTGATCATAAGTGAAGCTAAGTGAGTGTGAATACATGAGTGCATTAATCCTATATGGATTAGAAGAGAAGAATTCATTCCTACCATAACATTCATTTAAAAACATTCATACCACCACATACATTTAAGAATTTTATTTTTATAATCATCACAAATATTTTTATAAATAAAAAAAAGTTTTTGAAAATGGAGTGGGGTTGTAGACCATCAAGCGGTCATTACTTGAATTTTGGTCTTAATGAAGTCGGCAAATAAAAGGATCTTGGAGAAAAATGTTCAAAAGAATGGAAAAGATCAAGTTCCTCAAGTTGATAGAGTTTAAATTAGTTAGAGCAAAACCAGAGGTCATATTGAAGTTCTAAAATTGTTGGAGAAAAATGGATGGAATATAGAGCCTAAAGGCACATTGAAAATGACGCTGTATTTAGAACTTCAATTCCCTTGCTTAGGATATTATTTCTAAGTTGCAAAAGGAATGATGAGACTGTGTTTCTAGGATACAACTAGGCTAATTCCTCAAGAGATCTCTATATCACACCCATAGAAGACCTCTACTGCCCAAAGATGTTCACTCAAATTACCAATTTGAAACAGAAAGCCAAATACCCTAATATATAAGTATTGAAAAAAATACAACTCTTTAGGAAAAAACCCAAACATTCCAACCTTTTGAATGAAGAGCCACAACTTTTGAGTCAAGAAGCACACCCTTTAAAGACTACCCTTTCATGATATGAAAAGACACAACTTTCAGAAAATAATTTATTTATTTATTTTAGTTTTAGAATATTTATTTTGAAATTTTATTACCATTTTATGCACCATCAGTGTTGCTTCAAACGAGGCATCAGATCACATCACTGATGTTACAAACTGCAATAAGCTATCTAACTTTGCTAATTAGCTGTATGCGATGTGTAGCTATCAACACATATATCCATTGCTAGAAACAATTACTAGACATTCTGAGAGAGAGAGTGTGTGCGTTGTAATACACAAAAACATATTTGTTGGTACTATTAAAAAGATTTTTTACATGTTATAAAAAAATGTTTACATATTGGATTCGTGTATATATGACATTAATATGAAGGACTATATATGCACCTAGTTGGTTGATCCCATCTAGCATGAAGGTCTTTGAAACCACCCATCACCGTGACTGTAGATGATCACCTATCAAAACTCCAACTGATCTCTTTAAAATGTGAGCCTGCCCACTCTAGAAACTAGCATGACTTTACAAGTTGGGGATGTCAATGATGTGCCCATCTCATAAAGCAGGTTCAATGTTTATCAACAAACACCCATTTATGCCATAGATTGGATTCCTCAAGTGCAAATGCATCAACATGAAAGTGATAGTACATTTTAAGTAAACTGATTGTTCCACTTTGACAACATGAAGTGAACTATTCACATAAACTTCTTGGGTAAAAGAGTTTCATAAGCAAGCATGAAAGACTCCCTCAAAGCTACCACCTATGTAATTACAATTTAGCCTCTGCCAAGTCCTTCAAGCCTTTCTTCCTCTGATAAAATATAGGACAATGTAAACACACCAATTTTTTTAGTTTTTCCAATTTTAATTATCTTGCAGCACTTAGGACCCATTTTCATTATTTTCAATCATTTCAAGTTATATTTCCAATTTTTCAATAATGTTGAAGTAAATTTTTGCATAATTGATTCAAAGTAATCCAGTGTGTCTTATTTTAAATATATTTTGCTCAATCTGATATCAATAGTCCAATTTAATTCTTCTCGAATCTGGATCCAAAATTCTGATCCATGATCCAATTAAGATTCTTTATCCAGCCTTTGTTTCTAGATCTATGATCCATCTGTTATTATGTATTAACTCCTTTGTCCAAGTCCTTTCTTGTTTAGAATTCCATGTCCTCTTCAAATTTGATTTTAAATCTTACCAAGCCTTGAGACATCTTATATTCTGATAAATTTCTCCAAAGTGGACTCATGATCTAAATCATATGGGTTCATTTGAAAACTTCCAATCAAATTCAAGTACTTCAAATTTTAGTTCAATGCATTACAAATGATATATTAAATTAAAGTCTAGGTTGTGCCAATGATTTTCAAAATCATATACAACGGATTTCCAACAAGTTTTCTAAGTCAATTCCAAGGAGGTTTGCAAACCAATGACCAAAAATTTCTAAATGATTTTCAATCAATTTCAAGAGATTTATTGGATTTTCAAATCAATTTCAGGAGGTTTCAAGTTAATTTTTAAAATTATTTCCAAGTATTGTACTAGAATTTTCAGCTGATTCTCAATGAATTCCAAGATCAATTTTAAAATATTCTCAAATCTATTTCCAAGAATTTCCAAATGACTTTAGATTAATTTTTGGATTATTTCAAATCAAACCTCAAAAAAGTTTCTAAATGTTTCAAGTCCATTTCAAAGTATTTTAGAATAAAATGGAACATACTTTAAAATGAGTTCCAAGTATTTTACTAGAATTTTCAGCTGATTCTCAATGAATTCCAAGATCAATTTTAAAATATTCTCAAATCTATTTCCAAGAATTTCCAAATGACATTAGATTAATTTTTGGATTATTTCAAATCAAACCTCAAAAAAGTTTCTAAATGTTTCAAGTCCATTTCAAAGTGTTTTAGAATAAAATGGAACACACTTCAATAGTTTTGAAATCAATTTATGGGGTTTGAAAAACAAATTCAAATGAATTTTTCAAGTCAATTTAAAGGGATTGAAAATAGTTTTTAAACTTGATTGCAAATTTATCAAATAGATTTAAATCCGTTGACTTTCCTAATTTTACTCCTTTATTGATAGCTCACCCTATATTTTTCTCGTTTGAGGGATTCACACTCTCTTCGCTTCATCCACGACACACGTGCGTGCAGAGACTCTCTCTCTCTCTCTCTGTCTTCATTCTCACTTCCATTCTTCATTTCTCTTGTCCTTCACCAACTTTTCACTCCCTTCCAATTCCCCTTTGTTTCTCTTTCTCTCTCTCTTCTCTCTCTCTCTCTCTCACACACACACCGTTGTCGTTCTTCTTCTCCATCCTCCTCCTCCTCTTCATCTTTCATTTTCTCTCTCTCCTTCTTCCTCCATTTTTCCCTCTTCCTCTCCCACGATGTTTCTTTTCTCCTCCCGATCTCCCATTTTCTACTCTTCTTCCCTACCATTTTATCTTTGCCCATATTCTTCTCCTTGGTTCTTCTTTTACGTGTTTACTTCTCTTCCATTCGCCCTCGATTCATCATTTGGTGCTCAATCCACTTGCAATCAGATTCACCTTGTTGGCCAATTAGTGATTAACCGTTGGTTTCAAGTAACACAACTATAACTATAGAGTCCTCACAGAGCAGTAGTGCCAGTTGCTAGAAATCAAAAAGGTGAAATAGTTGAAATAAACATGAATTTTTAAAGTGGTTTAGCCAATAGGCCTACGTCCATGACTCCTTTCATTTCAACTTGGTTTTCTTTTATAGAGATCTACCTTTATATTAAGGAGATACATGAGGGGTCCCTAATTCCCAAGAGACATGACTTTTCATCTCTCAAGAAACATAACTTTTCATCTCCCAAGAGACATGACTTTTTATCTCCTAAGTAATTCACTTTGATTGACGAGAGTTGATTCTTCCTAAGAGTTTTCTTGATTAACGAGGATTGCTTTTCTCTAAGAGCCTCCTTGATATTTTCATTCACACCCTCTGCAAGTTCAATGCTTCAGTAATGAGATTGAGATTGTTAATTATTTGATAATGGTGTTTTTTACTAAGTGGCTTAGTTAAAATATCAGTAACCTGATCTTTGAAAGAGATGTATTGAATTTTCAAATGTTCTTTAGCCATTTTTTCTCGAACAAAATTAAGGTCTGCCTCTATGTGTTTGCTGCGGCTATGATACATAAGATGAGCTACAAGATAGGCTGTGCCAATGTAGTCGCACCATAATATGGGAGATTGTGATTGAACAACACCAACTTTTTTTAATAAAAATTGTAACCACAAGATTTCAGCAGTAGTATTGGCAATAGGTCGATACTCGGCCTCAACGCTAGAGTGGGAGACAACTGGTTGCCTTTTAGCACTCTATGAAACTAGATTAGATCTAATAAACATTACATATCCACTGTAGACCGTCTATCATCAAGACATCATGTCCAATCTGCATCACTGTAAGCATTACTATTAAGAACTGAACTAAGTCTAACAACAATATCATAATCAATATGTGTTTCAAATATCTTAGGATTCTCTTTATAGCATCATAATGAGCATTAGTAGGATGATGCATATATTAACAAACAATGTTGACAACATAAGAGATGTCTGGGCGAGTCATAGTAGAGTATTGAAGAGCCCCAAAATGCTCTAATAAAGAATTGAATTATGGAAATTTGATCTAGTTTGAGCAGATAACGCTGGAGAGCATGCCATGGGAGTTGAAACTGCCTTAGCTCCAAGCATACTAGTTCTTTTGAGAAGCTCAAATATATATTTCCTTTAAGACAATATTAGTTTATTGTCAATTCTTTTTGCTTCTATGCCCAAAAGCTCACCTAGATCTTTAATGGCAAACTCACTTTTGAATTGACCAATAATTTTACGAATATATTCTAGTGAGCTTCGTGTTATGATCGTGTCATCCACATATACCAAAACATATACAAGTATTTCTCATTTCCTCAAAATAAAAAGAGATGAATTTGTTTGAGCTCCTTTAAAACCAAGAATTTGGAGGAATAGGCGAAGATGGGCAAACCATGCCCTAGGAGCCTGTTTTAAACTATAAAGAGCATGTTCAAGCTTGCGTATATGATTTGAAAAAGAATGATTTTGAAATCCAGGTGGTTGAATCATATACACTTCTTATGAAATAGATCCATATAGAAATGCATTTTGAATATTCAGCTGATGTATTTTCCATTTGTGACTAATAGAAATAGTCAGTACTGTCCGAATTGTAGTAGGCTCCGCAACAAGGCTGAAAGTTTTAGTATAGTCAATTCCTTCTTTTTTACTATACCCCTTGACTATGAGTCTAGCTTTGTATTGTTCCTATGGTCTATCTACTTTCTGCTTGATTTTGATCACCCATTTACATCCTATAATGTGTTTGGTTTCTTTCTTTGAAACAAGTTCCCTAGTATTGTTTTGAATAAGGGCATCATGCTCTTCTTGCATAGCTTTCCTCTAATTTTCATCTTCATATGCTTCCTTAAAATTTGAGGGTTCTTTGTCTTCAAGAAGAGTAGAGACAAGAGTTTTTGGAAGAGTGTGCTTGCTAGAAAAATACGTATAGAACTCTTTGTATTTAGGATTAGGTTTGAAGGTTCCTACTTGAGATCTAGTAGTTATAGGATAGATTCGTTCTTGATTTGAGCCTTTTTCATTTTGGGTTGGCTCCTCATTTTGAGAGTATGATGCTAAGATTCACTATTTGTTTCAGACTGAAGTAAGGGTTCCTCTAACGTTGTGGTGGCACTAGACGATGGTATTATAGGGATTGAGAACTGGTGTTCATGAAAAAAGGTTAAAATGATTCGGTGAGATTTTTAGAAAGTACATTGAAAGCTTTGAAAATATGACTAATATCTGAGTTTTTTTCATCAAATCAATCCAAGTATATCTTAAAAAGCATTCATAAAAATCACATAGTATTTGAAATCATTCACACTATCTACAGGAGCTAGACCCATACATCAGAATAAATGAGTTCAAGCAGGTGTTTCACCTTATTTGAAATAGAATTAAATGGAAGTTTATGGCTCTTAGCTTTTTGATAAGGTTCACACAAATAGTTCAAACAATCATTATAATAAGACAAATTACATTTGTTCAAAACCTTCTTAACAATGAAAAATGAAGGGTGACTGAGTCTTTTGTGCCATTGCCCAACAGTCTGTCTTTCTCCAAGTTGAGTTTCCTTTGTCCTGCTACCGAGGTCCATCTTGTATAGCCCATCACTGCTAGTTCCTTGATGAAGAATTTTTCCTATTCTCTGCTGCTTAACATAGCACATATTAGGATGAAACTCAAAATAAACTTCATTTTAGAAAAACGTTGTGTGGATAACAAGTTTCTTGTTATTTTGAGCACACGAAGGAGATCATTTAAAACTAAGTTTTGAGACGTCTTCGAAGAATCAGTATGAAAAATTCTCAAACCTGATCCATCTCTGATTTTTATTGCATCTCCACCTTTGTATTTGACATGAATGGATAAGTTTTTAATATCGTTGATGATGTGATGAGTCGCACTGAAGTCAGGATACCAATTGTCATCTCCAATATCTTGATTTAGAGCTTAGAAGAAACTGCATGATGCACTTGAGGCAACGTTGGCTTTTTTTCTTTAAGCAACTTAGTATATGACCAACAAAACATTGCAATATGACCAACTTTTCCACATATTTGGCACACTAGACGATCACCATTGTATTGCTCATTTTTTCATCCTCCTCTAAATTGGTAGTTATTTCTATCATGACCTCTATAGTCGGTTTGCTTGTTGTAAACTTGTTTTGAGACAATATTCGCAACAGATATAATGGATTCAAGAGCATGAGAATCATCTTCTTTTAAGTTGGCTTTTTGTATGAGAAGAAGCCCATGAAGTTTATTTAAAGAGTCATTGTCCTTTTGAGTTTCCATACTGACTTTAAAAGCAAGATATTGACTTGGCAATCTTCTAAGAATTTGAAGAACAAGATCATCTTTATCAACTGGTTTAATAGCTAGTTGATAAGCAATAGCTTTTGCTTTGTTTATATAAACATTCATAAAACTAGGCCCCTTTTTCAAATCTTGAAACTATGATTTTAAATGCATTATTCGAGCCCTGGATTGAGCAGCATAGGACTGCTTAAGAGCACCCCAAACTTCTATAGAAGTTTTTAAACCGATAATTTGGGTACATATTTTTTCATATCAAGAGGACTTAATCAAACTTAAAAGCAACTGATTCTTTCTCAGTCATTCAATATATTGTAGACTAATTTCAGTTATTCCACATCTAAATATTGACAGAGCAGGTTTGCTTCCATTAGTATACCCCATAATATCAAATGAGATCAAGATTGAGGTGAATTGGGATTCCAAAAAAAAATAATTCAGCATTTAACTTGATGGTGAGGAAATACTATAAATTGTTAGGGTACTGAGAAGAAACAAGAAGATTTATACCCATATCAGAGTTGACTCTCATATTTAATGATGATGCTTATTTATTTGTCATAAGAATGAAGTGTCGCAACAAAAGATGTAATCCTTGGGATCTACCAAGCAGCACTAACAAGGACTAGCAACTATATATGGATTTAGCAACACTAACAATGATCAACCGTCTCTAATACCATACTAGAAATAAAAAAGGAGAAATAATTGAAAGAAATATGAACTTTAAAGTGGTTCAGCCAACAGACCGACGTTCACTACTCTTTTCATTTCAACTTGTTTTTCTTTCGTAGAGATCTGTATTTATATAGAGGAGATACATGAGGATCCCTAATTCCCTTTATATAGAGAAGAAACATGACTTTTCATCTCTCAAGAGACGTGACTTTTCATATCTCAAGAGAAATAACTTTTCATCTTCCAAGAGACATGACTTTTCATCTCTCAAGTACTTCACTTTGATTAACGAGAGTTATTCTCCCTAAGAGTCTTCTTGATTGACGAAGATTGTTTTTCTCTAGGAGCCTCCTTGATATTTATGTTAACATCCCCCACAAATTCAATGCTTTAGTAATGAGATTGAGCTTGCCTCTTCCCTCATCAATGTCACAAAGGGTGACCCACTTCATGTAGTGGCCACCGCCACTGATAAATCAATGTTACTCAATCCATGCTCCACCAACACCCTCCATCTACTGGGTCAGCATCTTCAGTATCGAGTGCCCCCTTTTTTGTTCCCTTTCCTTTCCTTCCCCATTTCTGTCTACTGTCTTGTTCCACTAAACCTAAGCACGAAATCACTGCCGAGATGACCACCTTCAGTGCTGATATTGGGCCTTGCATAAATCAGCAGATCTGAAGATCTCTCCTCATCGTTCCACCAACACCATCATTGCTTGCAGCAGAGCTCTTGTACCTTGTCCAAATGTCTCCTAGCCATCCTTGACAAACCTCTCCATCCCTTCTACAGTCCATTTTCCTGAGCACCATCATCCATCGTCTACCCATCGGCACTTGTTCCCTCCATTGCCCGATCCTTACCTCATTTTTCATCCGTTGAGACACATTGGAAGTCACCATAATGCTGCCTGGCCTCCACTTGAATGATTCTCCTCTCCATAGCCACAACAACTAGTAGTCATCAGTTTCATACCTGACAATCTACAACAACAAAAGCTGCCACTGATACATTTGTTGCTGTTGGACCGTTGCAACTACATGCATACCTTTGAACAGCTGGAATTAGATGGCTTGACAATTGATGGCATCAGTTTTATAATCATTGTCTTCCACCCATCATCGCCTGCACATGGATCATACTTTACAATATATCACATGCAAATGCTAGGTGAAGAGCCGCTGCGTACACGCAAAATGTTTCAATTTTGCATATAGACCATTTGTTTGGGGAATACAATTTTGTGCTTGCTTTGGTTTTTCATGAGATGTAATCTAAAAGATGAGCCCATCCTATTGGTACACGGTTTGACCATACCTGGCAGATTTACCAGGGTAATCAAACCATGGACCAAGTTTATGGTCTAAATCTAAGTTCAAATTATCATTCTAACCTAATAGAAATAGATGTGCCATAAGTTTAGAAAAACTTATTATTTTGAAATCTATGTGGATCATCAGACTTTAGATTTACATGAACAGATAATATAATTGGAGGAATTAGTTCAAGTTCCTGAACATGCAAGCAAACCTAAGTCTAATATAATGCATGCAAAACTAAGTTCAAGCATATACTGAGACCTGGTCTCTAGGAGGTCAGGATGTAGACTAAAAGATTTAAAATACAAAATCCTATAACTTTTGAGATTCAAATCCAAGAATCAAAGTCTAGGGTCAAGATCAAATATCATGATTCACAATCCAAATTTGGATTCAGTAGATCTGAATCCAATTCATGATTCAATTAATGAGTAGATCAAATGCAAGTTCCAAAGTTAAGTAATTACAATCTGAATTTAAATTAGGTTGATCTGGGTCCAGTTTTAAATTCAGGTAGTGTTGAAATCGAAGTTTAAGATTCAAAATGTCCTTTATCCAATTTGAGACCCATGATCCAAGTTCAAATTTTTTGGATATAAAGTTCAATCATTTGTTCAAATACTTATGTTCGATCCAAATATAAATTCTAAGATTCAAGACCATCGACGTTTGATCCAACTGATCTTGAGTTAATAGAAATCCACATAGTTCAGTCTAGGAAGTTTCTTTTGATCCAAGCTCTACATTGTACATCCCGAAGTTTTGGATTCGATCTAACATTTATGTCCAGTGGAGAACTAGATCCAAATTCAAATTCTAGGTTCATTTGTTCCAAATCAAGTTTTGATCTAATTGAAATTGATCCATTTTAAATTTTCATGAATTCTTAGTGGCTTGGGGTAGACCCATCTAGAGCTTTACCAAAAATGGGGCAACGTTTACTTGGAGAATTAAGTTAGGGTTTAGTCAATATGTACTCTTATTTGACTAAGTTGTGAGCTTAGGTCAAAGCAAAGACATCTTCATTGGGTTAAGGTGGTAGATCCAAGTAGTGGGTGGATTCAAACACTGAGTGGACATGATGGAATCGGTTAAATTGAAGCAAGACTTGAAGTCTTAGGTTGAATTAGATCAAGTTGTAGTGGGTTCTAGGACCAGTTTGAGAAGGTCCTAGAAGACTCAAATTGCGTTTGGTCGTAAACTAAATCTGAACTGCGTATGAACTTAGCTTTTTAGAAAAATAACTTGAAATGGTTTAGGCATATTAGAAAATGTGCATTTGAAACCATATCTTGAAAATGTGCCCATGCAGCCTAGGTTGAGCTGGGCTTTCACATGCTGAGACTGTTGTCGCATGGTGTACTACTATTCAGTCAAGCCTAGTTATCACGTGCCCCTATAATAGATGTGTACTTTAAAAAGTAATGCATATGTATGGCCCTATATTTATATACTATGCCTTAAACAAGAAAATAAATTACATGAAAGCATGCATTAATTTCTAGAGAAGATATATATGAATTAAAGTTTGAAACATTGGAAAGAACAAGATAAAGATAGCAGTGGGTTACCTACCCCACATCCCTAACCTAGGAGATATTTAAATTAATCTATCTAGAAAGCTGGAACTAACTAAACTACAACATGCTTAATAGAAGTTAAAACTAACATAGATACTAAAATGAAAATATGCTAAACATGAACACAAAAATAAACTTAACTAAGCATAAAAACCAAAATAAGCCGACCTAAGCATTAAAACAAAAATAAGCTAACCTAAGCATGTAAAGCAAAAATAGACTAACCTAAACATTGCTAAGCAAAGAAAAGAAATACCAAAAGCATGTTATCTAAGAAAACAGAAAAGAAAAGGACTAAAATGCAAAAAGAAAAAAAGATGGGAAAAAAAATTTGCCTAACCTGTGCCTATCCCTAAGCTGACCCATGACCTCGACTTATTCTTTCTAGCTTAGTAGTTTAGCTTGATTGTCCAATGTTGTGACTCAAATCAAGGCTAGACTTAGACCTTAATTTTTTTTTTTCTCCTTGAGCTTTTCCAAGCATTTAATTGGAATTTCTCAAAAAAGATGGATGTGCCTAGGAGGGAGGGAGTCATCTCCTTTTTAAAGGGAGAGGAGAGAGAAAATTTCTTCTCTTTTGTAAATGTATGACTAAACTTTTTGGGAGACTGAGCTCCTTTTTCCAAGCAAACCTTAGGTTAAAATCTAAACACATTATATTATAAAAAATTCTTGAAAAAAAAAATGTTTGTATCAAAGCCATACGAACTTTGACGGCTCATGATTTGGAGGAACTTGATCGTTTTGATGGCACAAACTCCAAACATCAGCAAGCAAAGGTAGCATTTCAACTGTCAAAACGTCAAATCCACTACGTCCTCAACAAGCCATGACCACAACTTTCTCATTCAAAGTGGAATCTAAGCAACAAAAGGAAGAAAGGGAGAAATGTAAGACTGACAATTATCGATATCTTGGCAGATTCTCTGTTCGACTTATATTCTGCAATCGACTCAACAAAGAATTGTGGAATGCATTGAAGTTGAAGTACAACACCTAAGTTGCTGACAACAAAAGATTCTTTTGGTAGTTCAATATATCAACTTTGTCACTGCTGATGACAAGTTGATTCTAGTGCAGATTCATGGAATGCAAATTTTAGCTTATAAAATAGAAGGTCAAGACATGTCTCTAAACGATGTCTTTTGAGCAGCCATTATTATTAGAAAGTTTTTTGATTCTTGTAAAGAACATAAGAATCTTCTTAACCATAAGGATGAAAAGATCACTTTGGAAGAACTTCTTAAGGACAATCATATTGAAGAATGGTCATGTTTTTGTGATAAAAATAATGAAAAAGGTCCTAATAAAGTCATTCCTAAAGTGAATATGGTTTCAAACTATGGTAGTAAAAACTTAAAATTTTAGAAAATAAGAAGAGATTTATTACCTCAAAAAAGCAAATTGATAAAAAGAGTGTTGATATGGAAGAAAAATTTATTGTACTAATTTCTAAAAGCTTTATGGTGGCTTCAGATAAAGACTGGTGCCTAGATACAAGAAGCAGCATGCATGTGGCTAATGATAGAAGTTTATTTAAATCTTATGAAGTAGTGGGAGAAGGAAATAATCTCTTATTGAGAAATTCTTACTCTTCTAAAGTGTTAGGTAAACAGAGCGAGAAATCAAGTTCACCTTTGGGAAGGTCCTAACACTAAAAAATGTCCACTATGCTCCAAAGTGCAGAATAACTTGATCTCTAAATATTTTTGTCTTGAAACAGTTTTACGATTGTTATTAAGTCCGAGATTATAAACTATAACCCAAGAGAACATTTTTGTAGGCAAGGGTTGTGCTATCAATGATATGTTCAAAATGAATATCAAGAGTGATATTTATTTTGCTTATATGGTGAATTCTTCCTTTTTTGGCATTCTAGAGTAGGTCGTATTACTATCAAAACATTCACAATATGGATAAACTCAGTTTATTTTAATCATGTCAAAAAATGCAAATTTTGTTGTACTAAAATAACTAGATTGCCTTTTTTTATTGTTGATAAAGACTATGAACTGCTTGAACTCATTCATTCTGATGTGTGTGATATGGATAACATTTCATCTCATGGTGGAAATTAGTATTTGATAACTTTTATAGGTGGCTATTCTAAATTTTGTTATGTTTATTTAATGAAACATAAATCTGATTTTTTTTTAATTTCTCTCTATATTATTGAAGTACAAAATAGATTTAAATCCAAAATTTATAGTTGAAAATGGATAGAGAAAGTGAGCTCTTAGGAGATGAATTTAAAAGTTTGTGAAGATAGTGAAATAGTATATCAAACTATTGCCACTAAAACCCTTCCACAAAATGGAGTAGCCAAAAGAAAAAAAAAACATTGTAGAAATTATGAATGTTATGCTTCATAATACCGGTCTTGGGATGAAGCTTTAATATTTTCTTGTTATATTCTTAGAGTACCATAAAATTAGACAAATCTCCTTATGAACTTTGATATGACAAGAAATTAACTTAAATTGTTTTTCATGCATAGGTTTGTTTAGCATATATAAGAATTTCAAAAGAAAGAAAGGTAGGTGTAAGAATTTCAAAAGAAAAAAAAGGTAAGACTTAAAGCTTTTAAATTTGCCTGGAGATTCAAAAAATAGTAGAACATATAGATTTGTTGACATTGCTAATCATATGATTATTGAATCTCGAGATGTGTCTTTAGTTGAGCATAAAAATATTTGTGATCTTTGTTTTCATGATAGACAAAATGTTATTAGCTATTTGAATCATGAACATGTTAATCCATTCATGATGACTTTAATACCAACAATAATAAAGATGCACTTAGACAAAAGAACAACAAAATTTAATTTTGACTTTTATATGTTTTTCCAAGAAAATGACCCTTTACACTTCACGAATCTTTGTCTTCTTGTGATATTGCATTTTGGAAAGAGACAAAAAATGATGAAATGGATTCGATTATGTCTAATAATGTATAGAAACTAGTTGACTGACCACCTGGTTTAGAATCTATGGTTGCAAGAGGATTTCCAAAAAGAAATTAAAAGCAGATGATTCAATTGAAAATTTTAGTGCCCTTAGTGTTGCTAATGGTTTTAAACAAAATGAAGGAAGCTTGGACACTTTTGCTCCAGTAAGAAGAATTGCTATTGTTAAAATTTTAATTACCATTGCTACCATATAAACTTGAAATCCATCAAATGGATGTCAAAACTACCCTTTTGAGTGGCATTCTTGATGAAAAGATGTATAGGAAACAACTTGAGGGTTTCGTAGTACAAGGACAAAAACATAAAAAAGAAGTCTTTATTATGGGTTAAAACAAGCCCCTAAACAATGGCATGAAAAGTTTGATAGTACTTTAATAGTTTATGATCTCAAAATTCATTATGGTGACAAATGTGTGCAAAATAAAGTAGTTCAAAATTATATTGTTAACATTTGTCATTATGTAAATGATATGTTAATATTAGGATATGATATTGATTGCACAAATGAAACTAAAATATTTTTATCTTTCATATTTTAATATGAAAGATTTAGGAATTATGGATACAATTCTTAGACTTACAATATTTTGAAATGAAAATAGTATCATTTTAAGTCAATCTTATTATGTTGAAAAAGTTTTCCATAAATATGGTATTGGTGATAATGCTTCTATATATACCCTTTGTGATCCACTTTGAAATTGACTTTTAATTCAGACGAAAGCATAAATCAAATAAAGTATGCTAGTATTGTTGGTACTCGTGTATGTATGAATTGTACTGGACTTGATATAGCATAAGCTTTGAATAAGTTAAGTAGGTATACTAATAATCCTGGACAACCATATTGGAATGTGGTGAATATAATTTTAAAGTACTTGAAACATACTGAAGATTATGGTTTGCATTATACCGAGTTTCTAGAAATAATTGAACGGTTTAGATATGCATGTCAGAATATAGACTCAAAAGATTCTAGACGTAATAGTGGACAGGTACTTACTCTTGGAGGTGGAGAAACCTATATAATTCATTTCACTATAGAATCAAAATTTATTTGTTTTGGCATCTACTTATAGAGAAGCTAAGTGGCTTAAAAATATGTTCATTGATGTTCCACTAAATCTATTCCTATGCTCTCCATATTTTGTGATAATCCATTGGCAATATGGACGAAAGGAAAGTTAAAGTATAAAAAGTTCAGATATATGAGTCTAAGACATAGTTGACAAATGATTAAAGACAATGTGATATTGATGCCAAAATTTGGTTGATCCATTGACAAATGCCCTTTCAAAAAATATTATATCTAAAACATCAACGTGGATGAGGTTAAAGTCATTAAAGACCCATATTGATAAAAACCAATATAGTGTGATGGAGATCTCACATGCCTACACTCAATGGTGAATAAATCAATATTGGGTTTGTGGTTAAGCATAATGATTGGGAACTCATTCATGATGAGTGCTTGCCATATGCAATTTTTTGAGGGTTGATAAATATTTTTTCAATTAGTTTATGTGCCTTAGGCCCTTAAGGCAGAAGAAAGTAGACTTCATTAAACTCACCTATATGAGTGTAAAAGCTTGAGCTTCTTTTTATGAAAAAAAGTGACTGTCTAGAGCACTCATGAATCCAAGCTTAAAACATGGCTCTACAATGTGCCAATTGAAAATTAACACAAAAAAGTTGTGTTGAAGGTAAAAATTTTGGATTAAGACAAAAAGGAGCGTGGTTTAAGTACACCAAGTCTCTTAATCAATTTATGTTTCTATCACTACATAAGGATTTAAGTTTGTAAGATGTCTTTACTTATACATAACTTTTAGTCAGATAATTTAACTACATTGTGAAACTAGTGAATGAATGTCAAAAAGTTCCAAACTAAATAATTTAAAACTAAAATAAATAAATAATTTTTTTTCTAAATGTTGTGTCTTTTCATATGTGCCTTTTTTATGAAAAGGTAGGCTATGGAAGGGTACGTTTTTTCTCAGAAGTTGTGACTCTTCATTTTGAAAGGTTGCGATGTTTGGGTTTTTCATGAAGAGTTGTGTCTTTTAAATACTTATAAAATTTAGATTTTTGGCGCTTTGTCTAGCATTGACCATTAGAGCATACTTTTTCCGTATAGTAGAGCTCTTGTGTGTATGCGAGACAGAGATCACTTGATGTGTTGGCCATGTTGTAGCATGGAAATGTAGTTGCATCGTCCCTTTTGCAACTTGGGAATAGAATTCCAAGTGGGATGAATGAAGTTCTAAAAGAGTGCCCTTTAGGACATTCCTCTAGGCTTTATACAATGATTATATACAAGAGCATTTTAGCAACTACAACACTGTAAAAGAGGATCGAAGCATCACTGCAGCAACATCATTATACAAGACCGTTGAGCATGCTTGTTGCAGTGACAATGTAGGCAAGTGTCATTAATTTAGCAATGACACCACTTTTACCAATGCTATATTGATGCTTGTTTTAACATTGTAGCTCAACATATGGATGTAAAGAAGCAACATCAGTAACCTTAAAACATCTTTGACTGAAAATAGAAAATTTTATATGATCCTATATTGCATCTACAACTTAAGGTAGCTAAATATTGAACTATTACTTTTTTTAGGACCTTATTTATGAATGTCATTTTGACAACTTTTCATCGACATAAAATACTTATCTAGATATATGAAATGGCATTATATAAGTATATATTTATAAAGTTCTTAAATATTATGGGATGAAAGACTAGTTTTACACTTTGGCACCCCTAATGGAAAGATTACATATTTTTCTAATGATAGGGAAGTACTTTATGTGAAACATTAGCAAAATTATTTTGTTAAAATGTTGCATCTATTATAATATTGATGTCATATAATAACATCATCAATATTGTTTACGTTGGAGAATTTCTGATGATTTAGTTGTGCATTGACCACATTAAGTTGATCAGCCAAATTATTAGAGGTCATCATGCTAAGGCTTTGATAGTAAAATTATTCTCTAATATGTATTTGAGATCATTTGTGAATCTCACTTGCACAAATGCATCATATTTTATTTTATTTTTATCACAATTTGATACTACACATGACTTTTTTGGGTTTTTTTTTAATTGTACAGGTTGATGGATAAGGATTTTTGTAAGTTTGGAACACAACAATTTAAAACAATAGCTTAATACATCAAATGAATGGATTTAAAAGTCAATCTATTTGTATTAAGTTTTAATTGATCAAGATCAAGATAAAGAAGGTTGACATGACTTTAATGATAAGACAATTTAAAGGGTGTTTCATAGCATGAACATTGCATTAATATACCATAAATTTGTCCAAAAAAATTAGGGAACGCTAGAACTTGGTCTGCTTCAATCTTTGAAACAGGTTCATATGACAATAATGCCCCTCAATAGTGTTGTGATTCATTTTAAAAAAGTTTATATTTGATGCATTTTTATCCACAACTAGAAACATATATCATTCATTTTGTTTTCTTTTATTTTAATGATATTTATGTATACATTATTAGGTAAGCATGGAGATCTTACCACCCCACAACAGAGCCCAAACCCCCATCTTTCATCCCATCCCCTAGGTACCAGACATGTTTTTGGTGTCTCTCGATGACACTCCTACTATGCTTCAACTTTCATATTGATTCCCTCCTTTCTAGCACATGAAGTTGATTCCCTGAGAGCTCAAAAAGGAAAATGACTACCTACCAACCCCTGCCCCATCACAAACCCCCTTGGGGATCATATTTATATGTTGGTTGATTAATGAAATGGAACATAAAATCCTAAATTGGAAACATATGCACGATTATCATCACATGGCTTGTGTTCATCACCTGTATTGTGGTTGGCTAAAAGAAAGTTTTTGCTATCTGTTTGTTGTGACCACCTCACTTTGATTTTGAGGCCTAAATTTCCAGCCAATTGTCCTTAATAATGAAAACATTTTTATATAGTTCAAGGGTAAGTGAGTAGTGTGAGCTATTGCTGTGCCATTGGCTGTTGATATAGCCAAGAAATGGATGCACAACAATTTTCTAAATGAATGAGGGATCACTATTAATAAAAATGGGGTACTTTTTACTAACATAAAAAATTAAATGGAAGTAAAAATGCACCAGAAAACCATTATTGGCATATGGAATGACACGAAACCAAAGGTCAGTCCAATGAATCATGATGCCTTTGTTGTTGTATTGTTCACGGTGAATATGATCACTAGCAAGTTCAATGCATTAGAAAATGATGAAGCAAAGTGTCACGTAAAGTTGGCAAGCCTGTCAGTTGTGGAGAGAGGTTATACTGTAATGAATGGCTGAAAGGAACAAGAAACTGTGGCGTTTACCTCATGTTTAGTGTTTTTGTATATACAGGAAAAATGTTTCCAAGTTTCGTAGTTAGTTGGAGCACTAACTCGTGCAGATTTCACTGGTCTATTTTAATCTGTTGGAGCAGGATTTTATGGTAGGAAGTCTGACACACCAGCCCTAACTTGATTGCATATATGTGTATGTGTGTGTGTGATTTGATGGAGAGACACTGCTGCAAATGTCCATCACCTGAAAAGTCTTGTAGTGAGAAGCAAATCTTGAAGTACTTTTTGAAGCAAAGTGAGGGTTCTTATTCAGGTGCCATATATATATATATATATGTGTGTGTGTGTGTGTGTGTGTGCGCGTGTGTGTGTGAGTGATTTGATGGAGAGACAATGCTGCAAATGTCCATTACTTGAAAAGTCTTGCAGGGAGAAGTAAATCTTGAAGTACTTTTTGAAGCAAACTGAAGGTTCTTATTCAGGAGCCAAATATATATATATATATATATATATATATATATATATATATATATATATATATATATATATATATTTGTGATTTGATGGAGAGACACTGTTGCAAATGTCCATCACCTTAAAAGTCTTGTAGCGAGAGGCAAATCTTGAAGTACTTTTTGAAGCAAAGTGAGGGTTCTTATTCAGGTGCCATATATATGTGTGTGTGTGTGATTTGATGGAGAGACACTGTTGCAAATGTCCATCACCTGAAAAGTCTTGCAGCGAGAAGCAAATATTGAAGTACTTTTTGAAGCAAAGTGTTTATTCAGGTGCCAAATATATAACCATGTGATGTTTAAAGTTTATCTCATTTTATTTTCTAATTAAGTTGGATTAAGTAGTTTTCTAATAAACGTGAGGACTAATAAACATAAATATGCACAAATTAACTAGTACTATAGTTTATCTCTATGAAGATCCTAACACTAGAAAATATCAACTACTCCCCAAAGTGCAGAAAAAATTGTTCTTGACAAATTTTTTGTCTCGAAATGGTTTTAAGATTGTTATTAATTCTAAGGTTATATCTATAACCAAAGAGAAAACTTTTTGTAGAAAAGGGTTTTTCTATCAATGATATGTTCAAAATCAGTATCAATAATGATATTCATTTTGCTTATATGGTGGATTCTTTTTCTTTTTGGCATTCCAGATCATGTCATATTAATTATCAAAACATTGACAATGTGGATAAACTTGGTTTATTACCAAGTCAATTTCATTTTTAATCATGACAAAAAATGCAAAAATTGCATGCATACTAAAATAACTTGATTGTCTTTTTCTAATATTGATAAAGAATATGAATTGCTTCAACTCATTCATTCTGTTGTGTGTGATATAAATAATATTTCATCGCGTGGTGAGAATTAGTATTTTATAACATTTATAAGTGGTTATTCTAAATTTTGTTATGTTTATTTAATGGAACATTAATATGGTGCTTTTTCAAATTTATCCTTTATATTACTAAAGTATAAAATATATGTAAAACCAAAATTATTAACTTGAAAATGGATAGAGGAAGTGAACACTTAGGAGCTGAATTTTAAAAATTGTGAAGATAATAGAATAGCTAATCAAATTATTGTTGCTAAAACCTCTCCAATGAATGGAGTAGCTGAAAGAAAAAGTAGAACCCCTATAGAAATGATGAAATGCATCTTAATAATGTTCTTTATACTAACATGTGGGGTGTAGCTTTACTATCTACTTGTTATATTCTTAGAGTACCATATTCTATATTAAATAAATCTTCTCATGAACTTTGGCATGATAAGAAACTAACTTAAATTATTTGTCGTGTATGAGTTGTATAGCATATATAAGAATTTCAAAAGAAAAAAATCATGACCTAAAGCTTTTAAATGTGCCTTTATTGGAGATTTTGAACATAATAAAACATATAAATTTGTTGGCATTGCTAAAGATAGGATTATTGAATCTCAAGATGTATTTTTTGTTAAGCATAAAAATGTTTTTGATGTTTGACTTCATGGTAGACAAAATGATTAATTTGAATCACGATTATGTTAATTTGTTTATGATGACTTTCATATTGGGAACAATGAAGATGCATTTAGACAAAGCAAAATTATTAAAAGAACAAAAAATTTTGATTTTGACTTTTATATGTTTTTCATAGAACATAATTTTTTGTCACTGTAAGTAGCTTTGTCTTCTCAAGATGTTGCATTTTGGAAAGAAGCAATAAATGATATGGATTCAATTATGTCTAATAATGTATGGAAAATAGTTGACTTACCACCAGGTTTAGAATCTATTGGTTGCAAGAGGATTTTCAAAAAGAAATCCAAAGTAGATGATTCAATTGAAAAGTTTAAAGCTGGTCATGTTGCTAATGGTTTTAAACAAAATTAAGGAATTGACTTCTTGGACATTTCTGCTCTAGTAATAAGAATTGCTATTATTAATTTTTTAATTGTTATTCTTGCCAAATATAAACTTGAAATCCATCAAATAGATGTAAAAACTACCTTTTTGAATTGCATTCTTGATGAAGAGGTATATAGGAAACAACCTGATTGTTTCATAGTACAAGGACAAGAACATGAAGTATTTAAACTAAAGAAGCCTTTGTGTTAGTTAAAACAAGCCTCTAAACAATAGTATTTAATAGTTTATGGTTTCAAAATTCATTATGGTGACAAATATGTGTAAAATAAAGTACTTCAAAATTCTATTGTTATCATATCTTTATGTACATGATATGTTAATATTAGGATTCGATATTGATTGCACAAATGAAATTAGAAGATTTTTATCTTTCCACATTTAATATCAAAGATTTAAGAATTATGGATAAAATTCTTGTACTTATAATATTTCAAAATGAAAATAGTATCATTTTAAGTCAATTTCATTATGCTGAAAAATTCTTCGAGAATATGTTATTGGTGATTGTGCTCCTTTGTATATGTTGTATGACGACCCAAAATTGAAATTGACTTCTAGTTTAGACAGGATATTGTTGGTAGTCTTATGTAATTTATGAATTGTAGTAGACTTAATATAGCATAAGTATTGAAGAAGTCATGTATATATACTAATATTTCTGGACAAAAATGTTGGAATGTGGTGAATATAATTTTAAAATACTTAAAACATACTAAAGATTATACTTTGCATTATACCGAGTTTCCAGAAATAATTGAAAGGTTTAGTTGTGCATGTTAGAATATAGACTTAGAAAATTCTGAATCCAATAGTGGATGGGTACTCACTTTTTGAGGTGGAGAAATTTCTTGGGATCAAAGAAACAAGCCGATATTTTCACTATGGCATCAAAATTTATTGCTCTGGAATCTGCTTGTAGAGAAGCTTGAGTGGCTTAAAAATATGTTAGTTGACATTCCACTAGAAGAAAACTTATTCCTATGATCTCCATATTTTATAATAATTCATCAGCAATATGCAAGATAGGAAATTTAAAGTATAATTAAAAGTCCATATGTATGAGTATAAGACACTTTTATAAGACAAATGATTGATGGCAATGTGATATAACTTAAATATGTGAAGTCATGCCAAATTTGGCTGATCCATTGAAAAAATATATTTAAAACATAGAGGGGAATGAGATTATTGTCTTTAAAGTCTCGTATTGGTGTAAACCAACACAATGTGATGGAGATCCCTCATGCCTACATTCAATGGTGAATTAATCAATATTGGGTTTGTGAATAAGCACAATTTTTTAGAACACATTCATGATGTGTGCTTTGTATCTATATTTTTTTTAGGGTTTGTCTCTTGATTAGTTTATATGCCTTAAGGCAAAATAAAGTAGACTTCGTTAAACTCACATATATGAGTGTAGAAGTTTAAGCAAGAACACATTCATCATGTGTGCTTTCTATCTATACCTATTTGAGGGTTGGTCTCTTGATTAGTTTATGTGCCTTAAGGCAGAAGAAAGTAGACTTCGTTAAACTCACATACATGAGTGTGGAAGTTTGAGCTGCTTCTTATGAGAAAAGGTGATTCTCTAGAGCAGTCATAGATTCCAAGATTAGCATATCCTCTATAATGTGTCAAGTGAAAATTTACACATGAAATCTTTAAGGTTAAGTGTGGTAGAAATTTTAGATTAATACAAAAAAGAGCTTGGTTCAAGTAAGTCCACCAAGTCCCTTCGTCAATTTAAGTATCTAGCACTACAGAAGGATTCAAGTCTTTAAGATGTCCTTACTTGTGCATAACTTTAAGTCAGCTAGTTTGACTACATTTTGAAACTAGTTGGGGACTGTTATAAAGTTTCAAAATAAATATTTTAAAAATAAAATAAATAAATTGTTTCCTAAATGTTGTGTCTTTTTACATGTGCTCTTTCATGAAATGGTTGGTATTGAAAGAGTATGTTTATTGACTCAAAAGTTGTGATTCTTCATTTTAAAAGGTTGCAATGCTTGGGGTTTTCATGGAGAGTTGTCTTTTTTCAATACGTATAAAATTAAGGTCTTTTGCTTTCTGTTTAGCATTGGTAATCTGAGCGAAGATCTTCTGTATAGTAGAGCTCTTGTGCGTGTGCGATACAAAGAGCTCTTGATGCATTAGTAGAGTTGTATCGTGGGAATGTAATTGCATCATCCCTTTTGCAACATGGGAATAGAATTCTAAGCAGGGGGATTGAAGTTCTAAAATGACCACCCCTTTGGACATGCCTCTAGTCTTTATATCTCTTCCATTTTTCTTCAAATTTTCTCCAACATGAAATTATCACCTACTTGCAGATACAATGATGTACAAGTGCATTGTTGTTTGCAGTAGCACTGTGACTAACTGCATCGATGCAGTGAGCTAAGATGATATACAAGAGCATCGTTGCAACTGCAACGCTGTAAAAGAAAGTCGAAACATTGCTTCAACAACATTGTTCTACAAGAGCATTGTATCATTGCAGCTTGATGTAGGGACAATGTACAAAAGTATCACTGCTTTAACAATGATGCCACTTTTACAAATGTTAGATCGACATTTGTTTTGATGCTGCAGCTCAATGTTTGCAAGGTGAAAGCTACATCAGCAATCCTAACACATGTTAGAGTAAAAATAAAAAGTTTCATATTATCTTTAATCAAAGAGGCATACAATCTTCATAAGCTCACCTGAAAGCTCAAATAGCTTTTGGAGCTAGAGGAGAGAGAGTGTGGCAAAGGAGAGAAGAGACTTGTGGTAGAAGTTTCCTAAAGCAAACCCTTCACTATGTATTGCTTCTACAACTTAAGGTGGATAAAAATTAAGGCATTAATTTCTTTAGGATGAAGTTATTTATTTATGAATGTTATCTAGATAACTTCTCCCCAACACAAAATACTTATCTAGATACAGGAAATGACATTCTATAAGTAGATATTTATAAAGATCTTAGATATTATAGGTTGGAAGACTGGTTTTCCACTTTGGCACCCACAATTATGTAATCCCTACTTTGGCAACCCTAAGGGGCCGTTTGATGGATGGAAATATGGAAATGGAAAAAAATTTCTGGAATTGATGAATGGGAAAGAAAATTCTATATTGCCAAAACCACCTTGTGTTTGTTATAGAGGAATTACTTTTCTGGAAAAAAATTTCTATGTTTGGTGGAAATGGTGAGGAAGAAGGAGGAAGGAGGGAGGAGGAAGAAGGGAGCGAGGGAGGAAGAAGGAGGAAGAAGGGAAGGGAAGGGAGGAGGAGGAAGGAGGAGGAGGAAGAAGGGAAGGGAAGGGAGGAGGAAGAAGAAGGAGGAGGAGGAAGAAGGGAAGGGAAGGGAAGGGAGGGAGGAGGATGAAGAAGGAGGAGGAAGAAGGGAAGGGAAGGGAAGGGAGGGAGGAAGAAACCCATGGTAAGCCCTTCTTCTTCCTCCTCGCTCCCTTCTCTTCTTCCTCCTCCCTCCCTTCTTCGTCCGCCTCCTCCTCCCTCCCTTCTTTGTCCGCCCTCTTTTCTTTCTTCTGCCTCCCTTCCCTTCCTCCTCCCTCTGCCTCCCCTGGACCGCCTCCCTTCCCTTCCTCCTTTTTCCTCCTCCCTCTTCCTCCGCCTCCCTTCCCTTCCTCCCTTCTTCCTTCGACCTCTTTCCCTTTTTCCTCTTCCCTCCTTCCCTTCTTCCTCCTCCCTCCCTTCTTTCTCCTCCCTCTTTCCCTTCCTTTCCTCCCTTCTTCCTCCGCCCTCTTTCCCTTCTTCCTCCTCCCTCCTTCCCTGCTTCCTCCTTCTTTCTCCTTCCTCCTTCCTCCGCGTCCTTTCTTCCTCGTAATGGTAAAAAAAAAATTTCAGAAATATTTTTCCACCCCTTTGGCTGGAAAGATATTTCTATTTTTCCGTTTCCACCTTTAACGGGCAAAAAAAATTTCCACGTTTGATGAAGAAGGAAAAATTTTAAAAATTTGAATTTTATCTCCTCTGCTACAGTTCTTTTCCAGGCCATCAAATGGCCCCTAATGGAAATATTATATATTTTTATAATGATATGAAGTACTTTATGTGAAACATTAGCAAAACTATTTTGTTAAAATGATGAATCTATTAGATTTTACACATGATCTATTATAATATTAATGATGTCAGGATTTATGATAATTTACTTGTGCATTGATCATGTTAACTTGATCAGCCAAATTATTAGAGGTCATTATGCTAAGGTGCTGGCAGTAAAATTATTCTCTAATATGTATTTTAGATTGTTTGTGAATCTCACTTACACAAACACATCAAATTACACATGATTTTTTTTTTTTTTTTGTGGTTGATGGGTAAAGACTTCCGTAAGTTTGAACAATAGCATTGTGAAACAATAGTTTAAGAGATCAATTGAATGGATTTAAAAATCAATCTATTTGTATTAAGTTCTAACTGATCATTAAATCAAGATAAAAAAACAAAAGTTTGACATAACTTTAATGATATGAAAATTTAACGGGGTGTTTGGTAACATGAACATTGCATTAATATTCCATAAATTTGTCCCCCAAAAAGGAGAAGGTCCATGGAATGCTAGAACCTAGCCTGCTTTGATCTTTGAAAGATGTTCATGTAATAATAATGCCCCCAAAGGGCACTATGATTCAGTTTAGGAAGGTTTTTATTTGATGTATTTTTATCCACAACTAGAGGCATGTATAATTCATTTAGTTTTTTTTTTTTTAATGATATCTATGTATACATTATTTGGTAAGCAGGAAGTACACCCGACAAGAGAACCGAAACCCCTACTTTTCTCCCCATCCCCTTAGGTAGAATGCATGTTTTCAATGTTTCGGGATGAAATTACTACTTTGCTTCAGTTTACATATCAAATTTTCCTCTTTACACAACATGAAGTTGATGCCCCAAGAGCTAGAAAGGGAGATTGACCGTCCACTAAATCCTGCCCTATCCATTGCACCAACCCCCCTTAGAGTATTGGTTGATAAATGCAACAGAACATGAAAACCTAAATTGGAAAGACATGTGAGATGATGACCATATGGCTTGTGCTTTTCACCAGTCGTATGACTGGCTAAAAGAAATTTTTTGCTATCCCATTGTGACTACCTCACTTTGATTTTTGATTGCCTGAACGTTCCAGCTCATTGTGGTTAATAGTGAAATCATTTTTATATAGTGCAAGGGTGAGCAAGAGGTGTGAGCTACTGCTGCGCAATCGACTGTCGATATAGTCAATAAGTGGATGCACACCAATTTCCTAAAGGAGATCAGGGCTCGCTACTAAAAAAGGGGGTACTTTTTACTAACACGAAAAAATTAAGTGCAAGTAAAAATGCACTAGAAAAACCATTCTTCACATCTGGGCGGACACAAAACCAAAGGTCAGTCCAAAGAATCATGATGCCTTTGTTGCAGTGGGCGTAGCTACATGTGGGGCTGGTGTGGCGGTTGCCCACACCAGCTCCTTAAAATTATTTTACTTTTACATTCACAAATTTAATATTTTCTTATATATATATATATATATATATATATATATATATATAGGTGCCTCTCTAGATATGAATGTTTGTAAATAGGTTCATATATATATATATATATATATATATATATATATATATATATATATATATATATATATATGTATATATATATAGGTGCCTCTCTAGATATGAATGTTTGTAAATAGGTTCTCCTCTAATTTTTCTGTCTCCATCACTACCACTGCTTTGTTGATGTATTGATCATATGAACAGCATTGACGAGTTCAAAGTGTTGGATAACGATGAAGCAAAGTGCCACGTCAGCTGTGGAGAGAGGTTATACAATAATGAACAGCTGAAGGCCACCAAATACTGTGAAATTTACCTAATGTACAGCATTTTTGTATATAAGGGAAAAGGTTCTCAACTACGAACTTAGTTCGAGTACTAAACCGCGCAGATTTCCACTAGTCTCTTTTTAATTTGTTGTAGACGGATTTTCTGGTAGGAAAATGTTGGGTCTTTTGAAATCCTTCGAATCATTTGGATAATTCATTGCATTTGAATATATATATATATATATTGTGATTTGATGGAGTGATACTGCTGTGAATATATGTCACCTCAAAAGTCTTGTAGCCAGAAGCAATGTTCTTTTTCAAATAAAGTGAGGGTTCTTATGCAGGTGCCAAACATATACTCATGCCCTGCCTATAGTTCATCTCAATATTTTATTTTCTAATTAATTTCGTTTCAAATTAATTAAGTAGTTTAAACTACAAAAGGTTGGTATTTAATTAGTATTTAAAAATACAAGTCAAAAATATGTATCTTTTCTTCTTTTATGTAATTTATTAGTATGAATCATTTACTAAAAAATAATATCAAAATGTTATATTTTTAAGTTGCCTAAATCATTTCCTTAAACATGTGTTTCCCCCCCCCCCCCCCCACCAAAAAAAAAAAAAGTTAAAACACTCATCAGTCATCACGCATGCACGAGGCACTGGACATTCCAATATCACTAAAAAAGTACCACAAACTATTCGAATTTAAGTTGTAGGTGGGTATCAGTCAATATATGGTACAACAACTCTCAGAAGTGAAATAAGGGGGAAGAGAAAAAAAAAAAAGAAAAAAACCATCCATCTTTACAATATCATCATATGGACTCCTAGCTAGGATTAGTGTTAACGTGCTCAGATATGTAATGTTTTATGGGCAAGTTTCGTCATTTTTTAGTATTATTCTCAATGCATTTTAGTTGATTTTTTTATCTAAATTTTTTAATATTAAAAGTGAGATCACGAGAGCTAAGTAGCTAGTGTTTCACAATTGAACTGATGGTCAATCTCCCTCGACCCAACCAAGTATGGTTTTACTTTAATGTGCAACAAATTCAAACCCACGCCTAAGCGGTCGTGAAATCAGGCTATCTTCCCGACTTCAAAAGGACATACGGTTTTGGTTGCGATGACCAAACCAATTGCTACATCTTCGGTGGCCATCTATCCATCCATTTAGGTCTGCGATCAGCTGGCGTTGATTGTTATTAAGTCGGTCGGTGGCCACTATTTATGTAAATTATTCCTTTTATATTCACAAGCAAGCTCAAGTCAACGAATTGCATTTAATTCAGCGCCTACCGTAAGGACTTTACATATGCTCTATAAAATGGTTTTTTTCATGTAAGTTAAGAGTTGTTTGATACCATAAATTTGCTTCAAAAATTTATGAAATAAATTCAAGAAACAATGTTAAAAAAGTGTCCTGTGAATTTTTGAAGGGAGACATATGAAGTGTTGCCGTTACCATTGCTAATTGGCTCTTCAAGTAGTAAAAGTTTGTTATATTTTTTCTTTTTTGGGTTCTTAATTGCTTTAGGAATTCATAGTTATCAACGCCAAATTCACATTTTGTGGAATACCGATGAGTAGATGATAGATCATGTGTGGGTAGGGTTCGATAAGTGAGCACTCCAATAAGAGAATTCTTTCCAAAAGTGGAATTGACTTGCATGCATTTCCATAATCTTGCCTTTACAAATGTGGTTTTTATTTAATTAGGACGTTTGGTGAACTGGTAAAAAAATGTCGTGCACCTAATTACCTGGCTCCGAACAGTAAAGGCAACCTGACCTGGGATTTGAACCTGAAGATTAATGGGTTTGTGCCGATCGGATCCAGGTCCAACCCAGATTACTGGCACCAATTATACAGAGGCATGCACCCAAACCAGCTAACTGGGTTCAATATCAACTGGGATTTCTGCACGTCATAAGAGTCATTAACTGATCGTAATTCTGCCCTTTTCAAATTGATCTCATTGGACATGAGAAAAGAGAGAAAAGAATTTATCCTCAAAATAATAACCAAGGAATTGGAGAGATGCAGTTTAAGTGCTGGGATTTCTAAATCTCTTAATTAGATCTTGCATAATCAGCAGACCAGGTTTGAATCTGAATCTAATTAGCTAATTTGATCTTTGGCTGTATTTAAATAGGGTCGGGTTGGCAGCAGGTACCGGGTAGCTTGGGTCCTGGCCTCATAGGTTGGCTCGTATCGGCCTGATGGGGGCTTAATCCGGCTTAATAACATTTAATATATATATATATATATATATATATATATATATATATATATATATATATATATTATTTAAAATATATTTTATATTCAAAAAAATTAAATATTTTTTTTATTATAGCCGAGCGAAGCTCGGACCTGAGTTTTGTGTAGGCCCGAGTTTCGGACATCGGGCCGGCCGATGCCCACCCTTAATGGGCTCCCCTTCTGACTTTTAGAAAATCAAAATTTTACATGTAAATTTTAAAAATTTTAGTTTAACTTGTATAAAAAATTTGAAAAACTATCTTTTAGCTCCTGTTAAGATTTTAAAATTATAATTGAAATGATCTACTTAATCATGTCAGCCTGATCTGTCGAATCTTGACAAACACGTAAGAATTTTGAATTGGATTTGAACTTCCTATGTTTGTCGTTTCGGCTTGTTGCTAACTACTGTACATGTTGCGGCTGCGATCCAGCTGAAAAGGACTCGACCGCCCAGAAAAGTTAATAGACGTATTATTATGAGGGAGAAAATAAATAAATGAAATTCAGGAAAACGAAGGTACAGAAAAGCCGTTCCTTGCATATTATATCATGCGGTGGGTGATGAGAAATTAAACCCAATTAATAAATATTGATTGCCTGAGACAGTATAGCGATCGTGTTTTTGAGAACAGAATAACATAACGCCATTGATATCCTCCAGCTTGACAGTGACCATGCACCCGCTCAGCTGTTGTCCTTTTCCTTACCCAAAGTTTCTCCATCAGTTATAGTCTGTTCTGTGTTTTAATTCCTTTTTCTTCATTCACTGCATGTAAGTCATTTGAGGACAATGCTTCCATACTCTTCGCATTTTTCTTTTACCATTTGATCGCTTTTTCTGCTGAAAATTGCACCGGGTTGAACCTCTTTTGCAAAAGAATTCAGTGTATTTCCTTGGCGAATGCTAGCTGGCTAGGCGGTTTGAGCCAGATTTTTCATCTGCTTGAAAGTATATTTGATGTGATAAGCCTTTTGGCAGCAGGCATCTGGTAAAACATGAACGAGACATCAACTGAAAGTATTTAATCCATTATACCTTTTCTACTAAACGAATATTAACAAAAAAAAACACCTATATAATTAAATCTGTCAAAATTGACCTCATAGCCAGGGCTGGGCGTCGGGCCGTTCCACCGCCGGGTCGGCCCGGCCCGTTTAGGCCCGATAACTTAAAAAAATATATATTTTTTATAAATTTTTTTGTTTTAATAATATTTTTTATTCTTAATAAATACATTTTATATTAAAAATATTATTTTATAATTAAAAAAAAATTTAATTTAAATAGGCCGGCCCGGGCTAGGCTCGAAACGGGACCCGAGCCGAGCCGGCCCGGCTCGATACCCACCCTTACTCATAGCATGAACAAATAACTTCTAATCAGTGCTGTTAAATGCATGTGCTTCAAGGTGCGAGGCGTACACATCACAATGAAAAATGATTCAACACCTAGACAGGTGGTGTAATTGCTTCGGAGCATGCGTTATTAGGGTGAAACGATTTTTTTTTTTTTTAAATGGTGTAAATTTATCTTCCTTTCTTTCTCTCTATACCAAGTGATAGGTAGCGCAACCAGTTGGATTGACTGTTATGTTGTAGCCACGTCCAGTTGAATTGAGTGTTATGTTGTAGCCACATTTTAGGTTTGATTCCTAAAAAATGATATGGGGATACTAAGAAGTATTGTTCTCGTGTCACCCTCCTTTCTTCCATTCTCTCTCTCTATCTCTCTCTCTTGTTCTTGGCGGGCTGACACGCGTTCTCAAGTCTCATCACTAACGCCCTTTTCCGACGTTGCCTATTTTTGACTCTTTAAAGATAGAAAAAAAAAGAGAAAGGAGAGGTTGGGGAAGAGCTGAGGCCCCAGTTGCCTTTAAAAAGTATATCAAAAAAACACGCCATATCAAAAAAAAAAAAAAAAAAAAAATCAACAACGAGTTGTTTGGTATAGGCCTAGGCATCGAGCCGAGCCAGGCTTTGATAAGGAGTAGGACTTCCAACCTGACACTCAAAACCCAAAACCTAACTCGATTAAATTAAAAAATATATATTTTCATATAAAATAATATATAAACATAATTAATGATAATAAAATAATATATATATATATATATAAATTAATAAAATAAATATTAAAAAAATATCGAGTCCAATCGAGCCAGCCCAATAAATTATCCAACCAACCCGATGTCCTTTTTTTCAAGCCCAAGCCCGAGCCCAAGTCGAGTTGAGTACCCACGGCCGCCTGGCCGGGTGCCCACCTTAGTCTTGCATAAAACTACGTGTGAGGTCTTTCACAAGAAAATTTTGAAAAATATCACAAATAACAAAGATTTTAATAGATAAGAAAAACAAATAAAAAAGAATCCTACCCTAAAACTACGTGTGAGGTCTATCACAAGAAAATTTTGAAAAATATCACAAATAACAAAGATTTTAATAGATAAGAAAAATAAATTGAAAAGAATCCTACCCTGGTTGTTGAATACCTCGCCGCCGTCGTGCGTTGGTGGCCATAGGTCTGCTGGTGGCCGGAGGCAGCCATGGCACTTTCGGTAGAGAGGAACTCAGAAAGACAAAAGAGAGAAAACAAAAAATTTTAAGAAGAGGACAAAAAGTAAAGTGAGCCATTGGATTTGGTAAGGGGTTAGACTTTGGAGTAGATTTTGTAAGCAATTTTAAATTTGCCCCATTATTGTCTGTATATTCTAGAAACAATGTTGTAATAAAATGTTAACGACGCCACATTTTCTTAAAAAATAATTACAGAAAATGATTTACAAAAACTTTTGAATGGTTCCAAGTTTTGGTTGTAAAGGTTACGCTTTCCGTTGCTTCGTCTCACTTCACATGGCCTCAAAAAACTTAGCTCACCACGTTGCATTTAACAACATTGCTTCTAGTACTTGGGCATCTGTAGTTTGTAAAATTGAACAAAATCCCATGCAATTCATCTTTATTCTTTTATATCTAATGGTGTCTAAGCACGTTATATGTTATGGCCCAGACAAAAAAAAAAAAAAAAAAAATTGTATAATTAAATAGAAGAACCTCCCTTATAAGTGAAAATAATGGAATCCGGAAAACATTGTCCTATAAAATTATCAAAATGCCCCTCCAATAAAAAGTGTCAAACATGTCTTCAGTTCCCATCTCTACAGCATGACATGAAAAGCAAGCTCGTGTCTATAGTGTGAAACAACCAAAATATTTGTAAAAGAAAAGTGATATATATGGTGGTTGTAGTCCTCCCATGATATGTTATAGCGACACCAATATTGTGGGAACAGGCGTGCATTGGCCTGTTAAGGTTGGCAAATAAGCATATCTGATAAAAGGAAAAGATCCCAGTTAATGATTGGATTCAATACATGGTTCGTGTATTTGGATCCAACTTTGGGTCCAATTTAAGGTCCAACTCAACTATGTAGAAATCTTGAATTCTCGACGTTTTACCGCTGTTGTTCGCTTTCAAAATGCAAGTCCGAAATTGGATTTGATTCAATCAAATCGGATACTGCAATCGGCTTTTTTATTCAAAGGATGAAAATGACCCTTTCTTCCAAATTTGGGCCCGTGTTTACGTCATGCGTTTCATTTTTGCCTGTC
Source organism: Nymphaea colorata (assembly GCF_008831285.2). NCBI lineage: Eukaryota > Viridiplantae > Streptophyta > Magnoliopsida > Nymphaeales > Nymphaeaceae > Nymphaea > Nymphaea colorata. The sequence goes on along the minus strand of NC_045147.1, from coordinate 9,474,988 downwards.
TAAATTAATGGAAAGGAACTTCGAGTGGCAACCTTGTCCTTTTCTTTCCCATAATTAGCCTTATGTTATCGCAAATTCGTGCTGGACAAACGCATGTCTAACCAGAAACTTGTCTTTTCTCCGATTCGTTTCATACCCTAAATTTCGGCCAAGAACTTGCCGCAGCTTTGTAACAACAGAAATAATTAATCCATGCTTCCGGACGAACACTTGTAAAGTTCATTAAAGTCAATCCTCGAACTTGAGGACGATTGTATGTATCTTTATATTTTGCTTAAAGGCCACGGACCATTCTGACAAGCTTAGTGGGTTGGTTGTCTACGGGGTTCGTCTTACGAACCCAGGTCCAGTGTCCACATCGCACGTGGCTGAACAACCTGAGCTGGTTCCAGTTTGGAACTTCATAATATAAGTTCTTAAGGGCTGGCCACGGCTAGTAATCGGCTTAGACAATTAGACATTGTGGATGAACCCAAATGGTTAACTTTAGATAAGCTGAATATGCATGGAATTATATATATATATATATATATATATATGTGTTAACCTGTCTCAGACCCTTATTTGGATCCACGCCCAGTGGACCCACCATTGGGTAGGGTACATGTTCATAGGGGGAAGACTCTCTATTTTAATGTGGGCATGGTCTCTTCACTCACCCAACCTCTTGTTCTCAAGGAGGGCGTTTGATATCAGATGACACACCATCACTGCTTTATAAATTTATCTAAAAAAATAAGGCAAATTTATAAAATAGTGTGTTATAGTATGTCATGAATCTACCTTATTTTTTGATAAATATTAATGAGACAACAACATTGTACAATGTGTTATTATTGCTAAACGACCTCATATGATACCGAGCCTATTTCCAGTGCTTCATAAAACCAACCAACTCCATTGCACTTTAATTTGCATATTAGTGACTTTTTTTTTTTTTATAGCAAACGGAGTTGTCACTGCAAGGATTGGAAATGAGAATTTTCTGCTTACAAGTATTGAAAATTATTTCCGTTTGATGCTGCAGTCACAGTTAGAAAGAATGCAAAAACCCAAAAAAGAAAATGAATACGTATGGAAAGAATGTGAGAGGAGCCGAGTGGGGTGGAAGGTACAATGGCAGATGGTGAAGTGAAAAAGCAGAGAGTTGAAACGAACCAATAAATGAAAGTAAAGCGACTAGCATACAAAATAAATCGGAGCAAAGCAGGTGTAACATTTATCATAATAACCAACTAAAACACTATTAACAAAACCAATTTCGTTTCTTCATCTTTTGGATCATTGTAAATGAACCATAAGCGCCTATCTTGTTGACAATTTTGAAGAAGACAGAATTTTTCTGCAACTATTCTAATCAGAGATGAGGTCACTGTTAGGATTTCTGGAGAGGAAGATGTGTGTGAGCCCTTCAACCTCCTTAACACGCTCACCAGCGGCACTAGCGGAGACAGAAAATTTTTCTAAAGGGCAACAATTCACATTTTTTTTTTATACTTAAAAGGAGTACTTACATATATAACAAAATAGATATTAGAAGACCTTAATGTAAAAATGAACGAAGATTGAGGGGCTGGGGTGGGCAACTTCCCACACAAGTCTATATGTAACTCCGCCGCTGACCAGCATAGACCTGAGCACAAAAAGCAAAAGCAGCAAAGACCAGCAAGAAGCGGCAGAAGCTGTAGAGAACAAGGGAGAGAGAGGAAGAAGGGTGAGGCGCCTTATGGATTGGGGGTTTGAGCAAGGGCAATCAAACGATTACCTTGAAAGTTAGTAGTGTTGAGTTATTTATCACTAGCTTCACAAGGTTTTCCGCAACATAGTTGGCAAACTTGTGACTCGGATCAGTTGATGACAGGGTCACCGGGTTGGTGAGTCGACTCGTCCACTCAATTGAGTTTTAAAATAACTTGAATCAAGTGAGTCAGGACCGAGTTAGATCGAGTCGGGCAAAGTCAAGGGTGAGTCAGGCCGAGTTAGTGGTGAGTCGGTCCAAGTCAAGGGCGAGTTAGGGGCAAGTCAAGCAAACCTTAACTCGTGGCTAGGTAGCGATCCGAGTTGGCTCGGGTGGGGTTTTTAGAAACTAATAAACTCATGAAGTATGCTTTATCGTGTTTTTCAAATGGATTTCACTTTTAAGTATTTATTTGAAGTGGTACTTAAAACGGATGTCTATGAGGTTCGAATTACGGAATTTTAGAACTAAAATGCTCATTTATGAGGAGATGAAAATTGTATTATTAATAAATGAATTTCGCTTTTAGAATTACAAGCTCGTTGTTGAATCAAAATTTTAAAATTATGATTTTATTATAAGAAATGAAATTATGATTTCAAAATTTTAGGGTTTTTTCAAATTTTCTAAGGTACATGTTATCATGTTTTTAATTCATTAATTTTAGAATTTTAATTTCTTTTTTTGTCAAACACATCACTTTCAATTCTAAATCACAATTCCAGGTATCAAATACAAAAGAAAAGTAAAACAGAATTTTTCATTAATTTTGTTTCAATTATAAATTTAAAATTGATATAAGCTCGCAAAAGTAAGCAGAAAATGGGAATGTCTCTTTTTTCGTGAGCCAGAGGAGACCATTAGAATTTGAGTCACAGCATAGGAAGCCTAAATCGGGCTCACAATTGCTGGACGTACCCGTGCCTAATGACAGCTAGATCACGGGTGGACTCAAACACTGGAGCGAGGAATCCGGATCCGAGCCACCGCCGTGCGGGGTAGGGGAATTAGAGTTGGAAGAGTGGGTAGTGAAATTGTCGGCAGTGGGAGAGGCCGGACGTCAACAAGAAGAAGGAATCATCCTCACGCCTACTAATAAACAAGGCTCTCTTTCCCATCCAAGACGAAGAAGTGTGGGAGTGACGAAGCGAGGGAGAGAGTGGGAGGGCGAAGACAGCCTGCTCATCATTCCAAACGAGAAGAACAACAAACATCTCTCTCTCTCTCCCCCGATCCATCCCTTCGTGTGTGGACTCATGCTAGTGCATATGGTTCTTCAATGCGAGGTGAGGATCTCTCCTTTTTTCTCTCCCAATTCGTTTCATTTAGCATGGCGGCGGGATCGATCTGATCTGGATTCGGGTCTCTAGTAAGGCTATAGTTCAATCAAGTTTCGTTCTAGGTTGTAGTGCGATCCCATTTGTTTTTCCTGATTTTCAGCTACCGAACCGAACGATTTTCTAATAAATCGGGAGCGCTTTTGTCGTCTTTTTTTCATCGGGAGTAAATCTGAGGCAGAAACTGGGAAATTGCGGCTGTTTCTTGTGGAATCGGCAAGGAATTATTACATTCTTTCTTGTCTGTTCCGGATCTGGGGTTTCTCGCTATGGATTCAGGGTTTTGGACATCCAATTCTGCTGTTGTTACTTGCTTTATTCCTGGAACTCTGCGATCCGTGTGAATTTCGTGCTGTTGCATTTGCGTCATGACTGACCACTGCAATTCCTTTCTTTTCTCTGTTTGTTTTCTGCGGGATCCGGTGTTTCTAGGCCATCTTGGATTAAGAAGTCAATGCAGTGGAAATTGAAGTCTCAGCTCGGGGAAATAGCATGAACAAAGAAAGATCTAATGCTGCATTTGCAGGGCGAGTTACCAGATTTCTCCTTTCGGTAGCTTCCTCCAGTTACAACTTGTTATTTGTGATATTGCAGACTGATTAGCTGCATAGCCTAGACTGTCCTCGGGTCTGCTGTATAGAGGCCAGTGTTCACTGGGCTGTTGCATAGCCTGAAGGAAAGATGGCTACGACTACTGTCACCAGGAGGTATGAGAATGGCAACGGCAGCGCTCATGGACCAGGAGATCCGGTATCCTCGATTCTCATGCTGTCTTATTTTGTAAACTTAGATTGATTCAATCTACAGAATTTGCTACATGCTAATTGTTGATAGCCTGCAACAGGAAATAGCATCTGGTAGTTGTCTACTTTTCTTTCTCAGGGGATGATATTTTACTTGATGCTTTAAAAATGAAATCGATCAAGTTCTAGCAGTGTAAAACCTTCTCACATTTGCTTAATGGTATCCATTTTTTTTTTGGCACACAGGAAAGGCATTTAGAGTCAAAGCTCCAAGACTTGGAGCCAGCTACTCCACAGTCGGTAATGAAGATGAGCTTAAGGTGAGGTGGTAGAAATTTCTGAAAAAGTCCACCATCGGATCTTTTATTTTTCTTATTTTACAGCAAAAGTCTACTAGCTGCTTACTGATCGGTTCTGCAATGTTAATGCTTGACCAACAGTAGAGATTGTGCACGTTACATGTTAGCTAAACAGAATAAGTGTGTGCTTGAACATTTTCTTAATCTGCTTGATAGCAGTTTGATATGTTGGCCAATTGATGCTGGTCTAGAACAAAATGGAAATGCTGACTAATAGATAGTGATTGAGACTTAAAGCCATGTGGAGCACTGAGTTCAATGCTGCAATCTACTTTTCTAATTTGTGCTTACTTTCATGTTTTTCTAACTGGCAAGGGTCTTGCAAGGAGAAATATTAACGGTGCTTTCTAGTTTCTACTATGTCTCCCCACATAGGAGCCCTTTGAAATTGTCTATTGGATCCAATCCTTATGGCACATTGACCAATTTTTCTTTAATAATTTGAGGGCATTAAAGCAAACTATGTTATTGTTGGCAATGGAAATATGGTTCTATGACTATCTCAGTTCGATCATAGGTTATGTTTGTCAATGTCACTGGTCAATCTACATGTTAATATACCTTCAAACAAGTTCGAACTTGGACTTAGGAAATAATTGATTTTAGGCCATTGGTTGCGGTCACTATCATGTGCTTTTTAGGTGACAAAGAGAAACAAGCTTGTGCATGTATTTGTGTGCCTGTGTGAATACAAGGTATAGTTTATCATACCATTTAAGCACATCCACCTTCAGTTCAATTGGTTGCCAACCGCACAACTTTTAAAGGCCCAAAATGGGGTTTTAACATGGTCGGTGATTAACTATCTTATTGATCATAGCTTCTATTGTAGCTGCTCTTGGTCAAGCATTGAAAGTAAAACTCAATCATGTCTGAAGTATGGTATGAGCATGATAAGTTCAGTGGAAGAACTGCAATTACCACCTTTATTAATTTTATTTTACTCAAAATTGCCAGCCATTGTGTTATATTTAAACATAAACAATAACACTGCCTTAATGATGATCTTTCCCCTTTTTGTGATGTAATTTCAGGGAACGCAGTAGCAGCATGGAAGATCCAGATGGTACATTGGCAACCGTAGCACAGTGTATTGAGCTACTGCGAAAGAATGCCTCCTCTGCACAAGACAAAGAAAACTCATTGAAGCAATTATTTGATATGATAAGTACTCGTGAAAATGCTTTCAGTGCTGTGGGTTCACACTCGCAAGCAGTTCCAATATTGGTTTCACTTCTTAGATCAGGATCATTAGGAGTAAAAATACAAGCTGCCACTGTCTTAGGATCGCTGTGTAAGGAGGATGAGTTGAGAGTAAAAGTTCTACTTGGTGGTTGCATTCCGCCATTACTTGGCTTACTCAGGTCCGGTACTGTGGAGGGACAAGTTGCAGCTGCCAAAGCTATATATGCAGTTTCTCAGGGCGGAGCAAAGGATCATGTTGGATCAAAGATCTTTTCAACAGAAGGTGTAGTTCCTGTTTTGTGGGAGAAGCTGCAGGTTGAGATGAAAGCTGGCAATCTGGTAGAAAGCCTGCTTACTGGTGCTCTAAGAAACCTGTCGTGCAGTACCGAGGGGTTCTGGTCTGCTACAATTGAAGCAGGAGGAGTGGATATTCTTGTGAAGTTGCTTTCCACCGGGCAGTCAACTACCCAAGCAAATGTATGCTTCCTCCTGGCATGCATGATGATGGAAGAGGCATCTATTTGTGTGAAAGTATTAAAAGCTGAAGCTACTAAGCAACTTCTCAAATTACTAGGTCCTGGAAATGAAGCATCCGTAAGAGCTGAGGCAGCAGGAGCACTGAAAGCTCTCTCTGCCCAATGCAAAGAGTCAAGAAGAGAAATAGCTGGTTGTAATGGCATTCCTTCTTTAATAAATGCAACAATTGCACCTTCCAAGGAATTTATGCAAGGAGAGTCTGCACAGGCATTGCAGGAAAATGCAATGTGTGCTTTGGCAAATATATCCGGTGGCTTATCATCTGTAATATCAAGTCTTGGTGAAAGCCTCGAGTCTTGCACTTCATCTGCACAAATTGCAGACACAATGGGTGCATTAGCATCAGCTCTTATGATATATGATAGCAAAGCAGAATCTATCAGGCCGTCAGATCCAGTGATTATTGAGCAAGTGTTGCTTAAGCAATTTAAACCTCGGCTGCCTTTTCTTGTGCGAGAACGAACAATAGAAGCATTGGCAAGCTTGTATGGGAATTCAACATTATCGAAGAAATTGACCAGTTCAGATGCAAAAAGATTGCTCGTTGGTTTAATAACCATGGCTGTTGATGATGTCCAGGATGAGTTGATAAGGTCCCTATTGACACTTTGCAATAGTGAAGGCAGTCTATGGCGTGCTCTGCAAGGCCGCGAAGGTGTGCAACTGTTAATTTCTCTTCTTGGATTATCATCAGAACAGCAGCAGGAATGTGCAGTGGCACTGCTTTGCCTTTTGTCAAATGAAAATGATCAAAGTAAGTGGGCCATCACAGCAGCTGGAGGTATACCTCCACTTGTGCAGATTCTTGAAATAGGATCTGCAAAAGCCAAGGAAGATTCAGCAATAATTCTTGGGAATCTCTGCAATCACAGTGAAGACATCCGTGCTTGTGTTGAAAGTGCTGATGCAGTTCCTGCTTTACTGTGGCTGTTGAAAAATGGAAGTTATAATGGAAAGGAGATTGCTGCAAAAACTTTAAAACATCTTATACATAAGTCTGACACGGGAACAATTAGTCAGCTAACAGCTATGCTTACCAGTGATTTGCCCGAATCAAAGATTCATGTCCTGGATGCACTTTGTAGTCTTCTTTCAGTTGCTCCTTTGAATGACATATTGCATGAGGGGAGTGCTGCTAGTGATTCAATTGAGACAATCATAAATATCTTGAGTTCTACCAAAGAAGAAACTCAAGCTAAGGCAGCATCAGTTCTTGCTTCTCTGTTTGATTGCAGAAAGGACCTACGAGAAAGTAGTGTTGCTGTCAAGGCACTTTGGTCCATCATGAAACTGCTTAGTGTGGACTCTGAACAAATCTTGATTGAGTCGGCACGTTGCCTTGCTGCAATTTTTCGGTCAATAAAGCAAAACAGAGAAGTGGCTTCTGTTTCTAGAGATGCACTTGATCCTTTAGTTGCACTTGCTAGCTCATCTGTTCTTGAAGTTGCAGAACAAGCAACCAGGGCTCTTTCTAATCTCCTCCTCGACAGTGGCATTTCGGAGCAGGCTAGTGCTGGTGATATAATTGCACGCACCACAAGAGTTCTGCGTGATGCTACCATTGATGGAAGGACACATGCTGCTGCTGCTATTGTCCATCTTCTTGAATGTCACCCCTTCAGTGATGATTTGGCTGACATTGTACACCGTGCTGGGACTGTACTTGCTCTAGTTTCTCTACTTGAATCTGCTGACATTGGTTCTGCTGCTACATCAGAGTCACTTCATGCTCTTGCTTTATTAACAAAGGGAAAAACTGCACGCAGCAAACCAGCATGGACTGTTCTTGCGGACTTTCCGAATGCCATAAGCCCTCTAGTTTTGTGTCTGGCTGAAGGGACACCTAATTTACAGGAAAAAGCTATAGAAATCTTATGCAGGCTTTGCAGAGATCAGCCCATTTTCCTAGGTAACAAAATTGCTTGTACTTCTGGCTGCGTTGCATCCATTGCAAAGCGTGTAATTAGTTCGACGAACATTGACATTAAAGTAGGTGGGACCGCACTTCTTATTTGTGCTGCAGAAGAAAACCTTCAACTTGTCCTGGAGGTCCTTAATGAATCAAATCTGTGCACAAGTCTTATTCAGTCACTTGTTCAAATGTTTAGTTTGGGATGCTTGAGTTCATCATCAGGTCATGATGAACGTGAAGCAGCTTATTGGTTAAGCATATATTGTAAGGATAGAATTCAAAATGGAAATGAAGCAGAAGCAAAAGTTGTGATTCTAGGCGGCGCTGCACCCATATGGTTACTTTCTGTACTTGCATGTCATGACAGCAAAAGTAAATCAGCCATGTTGGAAGCTGGAGCTGTGGAAGTACTTACTGACAGAATCTCCCAGCATTTACTCCAGGTTATACAGGTACAGAGTGCAACACACAGGCGCCTATGATTTCAACAGCTTGAGTACTCAATATTTTTGATGAAAGTTCAAGAAAAGATAGTTTGTTGTCTTAGTTTTTATTCGAATTTTTTTTCTCCATTCTCCATCCTCCATCCTCCTGTTCATGCATTTATATCATATCCTTTCTGATTTTACTTTAAAAAAAAATACAAAATCATCTTGTTGATCATGTTGGTGTAACCTTTATTTACAGGCTGACGATAACGAAGATCAAATTACATGGGTATGTGCTCTGCTGCTTGCAATTCTTTTTCAAGATAGAGATATCATACGAGCAAATGCCACTAGCCAGTCTATCCCTGTGTTAGCAAGTCTGGTAAGGTCAGAGGATTCGACAAATAGATACTTTGCAGCTCAAGCACTAGCCAGTCTTGTTTGCAATGGTAGCAGAGGGACCTTACTTGCAGTTGCCAATTCAGGTGCAGCTGGTGGCCTGATATCATTAATTGGTTCAGCTGATGCTGATATTTCAGCAGTGTTGGCACTTTCTGAGAGGTTTTCACTGGTGCGCTATCCAGATCAGGTTGCTCTAGAGCGGCTTTTCAGAGTTGATGATATAAGAAATGGTGCAACTTCTCGGAAAGCAATACCATCACTTGTTGACCTGCTAAAACCAATCCCAGACAGGCCTAATGCACCTTTCCTAGCACTTGGTCTTTTGACTCAACTGGCAAAAGATACCCCTGCAAACAAGTTGGTGATGGTAGAAGCTGGGGCAATAGAGGCATTAACGAAGTATCTTTCCCTTGGTCCACAAGATGCAACAGAAGAAGCTGCAACCGAGCTTTTGGGGATTTTATTCAGTAACCCTGAAATAAGGAGACATGATGCAGTGTTTGGGGCTGTGAATCAGCTTGTAGCTGTTTTACATCTTGGTGCAAGAGCTTCTAGGTATAGTGCTGCCAGAGCCTTGGAGAGCCTTTTTACAGCAGACCATATCAGAAATGGAGAAACCGCCCGACAGGCAGTGCAGCCACTTGTTGAGATTCTCAATACTGGTTCAGAAAAGGAGCAACATGCTGCAATTGCTGCATTAGTGAGGCTTTTGCATGAAAGTCCTTCCAGAGCTTTAGCTGTAGCAGATGTTGAAATGAATGCTGTCGATGTTCTTTGTCGCATTCTTTCCTCAAATTGTTCGATGGAACTGAAGGGAGATGCTGCAGAGCTATGCTGTGTCCTTTTTGGCAATACGAGAATTCGATCAACACTGGCTGCAGCTCGTTGCGTGGAACCTATGGTGTCTCTTCTTCTTGCTGAGTTTAACCCTGCTCAGCATGCAGTGGTCAGAGCTTTAGATAAGCTGCTGGATGATGAGCAATTAGCAGAACTTATTGCTGCTCATGGGGCTGTCATTCCTCTTGTTGGTCTTTTGTTTGATAACAATTACACACTGCATGAAGCTGTGACAAAAGCACTTGTCAAGTTAGGAAAGGACAGGCCTGCGTGTAAAATAGACATGGTGAAAGCTGGTGTGATTGAAAATGTGCTTGATATCCTTCCAGAAGCACCCGAGTTCCTGTGTGCTCTTTTTGCAGAACTTTTTCGGATACTGACAAACAATGCAAGCATTGCAAAGGGATCTTCTGCTGCAAAGGTAGTGGAGCCCCTCTTCTTGTTACTGTCACGGCCAGAGTTTAGTCCTGAGGGGCAACATAGTGCCTTGCAAGTTCTTGTAAATATTTTAGAGCATCCTCAGTGTCGTGCTGATCATAAGCTAACACCTCACCAATCAATCGAACCAATCATTGCATTGCTATTAGGTTCAACTTCCCAGGTGGTACAACAGCTGGCAGCTGAGCTACTTTCACACTTGTTGTTGGAGGAGCATCTGCAGAAGGATGGCATAACACAACAAGCAGTTGGTCCTCTTATTCAAGTTCTTGGTTCTGGGATGCCTATTTTGCAGCAAAGGGCTATGAAGGCACTTGCAAACATTGCTTTGACTTGGCCAAATGCAATTGCGAAGGAAGGTGGAGTAAGTGAGCTATCAAAACTTATATTGCAGGCAGACCCTCCACTACCACATGCCTTATGGGAATCTGCTGCATCTGTCTTGTCTTGTATTTTGCAATTTAGTTCTGAATTTTACCTGGAAGTACCAGTTGCTGTTCTAGTAAGGATGCTCCGCTCTGGTACAGAAACAACTGTTGTTGGTGCACTAAACGCTTTACTAGTGTTGGAAAGTGATGATGCAACCAGCTCGGAAGCAATGGCAGAAAGTGGTGCCATCGAAGCACTTTTGGAACTTCTTAAGTCCCATCAGTGCGAAGAAACAGCAGCTAGATTATTGGAGTCCTTGTTGAACAATGTGAAGATAAGAGAATCAAAAGCTGCCAAATCTGCAATTTCTCCCTTATCGCAGTACCTGAATGAACCTCAATCTCAAGTTCAACAAGCAAAGCTGTTAGTAGCACTTGCACTTGGTGACCTTTTCCAGAATGAGGCTCTTGCCCGTTCAACAGATGCTGTTTCAGCATGTCGCGCACTGGTGAACCTGATCGAAGAACAACCTACAGAAGAAATGAAAGTCGTAGCAATTTGTGCTTTGCAAAATCTTGTGATGTACAGTCGCTCAAATAAAAGGGCTGTTGCTGAAGCAGGTGGGATTCAAATTGTGATTGACATCGTTAGTTCAAGTGAACCAGAGACGTCAGTGCAAGCTGCAACATTTGTGAAACTTCTCTTTTCAAATAATACAATTCAAGAATATGCTTCTAGTGAAGTTGTTAGATCTTTAACTGGTAAGCTTTCCTGGTTCTCCTTGTTTGTCCTTCTGCTGCTATTCCTATATGTTCGGTTTTACATGTGACTGTAAGAATTCATGATGGGTGGGTACCGAAGAAAGAAAAGTTAAAAGATACATGAAATCGACTAAGGTCCACCTCAGCCTCAATTGGATTCTGTCTTGGTTTCTTTGTAGTATTTATATTTTCCCCAGGGTTCTTGCCTGTCTATATATTTGATGAAAATTAGGTGGGTTAACATGTTGGTGATACTACAGGAATGGCTGATGGTGAACAATGTGGGCTGCCCTATGGTACTGATGAAAAGCACCTCTAGCTAGCTAAATAGTGAGGGATTGGGTCCTGGCTGTAAGGAACTATCCCTTATTGGGGAGCCTATTCTTTGAGCCAGTGTCACAGATATTGCAAGATTGTAAAAAATCTCATGATATTTACGAGAAAATCAAATAAAACAAGAAGATAAAAAAATCATGAGATTTTGAAAATTTTGCCAAAAATGAAAATCTTGTAATTTTATCACGATTTTCCAGAGATTTTAATATTTTTAATTTTCTGATTTTTTAAAGGTTTTCTATGATTTTTATTATTTTTAAAAATTGTCAATATTGTCCTAAGATTTACTCGAGAAGAGCTTCGCCAAAAAAATACCCGAGAAAAACCTCGCCGAGATTTTCCGTTAATGATATTTGTGACAAGCTTTGAACCAATTTGATTCTCTCATGCAACACGTGTTTGTCTGCGCGCACGTATGTACATATGCATACATATGTATGATTAATGTCCAAGTGCATATGGTTATATTTCACTATGTTTGGTGCTATCCAGTGTTTCTCCTCTGGCATTTGTTTCCTATATATACACACACACACAAAAGGTTTAGGTACCCAAGCAGAGAATTCTATATTCCATTTTTTTTGGGTGTTATATCCAGTGTTTGCACTCTGAATCTTTTTTTTGCTTCTTTTGTTATTGTTCATAGTTGCTATAGAGAAGGATCTTTGGGCAACTGGGACTGTAAGCGAGGAGTACTTGAAAGCCCTTAATGCATTATTCAGCAACTTTCCGCGTCTGAGAGCAACAGAGCCTGCTACTCTAAGCATCCCTCATTTGGTGACAGCCCTTAAAACAGGCACTGAAGCAACACAGGAAGCAGCACTGGATTCACTTTTTCTCCTTAGACAAGCCTGGTCTGCCTGCCCTGCAGAAGTCTCTAAAGCTCAGGCTGTTGCTGCGGCAGAAGCAATTCCTTTGCTTCAATACCTAATTCAGTCTGGTCCCCCTCGTTTCCAGGAGAAAGCTGAACTCCTTTTGCAGTGTTTACCTGGCACACTAACGGTAATCATCAAACGTGGGAATAACTTGAGGCAGTCAGTTGGGAACCCAAGCGTCTATTGCAAGCTGACACTTGGAAGTACTCCTCCTAGGCAAACAAAGGTGAGATCAACATAATCAAAAGTTTCAAGTGAAATTAGTGAATAACATGCGTGCGTGCTTTCTGGAATAACTTTTTGATCAACAAATTTTCATTCTGGCAATTTGAAAAGTTTCTGATCCAAGCCAGACAGACTACCAGAGTATAGGGATGGTAAATCTATTACTCTCTGGTGCTTGGAGGTGGTACCTCCAACAAGAAGTTAGCAAGACCAATCACAAACCTTTCTTTTGCTGTATCATACAATCAAAACAATTGTTGCTTTATCTTCCAGCGGGATCACCTTTGACTTATTAACCATGTTCAATACATCATGTGAAAATTACATATTTCCTTTAGGATCCTGCCTCCTTTTTATGTGGTAGCTGTAGGTAAAACTCTCCACCTATTTGCCGAGGTTCTGCATGTACTTGATGTATTAGTTTTCCTATGTATTAGCTAATACTGCACTAGCAGCAAATCTTGCTTTCTGTTGCTAGGAGAATTGGAGATTTGTCTGAGCATTCTTAAAAAAAAATCTTCCTAAATGTTTCACTTCAAATTTTGCAGGTTTGTGTCCTGTCATCATACTATGAGTTAACCTCTGGCTTCCATTTCTAGGAAAACATGAAACTTAGCAGCAACCTCTCCTAGTCATATTAGTCGTAATAATCTTAATGAGCAACCTTAAGGGCACCTTTAGGTGCCCAGACATATTAGGCATTCCAGACAATCAACAGGGGCCCTAGTGTGCTGTATCATTTAGATTAGCTATGGTCAAATGGGACAACAGGTCCCGTGGAGAACATAATTTCACTCAAGCAGGGAAATCTTCATTCATGAAAACCAAGCCATCGGAACTAGTCAGTGAAACAGCAGAAAAAGAGTCATGTTGGAAATACATTTTGGCCAGAATACATTTAGTAAAAGACATTTTCAGCTTGTAAATTGATTCTGATTCCATAAACATTTTCATTCTCTAATGCTGCCATTAGATTTGTTTCCTGGGACAACCAGCTGTCCCTCTTCTTCTTAGCTATGAGTAATTCTTATCTGTTTCGATTGATGCAGATTGTATCTACTGGTCCCACACCAGAGTGGGATGAAGGCTTTGCTTGGGCATTTGACAGTCCTCCAAAGGGACAGAAACTCCACATCTCATGCAAGAATAAGAGCAAAATTGGAAAGGTGATATTTCTGGTTTTCAATTTCTCAGAAAACTGACGGAAACCATTTGCATCATTTGCTAAAACATAGTCATGATTTGACAGAGCTCATTTGGAAAGGTCACCATCCAGATCGACCGGGTTGTTATGCTTGGAGCAGTCGCAGGGGAGTACACCCTACTACCCCAAAGCAAGAGTGGTCCAAACAGGAACCTGGAGATTGAATTCCAGTGGTCTAACAAATAAAGAGTAAGCAAGTTGTGTACTATAGTGTAGAGGAAAGAAAATGGGAGAGGCAGGAGGGCGAAGAGGAGGAAGTCGATGTGATGGTGGTTTTGTCAGTCCAGTATTTCTCCAGAGGTGGTGCATCCGTTCGATGCTTGGTGTGCCATCACATACATTTAGGTAAGGCCTTTCATCTGTTGCGTCCTAAGAACGAGCTCCTTCACATGATCCCTCCATCAGTTATTATCCATTTATTCTTTATTCATTGTTGTTGTTCGTGTTGTGTTCTACAACCGTAAGTCTAGCTTGTTTGCTGTCCTATATTACTGGTATATTAATGTATTTTTCTTGTCCATTTGGCGTATATCCCCCACCCCATCTTCCAATTAAAGGTAGAAAGGAAGACTGATGTATTTTAAGATTTCTGCAAAAATTTGGTAAGCTTGAATGGTGACTGGTCAGGTTTACGTTTGCGAGAACTTCAGGCAGCCAGTTAGTTCTGTTGCCGGAAGGTGTATGTGTAGTGTGCATGTGTTTGTGTGTTAAAACGGAGGGAAGGCTAAAGGTGTTGAAGGATGTTGGACCTGAAGGGATTGGCAGAAGTTCGTTTGGCATTAATGACACTCACAAAGTACCAATTTGAAAAAAAATTCACTCAGCACAGTGTTTTTTCTGTGCATCAAACTAGGCCTAAATGATCTAATATTTTGGTGTAGATTCATTGAGTGTGCTTTCTACAAACCGCCTCAAAGATGATGCTCGATGGCCAGTCATAGTATCTCCTCTCTAGCTGCCAAAGTGAGGTGCTCCTTTGGGGTTTGAGTTGTGGTGGTCAGGTCACTTGGGGTCATAGAATGTAAACTACCAACGAGACTTTTTGCTTGTTGGTTGGTATACCAGATTGGTACTTTTTGACAAGCCTGTGAGAGGTGGCACGTGTGGTTCGTAAAGGGTCTTACAAGTAGGGGCGAACTAAATTGTATGAGTAGGGATGAACAACGAGTCCAGCTACTTGAGCTTGACTCGTTAAAGATTGGTACTTTTTGACAAGCCTGTGAGAGGTGGCACGTGTGGTTCGTAAAGGGTCTTGTACAAGTAGGGGTGAACTAAATTGTATGAGTAGGGGTGAACAACGAGTTGAGCTACTTGAGCTTGACTCGTTAAAGCTCGGTTCGTGAACGAGTTTGAGTGAGTCATTTGTTTAACGAGTTGAACTTTAGTTTACGAGTCGATTAGTTTAAATAATCGAGTTGAGTTCGAGCTCAACACATAACTACCAAGTCGAGTTTGAGCTTTAATCGAGTTTGTTCAACACTAATAAAGTCGATATATTGAAATGAGTTTGTCAAGCCTTAATCAAATCAAGTTCGAGCTCAACACATAATTATGAGAATTCTATTCAAATGAGTTTATCGAGTTTTAATCGAGTCGAGTTCGAGCTCAACATGTAACATGTAACGATGAACATTAATTCTATTCAAACGAGTTTGTCGAGTCTTAATCGAGTCGAGCTCGAGCTCAACACGTAACTGCAATGTCGAGCTCGAGCTGCTTCAGTCGAGCTATTCTCGAGCCGAGTCGAGCTCAAGGTTTCATTAGTCGAGCAAGGCTCAAGCTGACTGAACTTGGGTCGACTCCACTGGTGTTCACCCCTATGCGTGAGACACCAGGTCATCTGAACCTCAATTGCCCGATTGGACATTGACGAGCGGTTGTCTCACTGCTTGAGAAAAGTTCATGACCTTCATTTGCCTCGTTCATCAAATAACAGAAGAAAGAAGCAGCAGACTCACAATTGTGCAAATTATGCCCGGTCACAAAGTAAAAGTTTCGATGGTTGGAAGAGTGTTTAGGACAAGGTTTTTACAAGACAAAAACGTTAAATAAGTTTGATTATATAGGATACCTTTGCCACATGCGTCTCCTGTCTGCCTACACATTCTAGAGAAGGACAGACTGGGGATGGGAGTTTTTCACATGAATTTTTTAAAAATGTGTGCAATTTCATAACAAATGAACGCTCAAGTATAATAATTTTCATTTGAATGCCATTTAACCCTGGCTGTGATTTTAATATTCATTCAGAAGTTGGGTGTGCTCCATCTTGTAGTCTATTTCTTAAGCAAATATTCTCCAATCTCCCACAAGATTGCCCAAAAATGGAGGAGAAATGATGAACAGGATGAATTCCACATACGATTGATAAAAACAGCATGATAATTGAAACGTATGGGTTTTTTTTTTCCCTTTGCATTTCTAGTGAAACTTTAAGCAGGTTGGCTGAATTGTCTTGCTCTGCTACTGTGCTTCGTGTCATGACAACAATTAATCTAAGCAATGTTGAAAGCATCAGTTTCAGAACAGTATCGTTCTTCTAAATGATCTTGGACATGGGCTAAAACCCAGTATCGTTCTTCTAAATGATCTTGGACATGGGCCAATGGGTTTTAGCCCGTGTGTGTATATATATATATATATATATACGAGGCACAGATTTCTATTAATTTATTCACAGGACGCTTTCAAGTAATTCTATCCAATGTGAACCTGCTAAGGAAACCAAAATTTCAAAACATGTCTTAAATAAGCAGTGAACATTTTTAATCCCAAATCCAGAGAGTGTAAGAGTGAAATTATGTTGTAAACCTGCCTACAGTGCATTATTAAGCAGGCTAACAACTTGTTTTGAATAAGAACTACTGCCTAAAGTGCATTAATCGGCTAACAACTTATTTCTAATAAGAAAAACTGTCAGCTTATTTATCAAAGGTGACTCCCACTCGGTAGTGGAGCTACAGTGCGGTTGGTGTGGGCCCCACACACACACTGGCCTTCGAAAATCCCAGTGAAGTGAAGATAAAACTGGGTTTCAATCTCATGAAATGCCCACATTAGACCCGAGTTGATGATTTAAAGTGCCCCACAGGGCTCTGCCTTTTCCACTAGTCTCACTATTGGATCCGCGGGACTGCTAGGAAGAGCTGACATAGAAGCTTTGGGGAGTTTGGCTAGGGTTTTTGTTGGAGAGATGAGTGCCTCCCCATCCGAAGGGAAGTGCCAGCATTGGTGGTGGCGCACAAGTAGCAAATGACGAGGGGAGGGGTTACACCTTCTTCTCTTAATGTCCTGATGGGGGAAGAAGGGGGCTTATCCAGAGAATGGCAATGGGTCCAGAGGTGGAGGTTGGAATTGGAGGTAAATGTTATAGATGTTTTTCCCAAAAAAAGAATGCTTAAGAAGACAATAACCAGCTCAAAACAACTGTTAATGCTGTCACAAATGCTTTCAAACTTCAAGCATGCATATATCAAATAATTACGCAGCTAATGCAACCTTTAGCATCAATAAAACAATCCAAATAAGCTGATTTCATACAAGGGATTTCACAAAACTGCTGAAAATAAAAAATAACTTGGCTGTTAGCAAAAGATTGTGTTCCCAACACCAATATTGCAGCAATATGTGTTAAAAATATACTAGATAATGCAGAAAATAGGAGACATCAATTTACATGGAAAACCACCAATAATAGGGTAAAAAACCACGGGCAAGAGAGATATATATATTTCAAAGAGGCAATACAACCACATCAATATGTGTTGTTCTTCTTGTAGAGAATAACATAAATCATTCTCAAGAATGAATGCATAAGAAAACCACAAGAAAAGAAATCACCGTATGTTTTTTTTTCCTTTGTTTTCTTCACTTTCTCTCTCTACACTTGCACCCACACGGCTGCACAAACCCACAACCTTGCTCTTTTTCCTTTTTTTCTTCTTGCCTACCTCCTCTCATTCTCTTCTTTGCCTTCTTTTTCCTCTTCTCCTTGCTTTGTGTGAGCCATGAGGGAAGAGCCCTCTTTTCTTTTTCCCAAAAGAAAACCACGAGAGAGAGAGAGAGAGACGTGAGATGGGGTTAGGGCACCATCGGGTGCCCTCTCCCTCTTTTTTTCACATGGGTCGGGTCCTCACTTGAAGCAGGACCCAATCCAACAAACTTCTCCTCCAGCCTCAAGAGAGGGATCATACCTGCAAAATGAACAAAAATTAATACACTGTCCTAAAGGCAGTCATCCCAACTAGGTCTCTATACTTGTCATGCTTCTCTTTAGGTAGAGACTTCGTCATCATATCTGTAGGATTCTGTATCTTCTCTAACTAAATCAGTTTTTTGCTCAAGCACATCACGAACCCAATGATATCTGACATCAATGTGCTTGGTCCTTGAATGAAATGCTGAATTATTTGTCAAATGTATAACACTTTTGCTATCACAATGCAACA
Source organism: Nymphaea colorata (assembly GCF_008831285.2). Taxonomy (NCBI): domain Eukaryota; kingdom Viridiplantae; phylum Streptophyta; class Magnoliopsida; order Nymphaeales; family Nymphaeaceae; genus Nymphaea; species Nymphaea colorata. Next base: position 9,456,854 of record NC_045147.1, on the reverse strand, counting down.
CATAAGTCTTCTGATGAAGACTTATATCAAAACTCTTCTCTTTATCTGTCTCTATAGTGGAAAAAGCAACACACTTCTGCAATCTGGACTGCCATGATACTGCTCTCATTACAAAAGTAAAAACATAACCATAAAGATACTTTTTAGAGTTCAAGTCACCTGCCATTTTCGTATCAACAAATCCTTGTATCTTTGGATTAGATTTACCCAAACACAAACAGTAATTGGAAGTATGTAAGATACCTTAAGATCCACTTCATTGTTGCCCAATGCTCTTTGCCTAGATTTGATAAGAACTTGCTCACTAAACCAACTGTATAAGCCATGTTTAGGCTTGTGCAAACCATAACATACATGAGACTCCCTACTGCAGAGGCATATGGTATATTCTCCTAGTAGGAATTGATCTATAAGCCATGTTGGGTTATGGAAAGAGCAGATCTTTTCGATGTGGCCTGTTGGGTTATGGGAGGAGCATATCTTTTCGATGCGGCTTCCCTCATCGGTGTTCGCCTAATAGGAATTGATCAATCACTCACAAGATGGAAAGAGTCGGGTACGCGAGGTTGCTGATTGAACTTCCACTTGATTTTGCTCCTATCAGCGACATTGAGCAGGAGGTTGAGGGCTCGATAGGAGCTCAAGTGATCAAATATGAATATAAGCTCGGATATTGCAGTCACTATGACTCCACCAGCCACTTCTCAGAATCGTGTTATCTATTGAAAAAGAAACCAACCCATAAGCCCAATAGCAAGGACGATAACTCCTGGTCACAAGTCCAGGTTACTGAACATCGTAGCTGCCTATCGAAATCACCAAGGAAATGGACAAGGAGTCCAATCGCTTCAGAGCTGGATGAAGAATTTGATAAGGAGGAGACTAAGAATGAGCCCCAAGGAACTCGAGGTAATAATGCGAATTTTCTCGTGCCGAGTGATGACAAGGAAGAGCCAGTCGTTAAAGCCCATTTACTTACGCTGCTTAACATTAGCAGACACAGCAAAGATTTAACTAGTAAAGGGATCGAGTAAAGCACAATGACCACCAGAATTCTTCGAAATCAGCTAAGAGAGGCCCCTTCGTTGTAATTGATGAAGGTCCCCCTTCTCCTCTAAATGAGTAAATGTGGAGATGTAAGAGGACGAGATGGGATCTCCTAAAGAACATTTGATACTTAAATCTTTTCATAGCGGTGGCAAGTAAGAGTGGCTAGAAACTACGATCTAAAGACATAAAGCGTGGACTTAAAAACAAAGAGGTGAACTCCTTTAAAAAAGAGCAGGAATGGTTGGAGTCAGAAAGTTATGAAAGAGATCTAAAGCTTTATCAAGCCGCGATGGACAAAGATTGTAGCTTAGGTTACAGGCTGACCCCTTGTTAATGGAGCAGGTGGATGACCCAGACGACATAGACTTTCCTACTACTGATCAGTTGCAGGTGATGAAGGTTGAAGGCGAGGGCAAGAAAAACTGGCCCGTGCTAGAGGATGCTGTCCATTGGTTCTCACATCCTTGTTTTCATCTTACACAACAACAAAGAAGTTTATTTACGACCTCTTTTGTGGCCAACAATAAAAAAAGATATTGCCAAAAAATAATTGTTGGCAATAGCCGACCTGGTAGCAATTCCTATGGATAGCCCTTTCCATAGGTCTTGTGCCCAAAAATTATTGGGGATGGCGTGAGCCATTGCCAACAAGTTTCTGGCCATGACAGATCTTATTAGCAATTGTCAAACCGTGGTGAATAATAAGCTTGACATAAATCCAATATACATAGATATTATTACCACAATGGTCATTTCAACATGCCTTATATATATATATATATTCAAACACAATTCAAGAGTAAGTTTTTCACAAAAATGAAATTTCATTACAAAAAAGTTACAGTAATGTGTTCAGGCATACACAAAATTTATACAAAAAGAAAAAAAATCTATATACATCTATAGGTTGGGCCTGTTGATCCAGTAGTATTATTCTTTTCCTCTTGCATTATCATGTTTATGCCCATCAGCACTGTGCACCACAGTTTACTGAAAATTATCCAAGAGAAAACAACCTTTATGACCCTATAAGAAAAAAAATATTATAGGATAACACTTATAAAGAAAAGGTAGAAACCTATGCAATGCATTTCTAAAACCACAAGTCATATGCAAAATGAAAAATAGGAATAAATCAAAAGAAAAATAAAAGAAACCTGCACTTTTTCATACTCCATAGTGCATTTCAATATCTAGTCTAAAAATATTAATTTGTGCCCCTGAGAGCTTTCTCATCTCTACCATTACACTACTACCCTTTCCGAAAGGCATCTTGACTAATGGGATGGTAGAAGAAGCCGAGCGGCCACATCTTTTTCGCTAGCATCAGGAACAAATCTTACAATCCTATATTGTAGATGAAGAACCGCACCTTAAGCAACAACAATTCTATCCATTCGGTGCTGCAAACAGGTCAACTTAACGACAATGTTGAAGCAGATGGCTTACAGTTTGTAGTTCTAAACATCTAGATATTGTATAAGGCTGTTCACAAGCATCATTATGAATTGGTCGATATGCTGCAATATGGAGCTTTTTTAAATATAATGTCAGCTAGTATCATTTTGTTAATAGATTGATGCAATGATGAATATTGATAGATTGAATAAAAAAGATGATGACTATTCTAACTCTTTCAATACTATGAGCACACTTGGCACATAAGTAAAACTCAAACAAAGCAATTATGCTTTGAAAAATCAGAACATCAAGGTGGCAGGACTCATCTAAAGTTTTAACTTAACTTGACCCGTTCCAACATTCAGAACATCGTGACCTGTAAAACAGAAATAAGCTTATTTAAAAGAAACAATTCACATGTGGGAACAATAACTATCACCTTGAGAAATTGGCACACATATCCTACTCTTTTTAAGATTGCAAAGTTTACTAATGTCTAAGCAAAGTTTTGCAGTAATCCACATGTTCTCTTGTTGACCGCACCTTCTACAAAAAGTTTTTCAAAGTCTTCCTATCTTCCACCACTACCACAAAAGAAGATAAGGTAGTTAGCATGGTAGAAAATTTTTGCCCAAAGAAATAGAGAAATCTATTAGTACTTAGTAGTAACTGCAGGACCTTTGTTTTTACAATGATTCTCATTAGAGAGGAAAAAATTATGATATTTGAACATACAAATGAAAAAGTTGTATCTTACTTCTCTATTAATATGGGATAATTGTAAACTCTTAGGCACAAGTGCAACTTATTTTGGCAAATCAAGTTTCTAGGAAACATTTTCTAAAATATATAGGCTTCAAATTTATTCCTAAAAAAATTGCAGCGATCACATAATTGTGAACTGCCTCTTTGCACTTCTCTTCATAAAAAAACTGCAGTATGAGGTTCTCTATTAAGTACATAAAAACTAGACTCACCAAAAGTTCAAACTTCGGAACTGTCCCCCTTCACACTTATACCATCCAAAAGTAGAAAAGGACAAGAATAAACATACACAATCTTGCCCCTGCAGGCCCCCATGAATGGTCACACTTTAGAAAACAAACCAAAGATCAACACCACAAAAGAGTGTACACAGAAGCACATCAGGAGAAAATGGGGCAAGAATTTTTGGAAAATTCAATAGGAGGAGATTTAAACGAGCCAAAAGGAGCATTTGAATTAATTGAATTACACATTTAGGAATAGGCCTTAGACATCATACAACATTCAGGAATGAAACTCTAATTCTGCACAATGTTATAATGGCTGATGGCTTGTGCACCGAATTAGGGTTTTGTATATAACATGAGAAGAACCGAGAAGGATGAGGAGAAGAGGTAGAGAAATATTGAAAGATTGACAGATGTAGAGTGGTTTGATAGATTGAGCGGAAGAAAAAAAGGAGATGAACTCGAACAACAAATCGAGAGAGAGAGAGAGAGAGAGAGGGTTTGCCTATGTTACAGAGCTCTCGGTGGCCCTGTTCTGCACAACGTGAATGAGCACTTCAAGGGGACTAAGCAGGGAGAGAGAGTGTTCGGCAAAACCTTTTGAAGATTAAATGGCACAAATAAAAATTCAACTAAAAAAAGTACTTAAAAGCAAACAGGATGCACATTCACGTTGTGGATTTATTCTAAGCTCACAAAAGTTCATGACTAAACATGAAAATCTTGCATCAGTCACTCCCAGGGTCGCCCAGACAAGCTTATCTCTGTGTGTTTAAATAGTAATACTCATGCATGTGCATACTTGTCTGCAGCAATCCAGCCTAAAAGGCAGTGAGGGACACATCAAAACTGAAAATCAAAGCAAAAAAACAATTATTCACTCTTAATAGAATCAGTCCCATTACAGAACTTGATCACCAACAGCTCAGTAGAATATGAATACAATCACACAATACAGATGAATTTTGCAACACAAAAACACCCGATCTAGTAAAGAAGCAATACGCTCTTGATTAAAACCATATAACCACAAAGACGAAGAAGAAAAAGTAAACGATGAAAGAGCTAAATGCCATGGACCCGCAATGCTAATCCTCCTGAACCGATTGTCATCTCACACAGCCATCTCCAGTCTCCAAGCACAAGGGCTGAACACGAAGAAGAAGGATTGGAAGGCTTAGAAAACATTGTGATCCTGGTCGACGGTGCTAGAGCCTTCGACTTCATCGAACCAAATAACAAAGGGCACGAATGTTACTTCTCAAACAAAAAAGATGTGCCAAGCGAAAAAGAGGTGCAAATGAAACTCATATGCAACGGTTGTTGCCATAAGCAACAGTCGTAGCGGATAAGCTGAATTCGGTAGTGTTAATGGTTGTCATAAGCTGGAATGTCTACGGCTTAGCTAACAGAAGCTCCCAATAGGAGTTGCTTACGATGCTTAAGCCCAATGTTGTGATCCTAGTGGACACGACAAAATTGAATAGGGAAATGATGAGGATGTTTGCCTTGGAGAAGTCAAACTGGAGAATGGATTCTAACATTGACAGAGAAGGTCTATGGGCCCATATCTTGATCTTCTAGAACTCAAAAGAAGTAGAATTGGTGGACATGGGGGTGTCTCACTATTAGACAAACTGCAGATTCAAAGTTCACGGAGAAAACAGGCCGGTGGACGTGGTTGGGGTTTATCTTGACCGCGATTTTTGGTGTAGAGCTTGGTCTTTTCTTTTGCTGAGTGCTTCTTTCAAGGGCAAGCAAGTCCCATCCGTGTGCCCTACTGATTTTAATTATGTCCTTTGTAGTACAGAGAAAACCAGAAGAGTACCAACGTCTAAAGCTTGTCAGTTGTTTGCGGAATTTGTTTATGAAAGTTATCTCTTGGAGATTGTTGATCCTATACCCTTTTCTCTTGGTTGAACAATCGAGTGGGGTAAGAGAACGTCATGAGCAGAATTGATCGAAGTTTTGTCAATAGTGCGTGGCCCAACAGTTCTAGCAGTTGCCTCTCAACAAATTTTCTCTTGCACTATATTAGACAACAGTGCGTTGCCTTCCGATCAAAGCTATGGAGACCTCTCTGGCGGGCAAGTATTTATTCCGGCTCTACAGTTGTTAACTTATGGATGGGGGCTGTCTGAGACCTGTTAGGGCGACTTGGAAAGTCTCCACTTTGGGCTATCTAAAGATTCACCTCTTCAACAAGCTGAAATATATTGGCGAAACATGAGTGGATGGTCCTAAATCAATTGTAGGGGGTTAGTAAGTCAAATTGAAGTAGCCAAGTGGATAATTCAGTGCTACGAAGAATAGGAGATGGGCAACACAATGGTGGCGGGCAACATAAGCTTCTTCTAACGGAGGAGGATTACTGGTGCCAAAATCATACACCAAGTAGCTTCAGAGAGGTGATCCCAATACCAATTTTTTTCATGATTTGGTGATTGGAAAGAGAGCTACGAAGAAATTGAAGATTGGGCATGATGATCATG